>NC_092515.1:24907981-25273872 GCF_047511675.1 Marmota flaviventris | reverse complement strand
AAGTTAAAGTTTAAAGATTGGTCTATTGCTCGGTTTTGTTTTAGTCCAAGGGTTAGGGTTAGCACTAGTTTTATGATGAGTATTAGGGTTAGGTCTAGTGTTAGTGTTAGGCTTAGGCTTATGGTTAGGGTTATATTTAGAATTAGGCTTAGATCTAGGTTTAGGCTAGGACTAAGAATAGGGCAAGTGTTAGGGCTAGGTTTTGAGTTATAGTAAGGGATAGGGTTAGAACTAGGAATAGGGTTAGTGTGAGAGTTAGAGTTTGTCTTAGGGCCAGGGTTAGGGTTAGTGTTTCGGCTAGGGTTTGTTTAGTCTAAGGGTTAGGATTTGAGCTAGAGTTAGGGCTAGGGCTAAGTTTAGGTTAGGTTCAGCATTAGGTCTAGGGATAGGATTATGGTAAGTTTAGGATTTGGGTTATGGTTAGGTCTAGGTTTATTATTAGGGTTAGGATAAGGGTTAGGGTAATGGATATGGTTAGATGAAGTTTAGGTTTAGGTTTAGGGTTAGATTTAAGGTTGAGGCATGGTTTTGTTTAAGTTTCTTGTACATTTTAGGGTTTGAGCTAGGATTAAGCCTATGGCAAGTGTTAGGTTTAGAGATAGATCTAGGGTTAATTTTCCAATTAGGGTTAGTGTTAGGGTAATGTGTATGTTCAGAGCTAGGTTTAGGGATAGGGGTAAGTTTATGGTTAGGGAGAGGGTTAGGGTTAGAGTTAGGGATAAGTCTAAGTTTATATTTAGGGTAAGGGTTAGGCATTGAGTAAGGTTTAGAACTAAGGCTAGAGTTATGGATAAAATTAGGGTAAGGCTTAGGGTTAGGGTTATGCTTAGGGCTAGGTTTAGGCCTAGGGTTTGCTCTAGGTTTTATGTTAGGTTAAAGTGTAGGGTAAGGGTTATGGGTAATGTAAGAGCTAGGATTATGATTAGGGCTATTTGTAGCTTTAGGTTATGGCTAGGTCTAGTGTTAGGTTTAGGTTTTTGGTTAGGGTCAGGTTTAGAGTTAGCTTAGTGTTAAATCCAGGGTCCATGTTCAGGTTAGTGTTAGGGTTAAGGTTAAAGCCAAAATTAGAACTAGGTTTATGTCTAGCGTTAGGGTTAGACTTTTCATTAGGTTAAGTGTTATTGTTAGGGCTAGGACTAGATTTTTGTTTAGGTCTAGGGATAGAGTTAAGGCTAGATTTAGGATTAGATTTAGGTCTAGGGCTAGTGGTAGAGTCAGGTTTAGTATAAGGTTACTGGTAGCGCTAGTGTTAAAGTTTGTTACTAGGATTAGAGTCAGGTTTATACTTAGGATTACTGTTATGGTCAGAATAAGGGTAAGGGTTAGCGTTAGGGTTTGGGATAGGTTAGAGCTAGAATGAGGGCTAGGTTTAGGACTACTAATAGGGTTAGTGTTTTGACTAGCCTAAGGATTAGAAATAGGTCTAGGGGTACTTTTAGGGTTAGGGTTTTGCTTAGGTTTAGGAATAGAGTTAGAGCTAGTGTTAGGGTTAGGGTTAGGGTTAGTGTTAAAGCTAGGTTTAGGGCTCTTATTAAGGCTAGATTTGGTGTTAGCATTAGGGCTAGGGCTAGGGCAACAAATAATGTAAGAATCAGGATTACAATTAGAGTTAGATTTAGGATTAGTGTTTAAGATTAGTGTTGATGTTTAGGATGAATTTAGAGCTAGGGTTATTGTTAGGATAGGAGTCAGGGACAGGGTTCGTTTTAGGATTAGGACTCAAAATTGGGCTAGGTTTACTGTTATGGTTTGGTTTAAGGTTAGAGTGGTGTTTTAGAGCTAGGGAGAGTGTTAGGGTATAAGTCAGGGTCAGGGTTAGTTTTAAGGTTAGGGTTAGGACTCGAATTAGGGCTAGGATTAGTTCTAGAAGCAATTTAGGGTTTTTTTTAAAGATAAAGTTTAGGGATTTGTCTATTGCTCGGTTTTGTTTTAGTACCAGGGTTAGGGTTACCAAAAGCATACCCCTAACATTAGACCTATCCATAACCCTGACCTTAAAAATAGCCATAAACATAATCCTAGTTCTTATATTACCCATAGTCCTAACACTAGCCATAAACCTCCCCCCAAAACCTAGCCCTAAATGTAGCACAAAAATTAGTGCGAACACTAACCCTAGTCCTAGCCCTCACCCTCACACTTGCCTAGCCCTAACCTGAGCTCAAACTCTACTTCTTACCCTAAATGTATCCCTAACCCTAACCCCCAAACTAACACTTACCATAATCCTAACTGCAACCATAGCAAAAATGCTACTCAAATTCTATCCGTTACCCTAAATATAACCCTAACACTAATTCTAATTCTAGCCTTAACTCTAAACCTAATTCTAACCATAGCCCTGACTCTAACTCTAAACCTCACCCTAGCCATAACCATAATCACTTAACCTAATACTAATCCTAACACTAACCCTAGGCCTAACCCTAACCCTAGTCCTAATCCTAACTTTAACTAATCCCTACCACTAGCACTAACTCTATCCATTACCCTACACATAAGCCTAACCCAAATGCTAACCCTTGGCCTAAACCTAACACTATCCCTAAAACTAACCCTACACATTATTCTATACCTAACCTGAACCCTAAACCTAATCCTATTCATTACTCTAACCCTAACCCTAATGCTAATTTGATCCCTAAACCTTAACCTAATGTAAACCCTAACCTGGACTTTGACCCTAATAATTCACATAGCTCTAAACCTGACCCTTACCCTAAACCTAACCCTTATATTTTATATAGCCATACACCTAACCCTAACCATAACCTTAGACCTGACATTAGTCCTTGCCCTAATTCTAACCCTTACCCTAACAAAAAACCTAGCTCTCATCCTAGCCCTAAACCTAGCTTTAATCCTAATGCAATGCCTTACCCTGACTCTTTAACTAATTTTACACCTCTACCTAGCTCTGAACCTAACTTTAACCCCATCACATTTCCTAAAACTAACCCTAACCCTAACAATTACACAAACCTTAAATCTAGCCTAAATCATAGGCCTAACACTAACAGTAACCCTAGCACTAATCCTAGCCCTAATTTAGCCCTAACCCTAACCCTACCCCGAAACCTAGTCCTAAAACTAACTCACTCTCACGTTAGCCCTATTTCTATTTCTAACCCTAACTGTTACCTTAGCCCTATTCTTAGTCCTCATTGTAACCATAGCCAGAATCCTAGATCTAACCATAACTGTAAATCTAACCCTAAACATAAGCCTAAATTTCACCCTACCACTAGCCCTAATACCATTGCTAATCCTAAAACTAGCCCTATCCCTAGCACTAGCCCAAAAACAAAACTGAGCCATTGCTCTAACCCTAAACCTTAACTTAAAACAAACCCTAATCCTACAACTAGCCATAACCATAGCTCTAATTTAAGTCCTAGGCCTAAAACTAACCATGCCTCTAATTATCGCCCTAACCCTAAAGCTAATGCTTACACTAGACCAGCCCAAATCCCATCCCTAAAACTAACCCAAATTGTAAACCTAGTTTTTACATTGGCCTTAGCCCTAACTCTAGCCTTAAACCTAACAAAAAATAGCCCTAATCCAAACCCTAACACCAGATTTAACCCTAACCTTAACCCTAGTCCTAAACCTAACCCTAACTCTAGCCCTAACGCAAACCATATTTCTAACCTTCACGCTTAATCTTACACTAACACGAATGATAGGTCTAAACATGAACCTAACCCTAAACTGAACCCTGAAACAAGCCTTATAGTAACCTTATACCTAAACCTAACCCTATCACTACCCCTAAACCTAAACCAAATCCTAAATCTATCAATAACTCTACTCCTAGAACTAATCAAATACTTAGTCCTAGCCCTAACAATAACCCTTAACCTAAAACAAACACTAACCCTATACCTAAATCTAACCTTGTCCTAATTCTGGTTTTCAGCATAACTCTAAATCTAACCTGAACATTGACCCTGCCTTTAACAGTAATCCTATCTCTAAACCTGAGCCTAACCAACATCTAATCCTAACAGTAGACCTGGCCATAACTCTAACCGTAAAACTTTCCCTAAACATAACCCTACCTCTTATATTATCCATACCCCTAACCCTAGGCCATAAACCTAACACAAAACCTAGATCTTATTCTAGGCCTAAACTTAGCCTTAGGAGTAAACCTAACACAAACTGTAGCCCTAACCATACCAAACCCTCCTCTTATTCCTAACCCTGGCTCAAAACCTAACCCTTACCCTAAATATAAACCTACACCTATCCCTAAATCTAACCATATACCTAGCCCTAATCCTAACCGTAACTCTAGCACTAAACCTAGCTCTAAATATACCCATTACCGTAAACATAACCCTAACTCTATTGATATCCCTAGGCCTAACCCTAACCCTAAACCTAACCAGAAAACTAATACTAGACCTAACCCTAAACCTCACCCTCAACATAGACGTAACCCTAGCTAAAACACTAACCCTTATCATAATCCTAAACATAACCATAAACCTTACCCTAAGCCTAAATCTCAATCTAACTTTAAACATAAACCTACACCTACATCTAATTGTATCCATTACCATAACCCAAACACTACCCCAATGATGACCATAGCCCTAATCCTAACCCTAACCCTAACCATACTGTAATCTTATCCCTAGACCTAAACCTAAAACTAACCCTTTCCCTAGCCCTAAACCCAGCTCAAAACCTAACCCTTACACTAAACATAACCTAACCCTAATCCTAGATCTAACCCTAAACCTAACCCTAACTCAAGACCTATTTCTAACAGTAACGCTAGCCCTAACCTTAGCTCTAACCCTGTCCATTATTCTAACCATAACCCTTACCCTAATGCTAACTCTAGACCTAACCCTAACCCTATTGCTAACCCTAACCTTATCAATTACCCTAAACCTAAACTGAACCCTAAATAAAAACCTATCATTACCCTAATGCTGACCCTAAAGCTAATTAGAGCCCTAACCCTAAAGCCTAACCTCAAACAAACTCTAACCCTGAACCTTACCTTAATAATTCCCCTAGCTCTAAACCTGACCCTTACCCTAAACCTGACCCTTACACTAGACCTAGCCATAAAACATTCTAAATCTATCCCCAACCTTAACCCTAGACCTGACATTAGCACTGGCCCTAATCCTAGCCCTAACCCTAACACAAAACCCAGCCCTTATCCTAAACCTAAACCTAGCCTTAATCCTAACCCTAACCCTAACCTTAGGCCTAACACTAACAGTAAACCAAATTTTAATCTTAGCCCTAAACCTAGCCCTAATCTTAGCCCTAATTTACACTCATCCCTAACCTTAGCCCTAACCAAGCCCTAAGACTAACTCTAACTCTCACTCTTGCCCCATCCCAAGTTCTAACCCTATCCCTTACTGGAAAAATAATCCTAGCCATAACACTAGCCCTATCCTTAGCCCTAGTCCTAACCTAGATCTAATTATAACTCTAAATCTAACTTAAACCCTAAGCCTAAACCTAAACCTAACACTAGCCCTAACCCTAATGCTAATCCTAAAACCAGCCCTAATCCTAGCCCTAGCCCTAAAAGAAAACCCAGGCATAGCCTAAACCTAACACTTAACCTAAACCTAACCCTAAACTTAGCCATAATTCGAGTTTTAAGCTGGACCAAAAACTAACCCTGACCCTGAATCTAACCATAACATTAACCCTACCTCTAAAGATCATCACCCTAACCCAAATACTAAACCTAAAACTAGACTTAGCCCCAACCATAAACCTAAATTTAGCCCTAAATGTAACCCTGGTACTTACATTAGCCATAAACTTAACCCCAGCACTAACTTAACACAAAACCTAGCCCTAATTCAAGCCCTAACCCAAGATTTAACACAAACACTAACCTTAACCCTAGCCCTAACACTTGCTCTAACCCTATCTATCGCCATAACTATAACTTTAACACTAATGTTAACCCTAGGCCTAAACCTAACCCTATTCCTAATCCTAACACTATCCATTACCCTAAACCAAACCTAAACCTTAAACCTCACCCTATCATTATGCTAACACTAACTTTAATGCTAATTCAAGCCCTAAATTTAAACCATAGCCTATCCCAAACCCTAACCAAAGCTCTGACCCTAATAATACCCCTGGCTCTAAACCTGACCTAAAACTCAGCATAACCTTTACACTATCTTTATCCATAAAGCTAACCCTAAAGTTATCTTTAACCATAACCCTAGACCTGAGACTAGTCCTAGCCCTAATCCTATCCCTACCCCCAAACAAACCCTTTCTCTCATCCTAGCCCTAAAACCAGCCTTAATCATAACTCTAACCCTAACCATAGGCCTAACCCTAATTATAACCCTCGCATTGCCTCTAAACCTAGCTATAATGCCAATCCTCACCCCAAACATAACCCTAATCCTAAACCTAATGCTAGGCCTAAGCTGAACAATAACCCTAGCCCTTATTCTAGCCCTAATTTAATGCTATCCCTAACCCAAACCCTAGCCATAAGACTAACTCTAACTTTCACACTAGCTCTATCCCTAGTTCTAACCCTATCCATTACCATAACCCTAACCCTAGCTCTAACAGTAGCCATAAACCTTGCCCTGTCCTTATTCCTAGCCATAAACCTAGATCTTTCCCTAACTCTAAATCTAACACTAACCCTAAGCCTAAGCCTAACATAAATACTAGCCCTAACCCTAACGATACTCGTACAACTAGCCCTAACCCTGACCCTAGCAGTAAATCAAAACCAAGAAATAGCCCTAATACTAAACCTTAACATAAACCAAATCCTAATACTACACCTAGACCTAACCCTAGCCCTAATTCGAGTTCTAACCTTAACCTTAATACTAACCCTGATTCTGACTCATATCCTAAAACTCACCCTAGCTCTAAACACCACCCTAACCTTAAACCAAACACTTACAGTCACCCTAGCCATAATTTGAGTCCTAAACCTAACCTTAAAACTAACCCTGACCCTGACTACTAACCAAACACTAACACTAGCTCTAAATATCACCCTACACTTAAACCTCATCCTAACACTAGAGGTTTAACCCCTAACCCTAACCTTAAAACTAAACCTAATTGTAACCCTAGTTCTTACATTAGCTGTTACTCTAAACCTAGCCCTAATCCTAACACAAAATGTAGCCCTAATCTGAGCTCTCAACCTAGCCTTAACCCTAACCCTAGCCCTAAACTTAGCTCTAACTCTATCCCTTACCCTAAGCCAAACCCTAACACTAATTCTAATCCTAATCCTTAACCTAACCCAAACCCTAATCCTATTACTAGTCCTAACTCTATCCCTCATTCCAGCTCTAACCATAACCCAAACCCTAAATAATAGTGACCCTTATTCAGACCCTAACACTAATTGTAGGTCTAAACCTGAACCTAACCCTAAACCCAACTCTAACACTAACCTTAGACCTAAACCTAATCCTAAATCTAGCCATAACTCTAGCCCTAGACCTAAAGAAAAACCTAGACCGACCCCTAATAATTACCCTTAGCATAAGGCAAACACTAACTCTTCCCCTAGAGCTAACCCCATTCCTAATTCTGGCTTTAATACTAACAATAATCCTAATGTGAACACTGACCCTGACACTAACACTAACCCTTGCTCTAAACACCACCCTAACCCTGAAACTATACCTAGCCCTAACATTAACCCTAAAACTAGCCTGAATCACAAAAAGTTCTTAATTTAGCCATAGCCGTGACCTATTGTAAAACCTAGACCTAATCCAAGCCCTAACCTATCTTTAACCCTAAAGCTAACCATATAGCTAACCATAGCCCTAACCCTAAGCCTAAGCCTAACCTTAGATCAAATCCTAAGCATAACTCTAGCCCTAAACTTAGCTCTAAACCTATCCACTACCCTAAGATAACCCTAAAACTTATGCTAACCCTAGGCCAAACCCTAATTCTATGCCCATCCCTAACCCTATCCATTACCCTACACTTAACTTGTACCCTAAACCTAAAACTATTGTTAACCTATCACTAAAACTAAGGCTAATTTGAGCCCTAACCATAAACCATAACCTAACCTAACCTAAACCCTAACCTTGACCCTAATATACCCCTAGATCTAAACGTGACCCTAACCATAAACCTAACCCTTACAATAGACCTAGATATAAACCTAACCCTAAAACTATCCCTAACTCTAACCCTATACCTGACATTAGCCCTAGCTCTAATCCTAGTTCTTACCCTAACACAAACCTTAAACTACATGCTAGACGTAATCCTCGCCTTCATCAAAACCCTAACCCTAACCCTAACCCTAATTCTAACCCTCACCCTATCCCTAAAACTAGGTTTAATCTCATCCCTTACCATAAACCTAACCCTAATCCAAACCCTAACACTAAACTTAGCCCTAACCTAGGCCTAACTCTAACATTAACACTTGCCCTAATCCAAGACCTAACTTAGCCCTGTCCATAACACTATAAATAACCCTAGCCCTAAGATTAACTATAACTCTTGCCTTAGAACTATAGGGTAGTTCTAACCTTTTACATTACCATCACCCTAAACCTTGACCTAATCTTATCCCTAACCCTAGCCCTAGTCCTAAAACAAAACCGAATCATAGCCCTAATCCTAACCCTTAACCTAAACCAAACCCTAACCTAATACCTAGCCATAACCCTATCCCTAACCCTATCCCTAATTCTAGTCTAACCCTAATCTGAAAACTAACCCTGACCCTGACTCTGATCCTAACACTAAACCTAGCTCTAAAATCATTGTAACCATAAATCTAACCCTAACATTAGACCTAGCCTTAACCCTAACTTTATAACTAGCGCTAATCATAACCTTACTTTGTACATTAACCAGAGTCTTAACCCTAGCCCTAACATAACCCAAAACGTAGCCTTAATCAGAGTCCTTATACTAGCTTTAACCCTTAAATTAAACCTAACACTAACCCAAACAAAAGCCCTAATCCTATAATCAACCTTAGCCCTAAACTTAGGTCTAACTCTATCCATTACCCTAATCATAACCCTAACTCTCATGCTAACATTAGGCCTAACCCTAACGTATCCACTACACTGAATAACAACTAAACCTAACCCTGTCATTACCCTAACTCTTAATCTAATGCTAATTTGAGCCCTAAACTTAAACCCTAACATAACTCAAACCCTAAACTTGATTCTGACCCTAATTATAACCCTAGCTCTAAAACTGACCCTTACTCTAAACCTAACCCTTACACTGGACCAAGCCATAAACCTAACACTAAATGTATCCCTAATTGTGACCCTAGACCTGACATTAGTCCTAGACCTAATACTAGCCCTAAACCTAATACAGACACTAGTCCTCATCCTAGGCCAAACCCTAGCTTTAATCATATCCCTAACCCTAACCCTGGCCCTAACCCTAGTACTAACCCTTGCCAAGCTCTCAATCTTGCGATAACCCATTCCTTTAAACTAAAAGTAATCCTAACTCTAACCTTAAACCTAGGCCTAAACCTAACACTAACCCTAGCCCTAATTTAGCCCTATCCCTAACCATAACCCTAAACCTAGCCATAAGACGAACTCTAACTCTCACACTAGCCCTATCACTAGTTCTAGCTCTATTCCTTACCATAACCTTAAACCATTGTCCTAACACTTGCCCTATACTTAGCCCTAGCATTAACCTTAGATCAACACCTACCTCTAAATTTAAACCTAAGCTGATGCCTAAGCCTAACCCAAACACTAGCGCTAAGCTTAACACTAATCCTAAAACTAACCCTAATCCTAGCCCTAGCCTGAAACAAAACTGAGCCACAGCTCTAATGCTAATCCTTAAACTAAACAAAACCCTAACCATACACCTACCACAATCCTAGACCTAATTCGAGTTTTAAGCCAAACACTAAAACTAAGTCTGACCCTGACTCTGACACTAACATTTTTAACCCTAGCTCTAAACATCACCCTGACCTTAAACCTAACCTTAAAACTCAATCTAGCCCTAAACTTAACCCTAAAATTTGCCCTAAATGTAACTCTAGTACTTACATTAAACATAACCCTATCACTAGCACTAACTTAACCCAAAGCCTACCATAATCTGAGCCCTATCCTGAGCTTTAAACCTAACCCAAGCCCTGACCATAACCCTAGCCCTAATCATAACCATAACCCTAGCCCTAATCCTAGGCTAACCCTATCCGTTACCATAAACATAACCCTAACCCTAATGCTAACCCTAGGTCTAAACCTAATGCTATCTAGAATCCTATTTCTATCCATAACCCTAAACCTAACCTGGACCCTAATTATAACCCTATCATTACTTTAACCCTAACCCTAATGCTAATTCAATCCCTAACTTTAGACATTAACCTATCCTAAACCTTAACCCAGACCTTGTCCATAATAATACCCCTAGCTCTAAACCTGACCCTACTCCTAAAGCGAACCCTTACACTTGATTTAGCCATAACCCTAAACATAAAATTAACTTTAAACATAATTCTAGACCTGAAATTAGCCATACCCCAAATCTTAGCCCTAACTCTAAAACAAACACTAGCCCTCATCCTAGCACTAAACCTAGCCTGAATCATAACCCTAACCATAACCAAAGCACTAACCCTAATTCTAAATATCACTCTACCTCTAAAACTAGCTATAACATTATCCCTTACCCTAAACTTAATTCTAACTCAAACCCACTTTATATTTAAGCTGAAAACTAAGCATATTTTTAATCCTAGCCCTAATTTATCCATTTCCCTAACCCAAGCCCTAAGACAAACTCTAACTCACACTAGCCCTATCCCTAGTTCTAACCCTAGTACATACCATAATCTAACCCTAGTCCTAACCCTTGCCCTATCCTCAGTCCTAACCCTAAGCCCAGATGTAACCCTAAATCTAAATCTATCCCTAACCCTAAGCTTAAGCCTAACACTAACACTAGCCCTAACTCTAATGCTAATCATAAAATTAGCACTAACCCTAACCCTAGCAGTAAAACAAAACCAAGCAATAGCTCTAACCCTAAACCTTAAATTAAACCACCCTAACACTAAATCTAGACCTAACACTAGACCTAAATTCGACTTCTAACCCTAACCTTAAAAGTCACCCTGACACAGAATCATATCCTAATGCTCACCCTAGCTGTAGACCCCATCCTAACTTTAAACCAAACCTACCATAAAGCCTATCCGTAATTCGAGTCCTAACCCTAACTCTGACCCTCATTCATATCCTAACTCTAACCCTAGCTCTAAATGTCACTCTAAACTTAAACCTAATCCTAACAGTAGACCTACCCTTAACCCTAACCCTAAAAATAACCCTAACAATAACCTTAGTTTTTACATTAGCCATTACCCTAAGCCTAGCCCTAACCCTACAATAAAAACTTGCCCTAATTCAAGCTCTAAACCTAGCATTAATCCTAACCCTAAACCTAACCCTAGCTCTATCCCTATCCCTTACCCTAAGCAAAACTCTAACCCTAATGGTAACCCTAGAACTATTCCTAATTATTAGGCTAACCAAAATCTGAACCCTTTTAATAGTCCTGACTCTAGCCCTCATTCTAGCTCTAATTCTATCCCAAACCCTAATGCTAACCCTGACCCTTATTCTGACACAAACAATAACCCTAGGTCTAAACCTGAACCTAAGAATAAAGCAAACCTTACACTGGCCCTACTGGTAACCTTATAATTAATCCTAACCCTAACCCTAGCACTAAGACTAACTCTAGCTCTCATACTAACCCTATCCGTAGTTCTAACCCTATTCATTACCATAACCCCAAACCCAGCCCTAAACCTAGCACTAATGTTTGCCCTAACCTTAGTCATTGCCCTAACCCTATTTCTAACCCTAACTCTAAATCTAACCCTAAACCTAAGCCTAAGCCTAGCACTAACACTAGCCCTAACTCTAATGTTAATCATAAAACTATTCCTAACCCTAAACCTAGAAGTGAAAGAAAACTGAGCAATGACCCTAACCCTAAACCTTAACTTAAACCACTCTAAAACTACTTCTAGTCCTAACCCTAACCCTAATTTAGACTCATAACCGTAACCTTAAATCTAACCCTGAAACAGACTCATATCCTAACGCTCACCCTACCTCTAGACCACATCCTAACCTTAAACAAAATCCTAACAGTAACCGTACTGCTGCTTCGAGTCCTAACCCTAACCCTGACCCTGACTCATATTCTAACACTAATCCTAGCTCTAAATATCAACCTAACCTTAAACCTAACCCTAACACTAGACCTACCCCTAAACCTAACCCTAAAACTAACCCTAATTGTAACCCTAGTTCTAACATTAGCCAATCCCTAACACTAGTCAGAGAATACCCATAGAGAACTGATTGAGAGTGTGAGGTTTGAAGAATCAAGCACCAACCCTGTTTGATTTCCAGTTCCATTTCCATTTACCCACAAAGGTAAAAATAAATTGAAATCTTAAAATACAAACTGTTCCAGACAGCTAACCCTTGACCCAACAGATCCAAACCTAAGGAATACACTAAGGCTGTGTAATAGCTGAATCCTTCCCAGTATCAAAGAAATTTGAACAAAACTAAATCTAACAAAACACTAGCTGTAAACTTAGCCCTAACCTAATACTAAACCTAACCTAACCTGTTTAGAGAACCATTGATCATAGTATTCCCCAAATGAAGGAGCCTACTGGGGAAAGCTAACAGATAAATCTGTGCAGTATCAAAAAAAAACTGACCAAGTAATTGGGGGAAGTATTTCAGTACATTCATGTTTCCTTGTTTTCTCCTAATGTGCTCTTGATTAAATTATTTTTAATGCTGATGTTTATGGTACTTTCACAAGGAACAAACCAGAGAGTGCCCATAGAGAGCTGATTGAGTGTGTGAAGTTTCAAGCAGATAGTACTAACCCTGTTTGATTTACAATTCCATTTTCATTCACATCTATAGACATTAATAAAGTGAAAACTAAAAATTCAAACTGTTCCTGACAGTGAATCAGCAAACCTCGAAGGCCCAATCTTGGGGATCCTACTAAGTCTAGGAAAATGATGAATCCTGCACAGTATCAAAGCAATGGAGCAAAAATTTGAAGCTTGTTCCTAAAGTGCTCACAGATAAAGCTGGTTTTTCTACTTCAGCTTTTGGCTACTTCCACAAGAAACAAACGAGAGAATGTGCACTGCGAACTGCTTGAGTGTGTGAAGATTCAAGCAGCTAGCACAAACCCTGTTTGAGGTCCTAGATGTCCCAAACTTGGGGACCTCACTGGGGCTAGCTAATAGAAGAATCCTGTGCAGCATATAAGAAATCTGACCAAAAATTGGGGGAGATAGTTCAGTACATGCCTATTTTCTTCTTTTCCCCTAAAGTACTTTCAGATACATGCTTCAGCTTAGGGTTATATTCACAAGGGACAAACAAGAGAGTGCACACAGAGAACTGATTGAGTGTGAGATGTTTCAATCAGCTAGCACCAACACTCTTTGATTTCAAGCTCCATTTCCCTTTACCATATAGATCAAAATGAAGTGAAACCTCAAAACACAAACTGTTACTGTCAGTGAACCATTGAACTGAGAAGGCCCAACCTGGGTAACATAGTCAGGCTAGGTAAAAGATGAATCCTGCCCAGTATCAAGAAAATTTGAACAAAACTAACTCTAAACCTAACACTATGTCTAAACCTAGCCCTAACCCTAACTGTAACATTAACCCTAACCAGTTTAGATAACCTTTGATCATAGAAGTCCCAAAGTTGTGAAGCCTAGTGTGCAAGCTAAGAGATGAAAAATGCACAGTATCAAAGAAATCTGACCAAATAATTGCGGGAGGTAGTTCATTACATGCTTATTTCCCTGTTGTCTCCTAAAGTGCTCTCGGATAAAGTTGTTTTTGCATGCTTCTCCTTTGGCCTATATTCAATAGAAAGAAAGCAGAGAGTGCTCGCAGAGAACTAATTGAGTGTGTGACGTATTAAGCACTAGTACCAATCCTGTTTGATTTCCAGCTTCACTGTCATTCACACCAAACCTTAATGAAATGACACCTAAAAATTCAAACTGTTCCTGACAGTGAACCGTTGAAATTAAAGGCCCCAAATTGGGGATCCTATTAAGGCTAGGTAAAAGATGAATCCTGTACAATATCAAAGTAATTCAACCAAAAAATATTGAAGATTGCTCCTAAAGAACTCACAGATGAAGCTATTTCTTTCTATTTCAGCATAGGGCTACTTCCAAAGAAACAAACCAGAAAATTCACACTGAGAACTGATTGAGTGTGTGAAGTTTCAAGCAAACTTTCAAACCAACTCTGTTTGATTTAAAGCTCTATTTCCATTTACCCATATAGGTCAAAATGAAGTGAAAACTTAAAATACAAACTGTTCCAGACAGTGAACCACTGAACCTAGAAGGGTCAAACCTGGGGAGAAAAGGGTTAGGGTTATGATAAGGGATAGGTTTAGAACTAGTGATAGGCTAGTGTGAAAGTTAGAGTTAGTCGTAGGGCTAGGGCTAGTGTTATGTTTTGGGATAGGACTAAATTATGGCTAGAGTTAGTGTTAGGTTTAGACCTCATGATAGGATTAGGGTTAGGGTTACATGTAGGGTAAGGGAGTGGGTTACAGCTAAGTTGAGGGATAGGGCAAGGGTTAGTATTATGGTTAGGGCTAGGGTTAGGGTTAGGGTTATGATTAAGGCTAGTCTTAGGGCTAGAATGAAGGTGTCTTGTGTTAGGGTTAGGGCTAGTATTAGGGCTACGGATAATGCCAGGTCTAGAGTTACAGTTAGGAATAGTTTTAGTGTTAGATTTATGGCTTGGTCCAGTGTAAGGGTTAGGTTTAGGGTAAGGGTCAGGCTTAGAGTTAGGGTTATTATTAGGGTCAGGTTCAAGGTTAGGGTGTGGTTTAACTTAAAGGTAAGGTTTAGGGCTCAAATTAGCATTAGTTTTAGGGTTAGGGTTAATGACAGGGTTAGGTGTAGGGTTTAGATGTGGTTTAGTGCAATAGATAGGGTAAGGTTAGGCCTAATGTTTAGTATAAGGGTTAGGGTTATCATTAGAGTAATGGATAGTGTTAGACCCAGGATTAGGGCTAGGGTTATGCATAGGATTAGGGCTTTTGTTTGAGTTAGGGTTAGGTTTAAGTTTAGGGTTAAAGCTAGGTTTAGGACTCAGATTAAGGCTAGGTTTTGGGTTAGGTTAGGGCTAGGGTAAAGGCTACAGGTAATGTATGAAGTAGGGTTATGAGTAGCGCTAGTTATAGGGTTAGGGTTAGGGCTAGGTCTAGTGTTTGGGTTAAGTTTATGGTTATGACAATATTTAGAGCTAGAGTTAATTTTAGGATCAGAGTCAGTGTCTGGATTATTTTTCAGGTTAGATTTAGGAGTAGAATTAGAGATAGATGTAGGGCTATGTGTAAGGTTACGGTTTGGTTTAGGTTAAGGGTTAGTGTTAGGACTATGCCTCGGTTTTGTTTTAGGGCTAGGGGTAGGGTTAGGGCTAGTTTTAGGATTAGTGTTAGGTTTAGGGCTACTGTTAGTGTGAGGTTTAGGCTTAGGTTTACGGTTAGATTTAGATCTAGAGTTTGAGCTAGGGATAAGGATAGGGCTAGGGTTAGGGCTAAGTTTAGGGCTAGCTTTAGGGTGATAATAAGGGATTGGGTTAGAACACATTATAGGGCTAGGGCGAGAGTTAGAGTTAGTTTTAGGACAAGGGTTACTGTTAGGGTTAGGCCTAGGGTTAGGGCTAGGATTAGTGTTAGGTTTATGGTTAGGGTTAGGTTTAGGGTAAGGGATGGTATTATAGCTAGTTTTGTGGCTAGGGTGAGGGTTATAATTAGGGTTAGGTACAGGTTTATGATTAAGTAGAATTTTATGTCTAAGATGTGGCTAAGATTTGTGTTAGGGTTAGGACAAGGATTAGAGCTAGGATGAAAGTCAGATCTAGGGATACATTTAGGGACAGTTTAGGGTTAGGTTAATAGCTAGGTCTATTTTAAGGGTTATTTTTTTTAGAGTCAAGTTTAGAGCTAGGGGTATTATTAGGGTTAGGTTCAGGTTTAGGGTTTTTGTTAGGTTAAGGTTTATGTTTAGGGCTCAAATTAGCATTATTGTTAAGAATAGGTTAATGATAGTTTTAGGTTTAGGGTTCGGGTTAAGTGTAGGGTAATGGATAGGGTTAGGCTTAGGATAGGGTTATGGTTAGGATTAGGTTTAGCTTTAGGGTTGAAGCTAGGGTAGGCCTTGGATTAAGGCTAGGTTTTGTGATAGGTTAGGGCTACAGCTAATGTAAGAACATGTTATGATTCAGGCTAGTTTTAGGTTAATGTTAGGGCTAGGTATAGTTTTAGGCTTAGGTTTAGGGTTGGGGTGGTGTTTAGACCTAGGGTTACTGTTAGTGTCAGGGCCAGTGTTCATGTTAGGGTTATGGTTAGAATTAAAGCCAGAATTAAGTCTAGGGGAAGAGTTAGTGTTTTACTTAGGCTAAGGGTTATTGTTAGGGGTATGTCTAGGTTTTTCATTAGGTCTAGGATTCGAGTTTTGGCTAGATTTAGGATTAGTTTTAGGTCTGGGGCTAGTGTTAGGGTTAGGTTTAGGTATAAGGTTACTGGAAGTGTTACTGTCTGGGTTCAGCATAGGATTAGGTTCAGGTTTAGACCTAAGATTAGTGTTAGGGTCAGAATAGAGGTTAGGGTTAGGGTTAGGGTTTGGGATATGGTTAGAGCTAGAATGCGTGCTAGAGATGGGACTAGTGATATGGTTAGGGTTTGGGTTTGGTTAAGGATTAGGTTTAGCATTAGGGTTAGGGTTTGTCTTAGGGTAAGGGATAGGGTTAGAACTAGGGTTAGGGCTTGGATTAGGGTAAGGAATAGGATTAAAGCTAGGTTTAGGGCTTGGATTAGGGCTAGTTTTGTGTTAGGTTTAGGGCTAGGCAACTGGTAATGTAAGAACTAGGTTTACAATTAGGGTAAATTTTTTGGTTATGGTTAGGGGTTAAACCTCTAGTGTTAGGATTAAGTTTAAGTTTAGTCTTAATGTTAGGTTAATATTCAAAGTCAGGGTTAGTTTTAGGGTTAGGGTTAAGACTCGAATTAAGGCTAGTGTTACTATAAGGGTTTGGTTTAAGGTTAGGGTGGTGTTTAGAGCTAGGGTGAGTGTTAGGATATGAGTCAGAGTCAGGGTTAGTGTTAAGGTTAAGTTTAGGACTCGAATTTAGGGCTAGGGTTAGGTCTAGGTGTAGTATTAGGATTTGGTTTAAGTTAGGGTTTAGTGTTAGGGTTATTTCTTGGCTTTGTTTTACTGCTAGGGTTAGGGTTAGGGCTAGTTTCATGATTAGTGTTATGGTTAGTTCTAGTGTTAATGTTAGGCTTAAGTTTAGAGTTAGTGTTAGAGTTAGAGTTACAGTTAGATATAGGGTTAGGACTAAGAATAAGGTTTTGACAAGTCTTATGCCTAGGTTTATGGCTATGTTTAGGGGTAGGGTTAGGGTTAAGTTAAGGGATAGGGTTAGACCTAGGGATAGGGCTAGTGTGAGAGTTAGAGTTAGTGTTAGGGATATGGTTAGCATTAGAATTAGGGATAGTTTTAATTTAGGGCTAGGATTAGGGCTAGGGTTGGTTTTCAGCTTAGGTCTAGTGTTAGGGTTGGAGTTAGGATTAAGTTTAGGGTAAGGGATGGTGTTATATCTAGGTTTAGTGGGATGGTGAGGTTTAGAATTAGATTAGGGCTATGGTTAAGGTTAGGTTTATGATTAGGGCTAGGTTTAGTGCTAGGATGATGACTAGGTTTTTTTTTTTTTTTTTAAGTTTAGGGCTAGGATTAGGGTTAGGGATAATATCAGATCTTTGGTTATGGTTAAAGGTAGATTTAGTGTTAGGTTTATGGCTACCTGTAGTGTAAGAGTTAGTTTTAGGGTTAGGTCAGGTTTAGAGCTATGAGTATTTTTACAGTCAGGGTCTGGTTTAGGGTTTGGGATAGGTTAAGTTTTAAAGTTAGGGCTCAAATTAGCATTCGGGTTACTGTTAAGTTAACAATGGGGTGAGGTTTAGAGTCTAGGTTTGGATTAGGTTAATGGATAGGGCTAGGATTAGGGATAGGTTTAGGTTTAGGACTAGGGTTAGCATTAGGATTAGGGTTATGTTTATGACAATGGATAGGGTTAGAGCTAGGGTTAGGGCTAGAGTTATGTTTATGATTAGGGCTATGGTTAGGGTTAGGATTAGGGTTAAAACTGGGGTTACGGCTCAGATTAGGGCTAGGTTTTGTGTTAAAATAGAACTAGGGTTAGGGTTATGGGGCTAATGTAAGTACCAGAATTATGTTTAGGGTTAAAGTTAAGGTTTGGTTAGGGCTATGTCTAGTGTTAGGTTTAGGTTTAGCATTAGGATTATGTTTAGAGCTGGGGTTAGTTTTATGGTCGGTGTCAGGTTCAGGGTTAGTTTTAGGTATCGGATTAAAACTCAAATTAGGGCTAGGGTTAGGGTTTGGTTTAGTTTAAGGATTAGGGTTAGGGGTATGGTTCAGTTTTGTTTTAGGTCTAGGGCTAAGGTCAGGGCTAGTTTTAGGATTACCATTACAGTTAGGGTTAAAGTTAGATTTAGAGTTAGGGTTAGGGTTAGGGTTAAGCTTAGGGTTATTATTAGATTTAGAGTTAAAGATAAATCTAGTTAGGGCTAGGGATAAGGATAGGGCTAGGATTAGGGCTAGGGTTGGGGTTCTGGTAAGAGATTGGGTTAGAAAAAGGGATTGGGCTAGGGTGAGACATAGAGTAAGTTTTATGGCTAGGTTTAGGGTTAGGATTTGGTATAGGGCTAAATTAGGGCTAAGATTAAGGCTAGTTTAGTGTTAGCATTAGGGCTAGTATTAGACATAGGGTTAGGAATAAGGGTATGTTTAGTTCTATGATAAGGGCTGTGATTTGTGTTAAGTTTATGGTTAGGATTAGGGCTAGGGTTAATGTCAGGTCTTGGCTTATGGTTGGGGATAGTTTTAGGATTATGGTGATAGCTAGGTCTAGTGTAAGTGTTAGGTTTAAGGTAAGGGTCAGCTTTAGAGGTAGGGGATTTATTAGGGTCAGGGTCAGATTTAGAGTTTGTTTAAAGTTAGAGTTTAAGGTTAGGGCTCGAGTTAGCAATTGGGTGTGAGTTAGGGTAATAATAGGGTTTTGTTTAGTGTTCATGTTACGTTTAGCTAATTGTTAGGGTTAGGGTTAGGTCTAGGGTTTGCATTAGGGTAAGGGTTAGGGTTAGTATAATGGACAGTTTAGGGCTATGTTTTGGGCTAGGTTTATGGTTAAGAATAGGCCTTTAACAGTTAGGGTTAGGGTTAGAACTAGGGTTAGGGTCAGGGTTATGTTTAGCATAAGGGTTAGGTTTTGAGCTAAGGTAATGCCTAGAGTGAGGATTAGGTTTTGGGTTAAGTCTAGGGATAAGATTACAGTATGGTTAGGGTTAGGGTTAAGATTAGGCCTAGGTCATCATTAGGGGTAGGTTTAAGGTTAGGGTAATGGATAGATTTAAATGTAAGTTTAGGGATATATTTACGGTTAGATAGAGGTTTAGGCTTAGGGTTAGAGCTATGGTTATGTTTGGGTTTATGATAAGGGTTAGGGTTTGAGCTAGGGTTAAGTCTATGGTGATTTGAGGTTGAAGGTTAGGTCTAGGGTTAGTTTTCTGGTTAGTTATAGCGTTAAGTTTAGGCCTAGGATTATCAAGAGTGTTAGGGTTAGGTTTAGGGTAAAGGGTAGGTTTAGGGCTAGGGTTACATTAGGATAAGGACTGGGGTTAGGGTTATTTTTAGGGATAGGTGTACGTGTATATTTAGGGTAAGGGTTAGGCTTTGAGCTAGGATTAGGACTAAGGTGAGGGTTAGGTTAGGGTGAGGGTGAGGGTTAGGGTTAGAGTTATGCTTAAGACTAGGTTTAGGCCTGGGATTAGCTCTAGTTTTGCGTTAGGTTTAGGCCTAAGGTTAGAGCTATGGGTAATGTCAGAGCTAGGGTTATTTTTAGGGTTAGTTTCAGTGTTAGGTTTATGGCTAGGTGTAGTGTTAGTTTTAGATTTTCCGGTAGTGTCAAATTTAGAGATAGGTTTACTATAAAGGCAGGGTCAGTGTTCGGGTTAGAGTTAGAGTTAGGGTTACAGCCAGAATTAGGACTAAGTTTAAGTCTAAGGGTAGGGTTAGTGTTTGGGTTAGATTCAGGGTTAATGTTAGGCCTAATGCAAGGTTTTTGTTTTGGTCTACGGCTAGAGTTAAGTCCAGATTTAGGATTAGGTTTAGGTCTAGGGCTCGTGTTAATGTTTGGTCTATGGTTAGGGTCAGGTTTAGACCTAGGTTTAGTGTTAGGATCAGAATAAGGATCAGGGTTACTATTAGGGTTTGGGATAGGGTTAGAGCTAGAGTGAGGCTTAGTTTAGGACTATTAATAGTGTTATGTTTTTGGTTAGCCTAAAGATTAGGGATAGTTCTAGGGTTACCATTAGTGTTAGTGTTTGGGTTAGGGTAAGTGATAGCCTTAGAGCTAGGGTTAGGGATAGGGTTAGGATTAGGGTTAGGGTTAAATCTAGGTTTTGGACTCAGATTAGGGCTACTTTTCATCTTAGGGTTAAGTAAATGGCTAGTGTAATAACTAGGGTTACAATTAGGGTTAGTTTTAGGGTTAGTGGTATGGATAGGTGTAGTGTAAGTGTTAGGTTTCAGATTAGGGTGATATTTAGAGCAAGGGTTATTGTTAAAATTTGAGTAAAAATCAGAGTTTGTTTTAGGGTTAGGGTTAGGAGTCAAATAAGGGCTAGGGTTAATGTTAGGGTTCGGTTTAAGATGAGGGTTATGTTTAGATCTAGGGTGCCTGTTAGGATATGAGTTAGGGTCAGGGTTAGTTTTAAGGTTAGGGTTATGACTCCAATTAAGCCTAGGTTTAGGTCTAGATGTAGTGTTAGTGTTTGGTTAAGCTTTAGTGTTAGGGGTATTGCTCAATTTGGTTTTAGTCCTAGGTTTAGGGTTAGCACTAGTTATATGATTAGCATCAGGTTTAGGACTAGTGTAGTTTTAGGCTATGCTTATGGTTAGGGTTAGATTTGAGGTTAGCATTAGATCTAGGGTTCAGAATAGGTCTAAGGATAGGGCAAGGGTTAAGGCTAGGGTTAGGATTATGGTAATGGATACGTTTAGAAATAGGGGTAAGGCTAGGAAGAGAGTTACAGTTAGTCATAGAGCTATAGTTCTGGTTAGTTTTATGGATAGGGCTGAATTAGGGCTAGAATCAGGGCTAGGTTTAGTGTTCAGCTTAGGCCTAGCATTAGGAC
Organism: Marmota flaviventris; assembly: GCF_047511675.1. NCBI lineage: Eukaryota > Metazoa > Chordata > Mammalia > Rodentia > Sciuridae > Marmota > Marmota flaviventris. The sequence continues at coordinate 25,252,530 of NC_092515.1, read as the reverse complement.
TAGGGTTATGATTTAGAGCTAGGTGTATTTTTATGGTCAGGATCATGGTTAGGGTTTGTTTTAGCTTAATGATTAAGGATAGGGCTCAAATGAGCATTAGGGTTAGGGTTAGAGTAACCGATAGTGTTCAGGATAGGTTTAAGTGAATGGAGAAGTTTCAGGTTAGCAAAACAGTTAGGGTTAGGCCTAGGGTTAGCATTAGGATTAGGGTTATCATAAGGCTAAGGTATAGGGTTAGAGCTAGGGTTAGTGCTAAGGTTATTGTTAAGATTAGGTCTAGAGATAGGCTTAGGGTTTGGGTTAGGGTTAGAAACCCTAGCTTAGTTTAGGGTTAGGGTTGGGTTTAGGGTAAAGGTTCGATTTTGAGGTAGGATTAGTCCTAGGGTGAGGGTTAGGTTTAGAGTAAGTTCTAGTGTTAGTGTTAGGGTTATGGTTCTGGTCAGGTTTAGGTTTAGGGTCAGGGCTAGGGTTTTCATTAGGGTTAGGTTTAGGTTTAGAGTAATATATTGGGCTAAATGTAAGGTTAGCTTTAGTTTTAAGGTTAGATTTAGGGTTAAGTTTAGCTTTAGGGCTAGGTTACTGTTGGGTTTAGGTTAAGGTTTAGGGTTTGAATTAGAGTTAGGGCTACAGCAAGGGTTAGGTTTAGGGTTAGGTGTAGGGTTAGGTTTATGGTTTGTATTAGGGTTTGGTTAGGGTTAGGGCTAGGATTATCATTAGGTTTAGGTTTAGAGTTAAGGTAATGGTTAGGGTTAGATCTAGGTTTAGGGCTAGGGTTAACTTTAAGATTAGGGCTAGGGTTAGGGTTGTGGTTAGGGATAGTCCTAGGGTTATGTTTAGGTTAAGGGTTAGGCTTTGAGATAGGTTTAGGATTAAGGTGAGGGTTAGGGTTAGAGTTATGGCTAGGGTTAGGGTAAGGATTATGCTTAGGGTAGGTTTAGTCCTTGGACTAGGGCTAGGTTTTGTGTTAGGTTTAGGGCCTAGGGTTAGTGCTATGGTTAATGTAAGATCTAGGGTTCTAATTAAGGCTAGTTTTAGGGTTAGGGCTTTGGCTATGTCTAGTGTTAAATTTAGATTTTGGTTTAGGGTCGGGTTTAGAGCTAGGTTTAGTGTTAGTGTCAAGGTCAGTTTTCAAGTAAGTGTTAGTGTGAAAGCCAGAATTAGGACTAGGTTTAGGTATAGGGGTAGGGTTAGTGTTTGTTTTAGGTTAATGGTTATTGTTAGTGCTAGGACTAAGTTTTTGTTTAGGTCTAGGGCTAGGGTTATCACTAGATTTAGGATTAGGTTCAGGTCTAGGACTAGTGTTAGGTTTAGGTATAAGGATACTGGTAGGGCTAGTTTCAGGTTTCGGTTTAGGTTTAGGGTCAGGTATAGAATTATAATTATTGTTTGGGTCAGATTAAGGATGAAGTTTAGAGTTAGATTTTGGGATAGGTTTAGAGCTAGAATGAGGGCTAGGGTTAGGACTAGTAATAGGGTTAGTGTTTGGTTTTGGCTAAGTATTAGGATTTGGACTAGGTTTAGCATTATAGATAAGTTTTGGCTTAGCACAAGGGAAAGGGTTAGAGCTAGCGTTAGGGCTATGTTTAGGGTTAGGTTTCAGGCTAGGATTAGGGTTAGAGTTAGGGTTAAATCTGGTTAAGCTCAGATTAGGGCTATTTTTGTGTAAGGTTTTGGGCTATTTCCAATGTAAGAACTACGGTTATGATTAAGGTTAGTTTTAGGTTTCGGGTTTTGGCTTGGTTTTGTGTTAGTATTAGCTTTAGTGTTAGGGTGATATATATAGGTAGGATTAGTGTTTGGATAAAAGTTGAGTCAGGGTTAATTTTAGGCCTACTACTCGAATTAGAGCTAGGGTTACTGCTAGTTATAGTGGTAGGGTTTGATATATATATATATATATATATATATATATATATATATATATATATATATATATATATATATTAATGTTATTAGTCTCAGTTTTGTTTTTGGGCTAGGGCTAGGGTTTCGGCTAGTTTTGGGATTAGCAATAGTGTTAGGGCTAGTGGTAGGGTGAGGTTTAGGCTTAAGGTTAGTGTTAGATTTAGCATTATGGTTAGATCTAGGGTTAGGTTTATGGGTAGGGTTAGGGCTAAGGTTAAGGCTAGTGTGACTGTTATAGTAAAGGATAGGGTTAGAAATAGGGCTAGGGTTGAGAGTTAGTGTTAGTCTTAGGGCTAGGGTTATGGGTATGTTTAAGTTTAGGGCTAAATTAGGGCTAAGATTAGCACTAGGATAAGTGTTAGGGTTAGGCCTATGTTAGGGCTAGGATTAGGGTTAGTTTTAGGGGCAAGGATGGTATTATATATCTTGGTTCAGGGCTAGGGAAAGGGTTAAAATTAGGGATAGGGTTGGGTGAGGGTACTGTTTAGGATTAAGGCTAGATTTAGGCCTAGGATGAGGGCTAGGTTTTGTGTTAGGGTTAGGGCTAAGGTTAGGGCTAGGGCTAATATTAGGTCTAGTGTTAAAATTAGGGATAGTTTTAGAGTTCAGTTTATGTCTAGTTCTAATGTAAGGGTTAGGTTTAAGGTAGGGGTCAGGTTTAGATCTAGGTGTATTATTAGGTTCAGAGTCCGAGTTAGGGTTGGTTTTTGTTAAGGTTTACAGTTAGGGCTCGAATTAGACTTAGGGTTAGGGTTCAGGTTAGAGTAATGGATAGGGTATGTTTTAGGGTTCAGTTTAGGTTTAGAGTCTTGTATAGAGTTAATGTTAGGCATAGGGTTGAGTTTAGGCCTAGTGTTAACATTTGGATTAGGCTTATGTTTAGGGTAATGGATAGGGTTAGTGCTAGTGTTAGGGATTGGGTTAAGGTTAGGATTAGGGCTAGGATTAGGGATAGGCTTAGGGTTAGTGTTAGGGTTAGGTTTAGGGTAAGTGTTAGGGTTTGAGCTAGGGTTAGGGCTAGTGTGAGGTTTAGGGTTAGAGTCACGGCTATGGTTAGGGTTAGATTAGGGTTAGGGTTAGCACTAGGGTTAGCATTAGGGTTAGGGTTATGTTTAGGTAATGGATAAAGTTAGATATAGGATTTGGGCTATGGTTACAGTTAGGATTTGGGCTAGGATTAGGCTTAGGGTTAGGGCTAGTGTTAGGCTTAGGGTAAGGGTTAGAGTTTGAGCTAGGGTAAGGGCTATGGCAAGAATTAGGGTAGAGTTTGGTTAGGTTAACATTAGGGTTATGCTTAGGGCTAGGTTTAGAGCTACGTTTTATGTGAGGTTTATGGCTAGCATTAGGGCTATGGGTAATGTAAGAGCTAGGTTTATGGTTATGGCTAGTTTGAGGGTTAGGGTTTATGGATAAATCCTGTGTTAGTGTTAGGTTTTGGGTATAGATAAGGTTTAGAGCTAGGGTTTATGTTAGGGTAAGGGTCAGTCTTCAGGTTAGTATTGGATTTAGCATTAGGGCTGGAATTAGAACTAGGTTTAGTTCTAGGGGTTTGGTTAGTCTTTTTGTTAGGTTAATGTTAGGTTAGGGCTAGGGCTAGGTTTTGTTTTAGGGCTAGGGCTAGAGTTATGGCTATATTTAGGATTAAGTTTAGGTCTAGAGCTAGTGTTACAGTTAGGTTTAGATGTAGTTTTACCGGTAGGGCTACTGTTAGGGTTTGGTTTAGGATTAGGGTCAGGTTTATTCCTAGGGTTAGTGTTAGAGTCAGAATAAGGGTCAGGGTTAATGTTAGGGTTTGGGTTAGGTTTAGAGATATAATGAGGTCTAGGGTTAGGACTACTAATAGAGTTAAACTTTTGGGCAGGCTAACGATTAGGGTTAGAACTAGGGTAGCATCAGGGTGAGGGTTTGATAAGCTAAGGTATAAGTTTTGAGCTAGGGTTAGGGTTAGGGTTCAGGCTAGGGATAAAGCTAGAATTAGGGCTAAGATTAGAACTAGGTTTTGTGTTAGGGTTAGGGCTATGGCTATGTAAGAACTGGTTTAACGATTAGGGCTAGTTTTACGGGTAGGATTAGGGCTACGTCTAGTGTTTTGGTTAGGTGTAGGTTTAGGGTGATACTTAGAGCTAGGGTTAGTTTTAGATTCAGAGTCAGGGTCAATATTAGTTGTACAGTTAGGGTTAAGGATAGATGTAGCATTAAGATTTGGTTTACATTAAGGGTTAGGATTAGGGCTATAGGTCAGTTTTATTTGAGGGCTACGGCTAGGCTTAGGGCAAGATTTCAAATTAGCATTAGGGTTAGGGCTCCTGTTAGGGTGAGATTCAGGTTTAGGGTTATGGTTAGATTTAGAGTTAGGGTTAGATGTAGGTTTACAGCTAGGCCTAAATTTGGGTCTAGGTTTGGTCTAGGGTTAAGGCTAGGCATTGGCTTATTAAAATGGATAAGTTTAGAACTAGGGATAGGGATAGGGTGAGAGTTAGATTTAGTTTAAGGGCTAGGAATATTGTTAGGTTTAGGGTTAGGGCTAAATTAGGGATAGGATTAGATCAAGGGTTAGTATTAGGGCTAGTCCTTGGTTTAGTGCTAGGGTTAGGATTAAGGTTAGTCTATGATATGATGTTATAGCTAGGTTTAGGCCTAGGGTGAAGGTTCAATTTAGGGTTAGGGCTGGTGTTCGGCTTAGGGTTAGGATTAAGGCTAAGTTTATGGCCAGGATTAGGGCTATGGTTTTTGTTAGGGTTAGGTTTAGCATTAGGACTAGGGTTAAGGTCAGGTCTAGTGTATGGTTAGAGATAGTTTTAGGGTTAAGTTTATGGTTAGGTATAGTGTAAGGGTTAGGATAAGGGTTAGGTTCAGTTTTAGACAGGGGTATTATTAGGGTCAGGAAAAGGGTTAGGGTTTGTTTAGTTTAAGGTTTAGACTTAGGGCTCAAATTAGGGGTAGGTTTAGGGTTAGGGTAATGGATATGGTTAAGTTTAGGGTTTGGGTTAAGTTTAGGTAATAGTTATAAAGATATGGATAGGGTTAGGGTTATCCTAGAGTTAGCATTAGCGTTAGGTTTAGGGTTAAGGTAATGGATAGGATTAGAGCTAGTGTTAGGTCTAGGTTTATGTTTAGAATAAAGGCTAGTTTTAGTATTATGTTTAGGGTAAGTGGTAGGGTTAGGGTTAAAGCTAGGGTTATGGCTCAGATTAGGGTTAGGTTTTAGATTAGTTTAAGTCTAATATAGGGCTATGGCTAGTTTAAGAACTAGCATTATGCTTAAGGCTAGATTTAGGTTTAGGGTTAGGGCTAGGTCTAGTGTTAGGATTAGGTTTAGTTTAAGTTGATGATTTGAGATAGGGCAAGTGAAAGGGTCAGAGTCAGGGTCAGTGTCAGTTTTAGGGTTAGGGATAACATTGAATTAGATCTAGGGTTAAGGGTAGGTGTAGGTTTAGGTTTTTCGTTAAAGTTAGAACAAGAATTAGGGTTAGGGCTAGGGATAATATCAGGTATATGGTTACAGTTAGGTTACAATTAGCATGAGGGCTATGACTCAATTTTTTTAGGTTTAGGTCTTGGGTTAATGCTAGTTTTTGGATTAACAATAGTGTTAGAGCTAGAAGTAGGATGAGGTTTAGGCTTAGGGTAAAGGTTAGATTTAGAATTATGGTTATATCTAGGGTTAGGGCTAGGGTTAGGTCTAAGGTTAGGGCTAGTATTAGGGTTACGGTAACAGATAAGTTTAGAGAGTTAGAGTTAGACTTAGGGCTAGGGTTAGAGTAAGGGTTACATTTAGCGATAAATTAGGCTAGGATCAGAGCTAGGTTACTGTTATGGTTAGGCCTAGTGTTAGGTCTAGGGTTAGGTTTACAGTCAGTGATAGTGTTAGGGTTAGGGTTAGGGTTAGGGGAAAGGATGTGGTTATACCTAGGTTCAGAACTAGGGCAAGGGTTTAATTTAGGGATTGGGCTAGAGTTGGGTTTGGATTAGTATTATGGTTAGGTTTAGGGCTAGGATGAGAGCTAGGGTTTGTTTTATGTTTAGGGCAAGAATTAAGTAGGGTGCTAATGTCAGGTTTATTGTTTGGTTAAGGATAGTGCTATGGTTAGTTTTATATCTAGGTCTAGTGTAAGGATTAGGTTTAGGGTAAGGGTCTGGATTAGAGCTAGGTGTATTATTGTAGTCAGTGTGTTGTTCAGAGTTTGGTTTGGGTTATGGTTTAGGTTTAGTGCTCGAATTAGCATTAGTTTTAGTGTTAGGGTTAAGGTTAGAGTAATTGATAGGGTTAGGTTTAATGCTCAGGTTAGATTTAGGTAATGGATAGAGTTAGTGTTAGTGATAGGTTTAAGTTTAGGCTAGGGTTAGCATTTGGTTTAGGCTTATGTTTAGGGTAATGGATAGATTTAGGGCTATGGTTATGGGTTAGGATTAGGTCTAGGTTTAAGGTAAGTTTAGGGTTAGGACTAGGGTTAGTTTTAGGGTTAGGTTTAGAGTAAGTGTTATGGTTTGACCTATGGTTAGAGCCAGGGTGAGGGTTAGGGTTAGTGTCAGGTCTAGGTTTAGGATTAGTGTTAAGTTTAGTGGTAGGATTAGCATTCAGGTTAGGTTTATATTTTAGGGTAATGGATAGATTTAGAGCTAGAGTTTGGTCTTTGTTATGGTTAGTATTAGGGCTAAGATTAGGGTTAGGGTTAGGGTTAGGGCTAGGGTTATGTTTATGTTAAGGGTTAGTGTTTGACCTAGGGTTAGGGCTAGGGCGAGGGTTAGGGTTAGGTTAGTTTAGGTCTAGGTTTAGGGTTAGGGTTAGGCTTAGGCTAGGGTTAGGGCTAGGATTAAGGCTAGGTTTTGTGTGAGATTTATTGCTAGAATTGGTGCTATGTGTAGTGAATGAGGCTAGGGTTAGGGATATGGCTAATTCAGGTGTTAGGTTTAGGTTTAGGTAGAGGGTTACACGTAGGTCTAATGTTAGTGTTCGGTTTAGTGTTAGGGTCAGGTTTAAAATCAACCTAGGGTTGAGTTAGGGTCAGAATAAGGGTCAAGGTTAGCATTAGAATTTGGATTAGGGTTAAAGCTAGAATGAGGCTAGGGTTAGAATTAGTATTAGAGTTATAGTTTGGGGTAGGCTAAGGATTAGGGTTAAGACTAGGGTAGCACTAGGGTAAGAGTTTGGCTTAGGGTAAAGGACAGGTTTAGAGCTAGGTTTAGGGATAGTATTAGGGTTAGGGATAGGGATAGTTTTAAGGTTATGGTTAGGTTTAAATCTAGGTTTAGGTCTCATATTAGGGCTAGGTTTTCTGTTAGGGCAGGGAAATGGCTAATTTAAGAACTAGATTTCCAATTAGATTATTTTTCAGGGTTAGGTTTAGGGTTTAGGGTTGGGTGATGTTTAGGGCTAGGGTGATGTTTAGAGCAAGGGTTAGTGTTAGGGTCTGATTCAGGGTCAACGTAAGTTCTAGTGTTAGGATTAGTACTCAAATTAGTGCTAGGTTTAGGGCTGGTTATAGAGTTATGGTTTGATTTACTGTAAGGTTTAAGGTTAAACCTATGACTCAATTTTATTGAGTGCTAGGGCTAGGGTTAGGGCTAGTTTTTCCAGTTAGCATTAGGCATAGGGCTAGTGTTATGGTGAGGTTTAGGCTTAGAGTTAGGGTTAGATTTATAGTTAGGATTTGATCTAGGTTTAGGGCTAGGGCAAAAGTTAGGGGCTAGGGTTGGAGCTAAATTTAGGGCTAGCATTTAGGTTATTTTAAGGAATAAGATTAAAACTAGGGATAGTACTACAGTAGGGGTAGGGTTAGTGTTAGGTCAAAATTAGTACTAGGATTAGCACTAGGATTAGTGTTAGGGCTAGGCCTAGTTTTAGGGCTAGGGTTAGGGTTAGGGTTAGGATTAGGCTAGGTTAAGTGCTAGGATTAGGGCTAGGTTTTGTGTTAGGGTTAGCACTAGGATTAAAGCTAGGGCTAATGTCAGGTCTTGGTTTATGGTTAGGGGTTAGTTTTAGGGTGAGGTTTATGGCTAGTTCTAGTGTATTAAGGTTGAGTGTAGGGTCAGTTTTAGAGATAGGGTTATTATTAGGTTCACAGTAAGTGTTATGGTTTGGTTTAGGTTAAGGTTAAGGGTTAGGGCTCTAATTAGCATTAGGGTTAGGGCTAAGGTTAGGGTAATGGATATGGTTAGTTTTAGGGTTCAGGTGATGTTTAACATAATGGATAAATTTTAGGGTTAGAGATAGGGTTAGGTTTATCCTAGAGTTAGCATTAGGACTACGGTTATGGTTAGGGTAATAGATAGGGTTAGAGCTAGGATTTGGTCCTAGGTTTATGCTTATGATTAAGGCTAGGGTTAGGTTTATGTTTAGGGCAAGTTTTAGGGTTAGGTTTAGGTTTAAGGTGATGTTTAGGGCTACGGCCAGGCTTAGGGTTAGGGTTAAAACGAGGTGTAAGGCTCAAATTAGGACTATGCTTTGGGTTAGGTTAGATCTAGGGTTAGGGCTACAGCTAATGTAAGAACTAGCGTTATGATTAGGGCTACTTTTACCTTTGGGATTAGGGTTATGTTTATCTTTAGCTTTAGGTTTACTTTTAGGGTGATATTAGAGATAGGGTTAGTTACAGGGCCAGAGTCAGTGTCAAGGTTAGATTTAGAGTTATGATAGGACTGGAATTTGGGATAGGGATAGGGCTAGGTGTTGGGTTAAGCTTTGGCTTAGGTTAAAGTTTAGGGTTAGGGCTGTGGGTTGGTTTTGTTTTAGGGCTAGAACTATTTTAGGGCTAGTTTTAGGATTAACATTAGTGTTAGGGCTAATGTTAGTGTGAGTTTTATGATTAGGTTTAAGGTTAGATTTAGAGTTATGTTTACATCTAAAGTTAGGGCTAGGGCTAGGGTTAGGGCTAACGTTAGGGCAAGTGTTAGGGTTATGGTAAGAGATAGGATTAGAACTACGAATAGGACTAAGGTAACAGTTGAAATTAGTCTTAGTGCTAGTGTTAGGGTTAGAGTTAGGATTAGGGCTAAATTAGGGCTAGGATCAGGTCTAGGGTTCGTTGCAGGTCTAGGTCTAGGGCTAGGGTTAGGGTTAGGATTAGGGGAATGGATGGGGTTATAGCTTGGTTCAGAGCTAGGGCGAGGATAAAATTAGGGATAGGGCTAAGTTAGGGTACAGGTTAGGATCAAGGCTAGGATTACTGCTAGAATGAGGGCTAGCGTTTGTTGTAGGGTTATGGTAATTATTAGGGCTAGGGCTAATATCATGTCTAGGTTTACATTTAGGGATAGTTTTAGGGTAAAGTTATGGCTAGGTCTATTTTCAGTGTTAGGTTTAGGGTAAGGTTCAGGTTTAGACCTAAGGTTATTAAAATGGTAAGGGTTAGGTTTTGGGTTTGGGTAGGTTAAGATTTAGGGTTAGACTCAAATTAAGCCTTATGGATAGATTTATGGGTTAGGGTAATGGAAAGGGTTAGGTTTATGTTTCAGGTTACGTTTAGAATTCAGATTAGGTATAGGGTAATGGATAGGGTTAGGTTTAGGCCTAGGGTTAGCATTAGAGTTATGGTTATCGTTAGGGTAATTGATAGGGTTAGAGCTAGTGTTAGGGATAGAGTTATGGTTAGGATTACAGCTAGAATTAGGGTTAGGGGTTAGGATTAGGGTTAAGGCTAGTGTTAGGTTAGGTTTAGGGTACGCTTTAGGGTTTGACCTAGGGTTAGTGCTAAGTCTAGAGTTAGGTTTAGGGTAGGACTAGGGTTAAGGTTAGGGTTAGGGTTAGGGTTAGTATTATGGATAGGTCTAGGTTTATCCTTAGGTTTAGTGTAATGGACAGGGTTAGATGTCAGCTTAGGGTTCTGGTTAGATTTAGGACTAGGATTAAGATTAGATTTAGGGTATGGTTAGGGTTTGAGCTAAGGTTAGGAATACGGAAAGGATTATGTTTAAAGTTAGATCTAGGGTTAGGTATATGGCTAGGATTAGAATAGGTTTTGAGTTAGGGCTATGGTTATCATGAGGTTTATGTTTAGAATTAGGGTAATGAGTGAGGTTAGAGCTAGGTTTAAGGCTAGGATTATGTTTAGGATTAGGGATAGGGTTAAGGTTAGGCTTAGGCTTAGGGTAAGTCTTATGGTTAGGTTAAGGGTAAGGGACAGGGATTGAGTAAGTGTTAGGTTTAGGTTTAGTATTTGGGTTAGAATTAGGGCTAGGGATAGATTAAGGGTAATTGTTAGGCTAGGATTTGGGTTAGGGTTTGGGCTAGGTTTATGTTTAGGGTAAGGATGAAGGTTTGAGCTAGAGTTAAGGTAGGGCTATGTCTAGGGTTAAGTTCAGCATTAGGTCTGGGGCTAGGATTAGGGTAGGTTTAGGGATATGTTTAGGGTTAGGTCTAGGGTTATCATTAGGGTTAGGATTAGTGTTAGGGTAATGCATATGGTTATATATAGGTTTAGGTGTAAGATTAGGATTACATTTAGTTTTAAGGTTAGGGTTAAGGCTATGAATATGTTTAGGATTATGGTGTGGATTAGGATTTGAGTTAGCATTAGGGCTTTGGTGAGTGTTAGGTTTAGGGTTAGGACCAGGATTAGTTTTTTTTATTTATTTTTTATTTTTTATTTATTTTTTTTGTAAGGTTAGGGTTAGGGTTATGGCTAGGGTTATCAATAGGGTTAGGATTAGCGTTAGGGTAATGGGTGGTTTAGAGCTAGGTTTAAGTCTAGGACTAAGGTTAGGATTAGGGATAGGGTTAGTTTTAGAGTTAGGGATAGGTCTAAGTTTATATTTAGGGTAAGGGTTAGGCTTCAAGCTAGGTTTAGGGCTAAGGCTAGGGTTAGGATTAGGGCTAAGGCTAGAGTTAGGGTTAAGGTAGGCTTAGAGCTAGGTTTAGGCCTAGGATTTGCTCTAGGTTTTGTGTTAGGTTAAGGCAAAAGGATAGGGCTATGAATAATGTGAGAGCTAGATTTATGATTCAGGCTAGTTGTAGGGTTAGGGTTATGGCTAGGTCTAGTGTTAGGTTTATATTTTCAGTTAGGGTCAGATTTCGAGGTAGATTTACTCTTAAGGGCAGGATCAGTGTTCGGGTTAAAGTTAGAAATAGGTTTAGAACCAGAATTAGGACGAGGTTTTAGGTCTAGGAGTAGGTTTAGTGTTTGGGTTAGGTTAAGGATTATTGTTAGGGCTAGGTTTTTGTTTAGGTCTAGGGCTAGAGTTAAGGCTAGATTTAGAATTAGGTTTAGGTCAAGAGTTAGTGTTAGGGTTTGCTCTAAATTTAGTGTCAGGTTTAGACCTAGGGTTAGCATTAGGGTCAGAATAAGGGACAGGGTTAGCAAAGGGTTTGGCATAGAGTTAGAGCTAGAGTGAGGGATATGGTTAGGACTATTAATGGTGTTAGGGTTTTGGTTAGTGTAATGAGTAGGTTTAGAGCTAGGTGTAGGGCGAGGGTTAAAGTTAGAATTAGGGCTAGTGTTAGCTTCAGAGTTAGGGATAGGTCTAAGTTTATATTTAGGGTAATTATTAGGCTTTGAGCTAGGGGTTAGGACTAAGGCTAGGATTATGATTAGGGTTAGGTCTAGGGTTATTGCTAGGGTTACACTTAGGGCTAGGTTTAGGCCTAGGATTTGCTCCACATTTTATGTTAGCTTAAGGCATAAGGTTAAGGCTATGGGTAATGTAAGAGCTAGGGTTATAATTAGGGCTAGTTATAGGGTTAGGTTTATAGCTAGATGTAGTGTTAGGTTTAGGTTTTCATTTAGGGTCAGGTTTAGAGATAGGTTTAGTGTTAGAGGGAGGGTCAGTGATCAGATCAGAGATAGAGTTAAGGATAAAGCCAGAATAAGAAATAGGATTATGTGTAGGATTAGGTTTAGTCTTTGTGTTAGGTTAAGTGTTATTGTTAGGGCTAGGGCTAGTTTTTTCCTTAGGTCTAGGGCTAGAGTTTAGGCTAGATTTAGGATTATTTTTAGGTCTAGGGCTTGTGATAGGGTTAGTCTTAGGTGTATGTATTGGTATGGATAGTGTTAGGGTTTGGTCTAGGGTTAGGGTCATGTTTAGATCTAGGGTTATGGTCTGAATAAGGTTCAGGATTAGGGTAAGGATTAGGGTTTGGGATAGGGTTAGAGATAAAATGAGGGCTAGGTTTAGGAATATTGAGTGAGTTAGGGTTTTTGTTAGCCTTAGGATTAGGGATAGGTCTAAGGTTACCATTAGGGTTAGCATTTTGCTTATGGTTAGGGATAGGGTTAGAGCTAGTGTTACGGGTAGCGTTTGGGGTAGGGTTGAAGCTAGGTTTAGGACTCAGTTAAGGCTATTATTTTCTTTTAGGTTTAGGGCTAAAGTTACGTATGTGGCTAATGTAAGAATGAGGGTTAAAATTAGGGTTCTATTTAGGGTTAGTTTTAGGTGTTAGACCTCTAGTGTTAGGGTTAGTTTTAAGGTTATAATGATATTTAGAGCTAGGATTAGTATTAGAATAAGAGTCATGGTCAGAGTTAGTTTTAGGGTTAGGGTTAGGACTCAATTAAGGGCTAGGTTTACTGTTAGATTTCGGTTTAAGGTTAGAGTGGTATTTAGCTTGGGTGAGTATTAGTAAATGAAGATTAGTTTAATGTTATGGTTAGGACTCTTATTAGCTCTAGGGTTAGGACTAGTTGTAGTGTTAGGATTTGGTTTAAGTTAAGGTTTAGGGTTAGGGCTACTTCTCAGCTTTGTTTTAGTCCTAGGGTTAGTGTTAGGACTACTTTTGCAATTAGCTTAGTGTTAGGGCTAGTATTAGTGTTTGGCTTAGGCTAATTGTTAGGTTTACATTTAGAGTTAGGATTAGATCTAGGGTTAGTGCTAGGAATAAGGATAGGGCAAGGGTTAGGGCTAGGGTTAGGGATAGGTTTAGGGTTATGGTAAGGAATAGGGTTAGATCTAGGGATAGGGTTAGTGTGGAAAATAAGAGTTAGTCTTAGGGCTAGGGTTAGGTTTATAGTTAGGAATATATTTAAATTAGCACTAGGATTAGGGCTAGGGTTAGTGTTCAGCTTAGGCCTATCATTATGGTTAGGGTTAGGTTAAGTTTAGGATAAGGGATGGTGTTGTAGCTTTGTTTAGACGTAAGGGTGGGGGTTAGAGTTAGGGTTAGGGGTAGGGGTAGGGTTAAGGTTATGATTAAGGCTAGGTTTACGGCTAGGATGAGGACTAGTGTTTGTTTAGTGTTAAGGCTAGGATTAGGGCTAGGGCTACCATCAGGTCTAGGGTTATGGTTAAAGATAGTTTTAGGGTTAGGTTTACGGCTACGTCTAGTGTAAGTGTTAGGTTTAGGGTTAGGTCAAGTTTATTGCTAGGGGAATTATTTGGGTTAGGGTCAGGGTTAAGATTTGGTTTAGGTTAGGATTTAGGTTTAGGGCTCAAACTAGCATCAGGTTTAGGGTTAGGGTAATGACAGGGTTTGATTTAGGGTTCAGGTTAGGTTTAGAGTAATTCATAAGGTTTGGTTTAGCGATAGGGTTAGGGTTAGTCCTAGGGTTAGCATTTGGGTAAGATTTATATTTAGGGTAATAGATAGGGTTAGAGCTAAGTTTAGAGGTAGGGTTATGGTTAGGAATAAGTCTTGAGTTTGAGTTAGGGTTAGTGTTAGAACTGGGTTTAGGTTTAGGGTTATGTTTAGTTTAAGGGTTATGTATTGAGCTAGGGTTAGGGCTAGCATGAGTGTTAGGTTTAGGGTTAGATCTAGGGATAGAATTATGTTAGGGTTAGTGTTAGGGTTAGGCCTAAGGATAGGATTATGGTAGGGTTAGGTCTAAGGATAGGATTATGGTAGGGTTAGTGTTAGGGTTAAGGTAAGGGTTATCATTTAGTTTAGGTTTGAGTAATGAATACAGATAGATATAGGATTTGGGTTAGGGTTATATTTCAGTTTAGGGTTAGGGTTAGGCTATGGTAATGTTTAGGTATGGCAAGGGTTAGGATTTGAGCTAGGGTTAGGGCTATGGTGAGTGTTACATTTAGACTTATGTCTAGGGGTAGTTTTCCAGTTAGGGCTAGGGTTAGCATTAGGGTTCAGGCTAGGATTATCAATAGGTTTAGTGTTAGAGTTAGGGTAATGGATAGGTTTAGAGCTAGGTTTAGGGATAAGTTTAAGTATAGAGTTAGGCTTAAAGTTAGGGATGGGTCTAGGTCTATGTTTAAGGTAAGGGTTAGGCTTTGAGCTATCTTTAGGTTTAGGTTTAGGGTTAGAGTTAGGGTTTAGCTAGGTTTAGGTCTCTGATTAGGGCTAGTTTTTGTGCTAGGGTTAAGGCTAATATTAGGGAAATGGCTAATGTAACTACTAGGGTTACAATTATGGTTAGTTTTAGAGTTGGGGTAGGGGTAGTTCTAGTGTTAGGGTTAGGGTGATATTTATAGCTACAGTTAGTGTTAGGATAAGAGTCAGATTCAGGGTTATTTTTAAGGTTAGAATTAAGGCTCAAATTAGGGCTAGGGTTTGGTCTAGGTGTAGTTTTAGAATTTGGTTTAATTAAGGTTTAGGTTTTGGTCTCTTGCTTGGTTTTAGTGCTAGGTTTAGGGTTAGGAATAATTTTATGATTAGCATTAGGGTTAGGGCTAGGGCTATGATTTGTTTTAGGATTAAGGCTGGTTTTAAGGTTAGGAGTAGGTCTACATTTTGTTTTAGGTTTAGAGCAAGAATTAGGGATAGGGCTAATATCCAGTCTAGGGTTACAGTTAAGGATAGATTTAGGGTTTTGTTTAGAGAAAGGGTCAGGTTTAGAGCTAGGGTTATTATTAGATTCAGGGTATGGTTTGGGGTTTGGGTAGGTTAAGGTTTAGGTTTAGGGCTAAAATTAACCTTATGTTTAGAGTTAGGGTTAGGATAATGGATAGGGGTTAGGTTTAGGGTTCAGGTTAGGTTTAGGGTAATAGATATTGTTAGGTTTTGCGATAGTTTTAGAGTTAGGCCGAGGGTTAGCATTAGGGTTAAGGTTATCATAAAGGGTAATTTATAGAGTTAGAGCTAGGGTTAAGGCTAGGGTTATGATAAGAATTAGGGCTAGAGTTAGGGTTAGGGCAAAGTTTAGGGTTAGAGTTAGTGTTATTATTAGGATAGTTTATGGTTTGAGCTAGTGTTTGTTCTAGGGCTAGAGTTAGGTTTATGGTTATGGTTATGGTTAGTGTTAGACTTAGGGCTAAGGTTAACATTAGTGTTAGGGTAATTGATATGGTTAGATGTCAGGTTACAGTTAGGTTAGTTTTAGGTTTATGGTAGGGTTAGGTTTAAGATAAACGTTAGGATTTGAGCTAGGTTTAGTGTTAGGTTTCAGTTAGTTCTAGGGTTCAGTTTATGTTTAGAGTTAGGGTAGGTTTACGTTTAGGTCTAGGTATATCATTAGGTTTAGGTTTTGGGTTTGGGTTATGGGTAGGGTTCGATCTAGTGTTAGGGCTAAGGTTAAGTTTAGGATCAGGGCTAGGGTTAGGGTTAGAGTTAGGCCTTGGGTTAGTGTTATGGTTTGGTTAAGGGTAAAGGTTAGGGATGAAGCTAGGGTTAGGGCTAGTGTGAGGTTTAGGTTAAAGTCAGGGCTAGGGTAGGGTTTAGGTTAGGGATAGGGCTAGGTTAATATTAAGGTTAGGGTTATGGTTAGCATAATGAAATGAGTTAGAGCTAGGGTTAAGGTGACTTTTAGGGTTTTGGCTAAGGTTATGTTTAGGGTATGGTTCAGGGTTTGAGCTTGGATTAGGGCTAGGGTGAAGTTTAGGTTTAGGGTTAGGGCTAAGTTTAAGTTTATGGTTATGATTTGGGTTACGTTTAAGGCTAAAATTAGGGCTACAATTAGGGCTATGTTTTCTGTGATGGTTAGGGCTAGTTTTAGGTTTATGGGTAATTAAGAGCTAGGGTTATGTTTATGGCTAATTTTAGGGTTAGTCTAGTGTTAGGGTTAGTTTTGTGCTTAGGATAAGATTTAGAGTTAGGATTTGTGTTACGGTAAGGGTCAGTGTTTGGGTTAGGGTTAATTTTAGGGTTACAGCCATAATTAGAACTAGGGTTAAGTCTAGGGTGTGTTAGTGTTTAGGTTAGGTTAAGGGTTATTGTTAGGATGAGGGTAGAGTTATGGTTATATTTAGAATTAGATATTTGTCTAGGGCTTGTGTTAGTGTAGATTTAGGTATAGGTTTAACTGTAGGGCTAGTGTTAGGTTCAGTTTAGGGGTAGGTCAAGTTTAAACCAGGGGTTATTGTCAGGGTCAGAATAAGGGTCATGGTTAGGGTTAGGGTTGGGTTAAGTTTAGCTAGAATGAGGGCCAGGGTTAGGACTAGTAATAGAGTTAGGGTTTGGGGTAGACAAAGGATTAAGGTTAGGACTAGGGTAGCAATAGGGTGAATTTTTGACATAGTGTTAGGGATAGGGTTAGAGCTAGGGCTAGGACCAGGAATAGGGTTAGGGTTAGGGCAAGGGATAGGGTTAGGGTTAAGATTAAGGCTATGTTTAGGGCTAATGTCAGGTCTAGGGTTAGATTTAGGGATAGATTTAGGTTTATGATTATGGCTAGGTATAGTGTAAGGGTTAGGTTAAGGTTTAGCATATGGTTTAGAGCTAGGGATAGTATTAGAGTCAGATTCAGGGTATGGTTTCGGTTAGGTTAATTATTAAGTTTAGGGCTCAAATTAGCTTTAGGTTTAGGGTTAGGGTTATGGATATGGTTATGTTTAGGATTCAGGTTAGGTTTAGGGTAATAGATAGGTTTAGGTTTAGGAATAGGTTTAGGGTTATCCTAAGGTTAGCATTAGGGTATGGTTAGGGTTAGGGTAATGTATAAGATTACAACTAGGGTTAGGGCTAGGGTTATGGTTAGAATTAAGGGTAGGGTAAGGTTTAGGGTTAGGGCAATTTTGGGGGTTAGGTTTGGGTTTAGGGTAAGTGTTAGGGCTAGGGTTAGGGTTATGGTTAGGTTTAAAGGTAGTGTTAAGTCTCTGATTAGTACTTGTTTTGGGGCTAAATTAGGGCTAGAATTAGGTCTATGGTCTGTGTTAGGGGTAGGCCTAGTGTTAGGCTTAGGTTTAGGTTCAGGAATAGGATTAGGTTTAGGGAAGGGATGGTATTAGAGCAATGTTTATGGCTAGGTAGAAAATTAGAATTACAGTTAGGGCTAGGGTTATGGTTTTGGTTATTAATAAGGTTAAGTTTAGGGCTAGGTTGAGGGCTAAGGTTTGTTTTAGGGTTATGACAAGAATTAGGGCTAGGGCTAGTGTCCAGTCTAGGGTTATGGTTAGGGATAGATTTAGGGTTAGGTATATTGCTAGGTCTAATGCAAGGATAGGTTTAGAGTAAGGGTCAGGTTTGAGCTAGGTGTATTATTAGGGTTAGGGTCAGGTTTAGGGTTTAGTTTAGGTTAGGATTTTGGTTTAGAACTTGAATTAGCATTAGGTTAGGTTTAAGGTAATGAGAGTGATAGATTTAGGGTTTAGGTAAGGTTTAGGGTAATTGATATGGTTAGAGTTAGCGATAGGATCAGGGTTAGGCCTATGGTTAGCATTAGGTTAAGGGTTATGATTTGGGTAATGAATAGGGTTAGAGCTAGGGTTAGGACTAGGGTTATGGTTACTTTTAGGCCTAGATTTAGGGTTAGTGTCAGACTTAGGAATAGGGTTAGGTTTAGGGTTAGGGTACAGTTTAGGTTTTGAGCTAGGGTTAGTTCGCATTAGGGTGAGGGTTGGGTTTAGGTTTATGTCTATGTTAGAGTTACATTTAGGGTCTGGATTACTGTTAGTATTAGGGCTAGGGTTATCATTAGGTTCAGGGTATTAGGATTAAATGTCAGGTTAGGTTAGGGTTAGGATTAGGGTTAGTTTTATGTTAATGGTTATGGTTTGAGCTACAGTTAGATTAGGGTTAGGGTTAGCGTAAGAGTAATGGATAGGGTTATGGGTTGCAATAGTGTTAGGGTTTAGCCTAGGTTTACTCTTAAGTGTAGGGTTAGGGCTAGTTTTAGGATTAGCATTAGGGTTATTGCCAGTGTTAGGGTGAGGTTTAGGCTTAGGGTTTCGATTTGATTTAGAGTTAGGTTTAGATCTAGAGTTAGGGCTAGGGAGAAGTTTAGGTCTCGAGTTTTGGCTAGGGTTAGGGCTAGGTTTTGGGTTATGATAAGTGATAGGTTTAGAACTATTAATAGAACTAGGGTGAGAGTTACAGTTAGCCTTAGGGCTAGAGTTAGAGTTACAGTTAAGGTTTGGGCTAAATTAGGGCTAGGATTAGGGCTAGGATTAGTGTTAGGGTTAGGGCTAGGTTTAGGTCTAGGATTAGTTTTAGGGTTAGGGTAGGGTAACGTATGATGTTACAGCTAGGTTTAGGGCTAAGGCGAAGTTTAAAATTAGGGTTATTGCTATGGTTAAGTTTAAGGTTAGGAATAAAGCTATTGTAAAACCTAGGATTAGGGCTACAGTTTGTGTTATGTTTACGGCTATCACTAGTACTAGGTTTAATATCAGGTGTAGGGTTATGGTTAGGGATAGTTTTAGGGATAGGTTTATGGCTAGGTATAGTGTAAGGGTTAGGATGAGGGTGAGGGTCAGCTTTAGATTTAGGGGTATTATTAGCATCAGGGTCATAGTTAGGGTTTGGTTTAGGTTAAGGTTGAGGTTTAGGGCTCAAATTAGCATTAGGTTTAAGGTTAGAGTTAGGGTAATGGATATTGTTAGGTTTAGGTTTCAGGTTAAGTTTATGGTAATGGATAGGTTAGGGTTAGGGATAGTGCTAGATTTAGGTCGGTGGTTAGCATTAGCTTTAGGGTTATGGTTAAGGTAATGGATAGTGTTAGAGCTATGGCTAGGGCTAGAATTATGGTTACGGTTAGGGATAGGTTAAGGATTAGGTTTAAAGATAGTGCAAGGGTTAAATTAGGGTTAGGTTTAGGGTAAGGGTTAGGGCTAGGTTTAGGGTTAGTGTTAGTGTTAAAGCTATGGTTGGGTCTCAGATTAGAGCTAGGTTTTGGGTTATGTTTGGGCTAGTGTTAGGGATATGGGTAATGTAAGAACTAGGTTTACAATTAAGGCTAGTTTTGGAGTTACCATTAGGGCTAAGTCTAATTTTAAAATTAGGTTTAGGTTTAGGGTGATGTTTTGAACTAGGGTTAGTGTTAGGGTCAGAGTCAGGATCAGGGTTAGTTTTAGGGTTAGGGATGGGACTTGAAACAGGGGTAGGCTTTGGGCTAGATGAGGGGTAATGTTTCAGTTTAGGTTAAGGTTTAGGGTTAGTACTATGGCTCGGTTTTGTTTTGGGGCTAAGGCTAAACTAATGGGTAGTTAGCATTAGTGATATTGCTAGTGATAGTGTAAGTTTAGGCTTAAGGGTAGATTTAGAGTTATAATTAATTCTAGAGTTAGGGCTATGGCTTGGGTTAGGGCTAAGGTTAGGGCTAGTGTTTGGTTTATGGTCAGGCATAGGGATAGAACTCGGAATAGGGCTAGGGCGAGAGTTAGATTTAGTCTTAGGGCTACAGTTAGGGTTAGGTTTAGGGGACGGGATGCCTGTTTGTTTTCCACCTCCATTTTCATTTACCCACATAGGTCAAAACGAAGTTAAGCCTTAAAATACAAAGTGTTCCTGATAACGAACCATTGATTCAAGAAGGCCCAAAACTTGAGAGCATACAAAGGCTAGATAAAAGATGAATCCTGGCAGTATCAAAGAAATTTGAACAAAACTAACTCTTACCCTAACATTACCTCTAACCCTAGCCCTAGCCCTATCCCTAAACCTAACCCTAACCCTATCTTGATTAGAGAACCATTGATCCTGGACCTCCCACACTTGACGAGCCTTGTGGGGTAAGCTGAGTAATGAATCCTACCTACGCAGCATCAAGCAAATCTGACCAAAAAATTATGGGAGGAATTTCAGTGCATGCATATTTCCCTCCTTTCTCCTAAAGGGCTCTTGGATAAATTTTTTTTGCATGCTTCTGCTTAGTCCTACACTCACAAGGAACATACCACAGTGTTCCCATAAAGAATTTAGGGTGTGTGTGTGTGTGCAGTTTCAAGCAACCAGAATAAACCCTGTTTGATTTCCAGGTCTATTTCCATTTACTTATATAGGTAAAAATGAAGTAAAATGAAAATATTATCTGTTCCTGACACCGAACAGTTGAACCAAAAGACCTAAACCTGGGGAACAGAGTAAGGTTAGTTAAAGATGAATCCTGGATTGTATCAAAGAAATTTGAATTAAGTAATTATAACCCTATCACTACCTCTAAACCTAGCCCTAATCCTAACCCTAAACATTAACATAGCCCTATCCCTAACTAAAACTTTAACCCTAATTTTAACTATAACCATTGCCCAAACCCTAGCTCTAACTCTATCCATTACCATAATCCTAACCCTAGCCCTAATGATAACCATAGCCCTAGCCCTATTTCTAGTTCTAACCCTAGTGTTAGCATAACCCTAACACTAACCTTAACCTTACCCCTAATCCTAGCTATAGCACTAAACCTAGAACTAACCATAAAAAAATTTAAGCCTAAACCTCAACCTACAAATAGCCTTAACATTATTGATAATCCTAAAGTTATCCCTCACCTTAGCCATAGCTCTAAAACAAAACTGAGCCAAAGCAATAAACCTAACCCTAGACCTGACATTAACCCTATCCCTAATTCTTACCCTAACCCTAACACAAATCCTAATCCTACACATAGCCTAAACCCTAGCCCTAATTCGAGTCCTATCCCTAACCCTAAAGGTAACATTGATCCTATCTCTGACCCTAACATTAACCCTATCTCTAATCATCAACCTGAACTTAAACCTAACCATAACACTAGACCTAGACTTTATGGTAACCCTAAAACTAGCCCTGTTCATAACCCTATATCTTACATTAGACATAGTGCTACACTAGCCCTAACATAACCCAAAATTTAGCCCTAATCCGAGTCCTAATCTTAGCTTTAATACTAACCCTAATCCTAACTTGTGGCTTAACACTTAACCTAAACCTAACCTTAATCCTAAACCTGTCCTAAACTAAAACCTAACCTGAACCATAGCCCTAATCTTAACCATAACCCTAGCCCTAACCCTAGCTCGAATCCTAACCATTACACTAACCATAACCCTAAACAAATTCTAATCCAAGGCCTAACCCTAATCATAGCCTTAACCTAACCATACCCCTAGCTCTAACCACAGTTCTAATCTTATTTGTTACCCTAACCCTGACATAGCTGGAACCATAGCCATCATTTTAACCATAACCCTAGCCCTAAGTGTAACTTGAACACTATCCATTACCCTAACCATAACCCTAACCAAATTCTAACCCAACGCCCAACCCTAATCATAGCCATAACCTAACCATAACCCTGGCCCTAACTGTAGCTCTAATCCTATCTATTAGCCTAACCATAACCCTAACCGAATTCTATCCCTAGTCCTAACCCTAATTCTATCAGTAACCCTAACCCTATACATCACCCTAAAACTAACCTGAATCTTAAACATAACCATAACCATGTTGCTAACCCTAATGCTAATTTGAGCCCTAATCCTAAACGTGAACCTAAACCATACCCTAACCCTGACTCTGAGCCTAATAATACACTAGCTGTAAACCTGACCCAAAACCTCAATCTCACCATTACAATAGACCTAGCCAGAAGCCTAACAGTAAAACTATTCCTAAACGTAACCTGTCATTAGCCCTAGCCCTAAACCTAACACAAATCCCAGCTCTAATTTTAGCTCTAAGCCTAGCCTTAATTCTAATCCTAATCTTAACCCTATCCCTAACCTTAATTTTATCCTTGCCCTAACCCTATACCTAGCTGACATCATACTTTACCCTAACCCTATCGCTAGCCCTAACACTAGACCTAAACCTATGCCTAAAACTAACAATAACCCTAGCACTAATCCTAGCCCTAATTTAGCCTAACCCTAAATGTAACCCTAGCCCTAGCCCTACGACTAAGTATCATTCTCACCCTAGTCTTAGACCTAGTTCTAAACCTATCCTTTAACATAAACCAAAACTCAGCCCTATCCCTAGCCTCAACCCTACCCCTAACCTTCACCCTAGCCCTAAACATGGATCTAACCCTAACATTAAGCATAAACTTCACCCTAACACTAGTCCAAACCCAAATACTAATTGGAAAAATAGCCCTAAAGCAAACCGAGCCATAACCATAACCCTAACCCTTAACCTAAACCAAACCCTAACCCTACACCTAGGCCTAAACCTAGCTTTAATTTGAGCCCTAACCCTAACCCTAGAAATAACCCTGTCTCTGACTCGGACCCTAACACTAACCCTAGCTCTAAACATCTTCCTAATGCTAACCCTAAAACTAGCTCTAATTGGAAACCTAGTTCTTATGTTAGCCATGGCCCTAATACTAACACAAATCCTAGCCCAAATACAAGCCTTAACCCTAGTTTAAACACTAACCCTTACTCTAACCATAGCCCTAAACATAACCCTAACACAAACCCTAAACCTACCTCTAGAACTATCACTTACCCTAAGCCAAACCCTCAATCTAATGCTACCCTAATCCTAACACTAATCCTTAGCCTACCCCAAACCGTAACTCTATTACTAGTCCTAACCCTGGCCCTCATTCTAGCTCCAACCCTAACCCAAACTCAAACCCTTACTCTAACCCTTATTTTGATACTAAAACTAACCCTAGGTCTAAACCTGACACCGGTAAAACTATACCTAAATCTAACCATAACACTAGCACTGGACCAAATCTAATTCTAAATAGAGTCATAAATCTAGCCCTAGCCCTAAAAAATCCTAGTACTAGCCCTAACAATAACCCTTAACCTAATACAAAGACTAACCCTATCCCTACAATCAATGCTAGTACTAATTCTGGCCCTAAACCTAAACCCAACTCTAACCCAAACAGTGATCCTTACCATAACCCAAACCCTAGCTCTAAACCTTATCCTAACCCAAAACCTAACCCTATCACTAGACTTATCCAGAACCCTAACCCATAAAACTAGTCATAAACATAATCCTAGTTCTTACATTACCCATAGACCTAATGCTAACCATAAAATTCCCACAATACCTAGCCATTATCCTATCCTATACCTAGCCCTAATTGTAACCCTGACTGTAACCCTAGACCTCACCCTAACCCTAACACTTTCCCTAGCCATAACCCTAGCTCTAATGGTAACACTTAACCTAAACCTAACCCTAATATTAACCCTAGGCCTAAGCCTATACTATCCCTAATCCTAAACTTAACCCTAGCTCTAACCTTAGCTCTAACCCTATCCAAACACACTAAAGATGAGCCTAACTTAAATGTTAACCCTAGGCCTAACACTAACCCTATCATAACACTAACCTTTTTCATTAATCTAACCTAACTTGAATGCTAACCATAACACTAAACCAAGCCTTAACCCTAACCCTAACAGTAAATCAACCCTTAAGCCTAAACCTTAACCTAAACCAAATTCTACCTGGACCCTGATCCTAATAATATACCTAGCTGTAAAACTGACCGAGCTCTAACCCTTACACTAGGCCTAGCCCCAACCAAACTCAAAAACTAACCCTAACCATATACCTAGACCTGACATTATCCCTAGCCTGAATACTAGCACTAACCCTAATACAAACCCTAGCCCTCATCCTAGCTTTAATCCTAACCTGAAACCTAACCCTAAACCTACCCCTAATTTTAACCCTTGCATTAGCCCTAAATCTAGCTATAACCCCATCCTTTCCCCTAACTCTAACCCTAAACCTTACCCTAACACTAACCCTAACTCAAGCCCTAATCATAGGCCTAACCCTAACACTAACCCTAGCTCTAATCCTAGCCCTAATTAGCTCTACCTCTACCCCTAACCCTTGGCCTAGAACTAACTCTAACACTCGCCCTAACTCTATTTCTAGTTCTAACCATATCAGTTATCATAATCCTAACACAAGCCCTAACTTAGCCCTAATTTTATCCTCAAACTAATCCCTAGACCTAAGAATAACTCTAAATCTAAACCTAAACCTAACCTTAAACCCCATCCTACCAAAAGACCTAACACTGTCTCTAATCCCAAAACTATCCCTAACCAGAGCCTTAGCCTTAAGACAAATCAGAGCCATTTCCTTAAATCTATACCTCAACTTAAACTGTAACCCTACACCTAGCCATAACCTCCTTACTCTAATTTGAGTCCTAGCCCTAAAACTAACCATGACCCTGACTTATATCCTAACACTAACCCTAGCTATAAATATCACACTAACCCTAAAGATAATTCTAACACTAGACCTAGGCCAAACACTAAATGTAACCCAAATAATAACCCTACATCTTACATTAGCCATAACCCTAATCCTAGCCTTAACCTAATCTAAATCTTAGTCCTAATCCAAAATGTAACATTAGTTTAACCCTAACCCTAAACCTAAACCTAATCCTAAACCTAACCTTAATACTAACCATAATCCTACCCCTAACCTCACCTCTAATCCTATCCATTACCTTATCCCTAACCCTAACCCTAATGCTAACCCTAGGATAACCGTAACCCTATCTATAACCCTAACCCTATCCATTACCCTAAACCTTATCTGAACCCTAAACCTAACCATATTCATTACCCTAACCCTAAACCTAACCCTAACACTAATTTTAGCCTTAACACTAAACCTTAACCTAAACAGAACCCTAACCTGAACATGACCCTAATAATTCCCAAGTTTTAAAAGTGACCCTATCCCTCAACTTAATCCTTACAGTATACCTAGCCATAAAACTAAACCTGAAACTATCCCTAACCATAATAACCTTAGTCCTCATATTAGCCCTAGCCATAATATAGGCCTAACCCTAACACAAACCCTAGCCCCATCCTTGTCCTAAACCTAGCCTTAATCCTAACCTGAAGCATAACCCTAGCCCTATCCCTAATTTAACTCTCGCCCTAGGCCCTGAACCTAACAATAACCCCCTCCCTTCCCCTAAAACTAACCCTAAAAACTAACACTAACACTAACCCTAACCATAGCCCTAACATAGGCCTAACCCTAACACTAAACCTAGTGCTAATCCTAGCCCTAGTATAGTGCTAACCCTAAGTGAACTCCTAACCCTAGCCCTATTCTAACTCTAACTCTCAACCTTGCCCTATTTCTATCTCTAACCCTATCCATTACTGTAACCCTAACATTAGGCCTAAACTTAGCGCTAACCCCAAGCATAGCCCTAACCCTAGATCTAACCATAACTCTAAATCTAACTGTATCTTAAGCCTCAACTTCACCATACTACTAGCTGAACACTATTACTAATCCTACAACTAGTTCTAACCTTAGCCCTAGCCCTAAAACAAAATTGAGCCATTGCTCTAACCATAAACCTTAACCTAAAACAAACCTTTACTAGCCATAACAATAGCTCAAATTTTGAGTCCTAGGACTAAAACTAACCCTGACCCAGACTCATATCCAAACACTAATCCTAGCTCTAAATATCATCTAACCCTAAAGCTAATGCTAACACTAGACCTATCCCTAACCCTAACCCTGAAACTAACCCCTACCCATAACCCTAGTTCTTATATTAGTCATAGCCCTAACCCTAGCTCTAACTCTAACACAGAAATAGCCCTAATCTGAGCCCTAACACTAGATTTAACTCTAAACCTAACCTAACCCCTAAGCCCGTAACTAACCGTAACACTAGCCCTTAACCCTACTCTAACCCTAACACAAAAAATAGTCCTAATCTGAAACTTAATACTAGATTTTAACTCTAAACCTAACCCTAACCCTAGCCCTAAACCTTACAGTAACACTAGCCCTAACCCTAGCTCTAACATTATCCCTTAACCTAAGCCAAAACCCTATCCACAATGCGAATCCTAGTCCTAATCCTAATCCATAGCCTAAACCAAACACTAACCCTATTACTAGTCCTAACCCTAGCCCTCATTCCAGCTCTAAACCTAACCGAAAACCTAACCCTAACTTTCACCCTTATTCTGACCTTAACACTAATTATAGGTCTAAACCTGGACCCTTACCCTAAAATGAAGTCTGAATCTACCCCTACAAGTAAACTTTTACCTAAACCTAAGCCTAACACTAGCCCTAGACCTAAACCTAATACTAAATCTAGCGATAACTCTAGCCCTAGCCTAAACAAAAACTTACTCCTAGCCGTAACAATAACCCTTAAACTAAATCAAACACTAATACTACCCCCTAGACTTAACGCAGGTCCTAATTCTGGCTTTCATTCTAACCCTAACTCTAACCTGAAAACTGACACTGACACTAACAATAAACCTAGCTATAAACCTGACGCTAAACCAATATATAAACCTAACACTAGGTTTAAATAGCCATAACCGTATTCCTAAAACGACCACAATTAGAACCCTAGATCTTACATTACCCATGCAGTAAACTTAGGCCTAAAACTAACACAAAACCTAGTCCTAATCAGAGGTCAAAACCTACCCTAAGCATAACCCTAACTCTAACTATAGACCTACCCTAACCCTAACCCTCACCTTATTCATAAACCTAGCTCAAAGCCTAAAACTTAGCCTAAACAAAACACTAACCCTATCACTAACAATAAAACTAACCCTAGTCCTAATCATAATTTTAACCCTAGTGCTAACCTAACAATTACCCTAACTCTATCCCCCAACTCTAATGATAATCTGCCCTAACACTAACTGAAACCCTAATCAAAACCATAAACCTAACCCTAGACCTAAACCTAAACCTAATACTTGCCATAACCTTCACCCTAACTCAAACCCTAATCTTTACCCTAAACACAATAGTAAACCTAGCCTTAAAACTAAACTCAACCCTAAAGATAACCTTACATCTAATCCAATCTATTACCCTAAACCTAAACCTAACTCTAATGAAACCCCTAGCCCTAACACTAAACCTAAACCCTGAGCATTACTATAACCCTAACACAGACCTAACACTAAATCTAACCCTCACCCTACAACTAACCCTAGTTCAAAACCTTACTTTTACCCTAAACCTAATCACAACTCTACTCTAAGCTAGGGTTACTAGCCCTAATCCAATCTCTAACCTTAACTCTAGCCCTAATCCTAACCATAACCCTAGCTCTAACCCTATGCATTACCCCTATGATAACCCTATTCCTAATGCTAACCCTAGGCCTAACCCTAACCACATCACAAACCCTAAAACTCCGCATTACCCTAAACCTACAGTGAACACTAAAACTAACCCTATCCATTACCTAAACCTAACTTTAACCTAGATCTAACCCTTACTTCCAATCTTAACCTAAGCCTAAGCCTAAGCCTAACACTAACACTACACCTAACCCTAATACTAATTTTAAACCTAGTACTGACCCTAAGCCAAAGACTAAAACAAATTGAGCAATAGCCCTAACATTAAACCTTAACTTAATCTAAACCTTAACACACAACTAGATCTAACCCTAGCCCTAACTGGAGTCATACCTCTAACCTTAAACTAACCCTGACCCTGACTCATATCCTAACACTCACCCTAGCTCTAAACACCACCCTAAAATTAAACAGAACCCTAACAGTAACCCCAGAATTAGTTCAAGTCCTAACCCTAACATTAAAACTAACCCTGACGCAATCCATATCCTAATAGTCACCCCAGCCTCTAAATACTGCCCTCAACATAAACTGAATCCTAACAGTAATCCTAGCCCTTAATTGAATCCTAACCCTAATCCTAAAACTAACACTGTCCTGACTCTTATTCTAACACTATCCCTAGCTATAAATATCACCTTAACTTTAAACCTAACCATAACACTAGACTTACCCCTAACCCTAACTCTAATTGTAACCCTAGTTCATATATTAGCCATTGCCCTAACCCTAGTCCTAAACCTAACAAAAACTAGCCCTAATCCCAAGATCTGAAGCTAGATTTAACCTAAACTTAATCCTAACTCTAGCCCTAACTCTAGCTCTAAGCCTATCCCTTATCATAAGCAAAACCCTAACAATAATGGTAAACATAGAGTTATCCCTAATCCTTAGGCCAACCAAAACCCTAACCCTATTAATAGTCCTAAACCTAGCCCTCACTCTAGCTCTAACCCTATCCCAAATCCTAATTCTAACCCTGACCCTTATTCTGACCCTAACACTAATCCTAGGTCTAAACCTGACCCTAACCCTAGACAAAACCCTAACACTAGCCATAGACCTAAACCTAATCCTAAATCTAGCCTTAACTCTAGCCCTAGACATGAACAAAATCCTAGTCTAAGTCCTTACAATAAGCCTTAAACTAATACATACACTAAACATACCCCTAGATCTTAACCTAGTCCTAATTCTGGCTGTAACCCTAACTCTAACTCTATTCCAACACTGACCATGCCTTTGAAAGTAAACCTACCTCTAAACCTGACCCTAACCAAAATAGCTAAACCTAACACTAGATGTAGCCATAACCCTAACCCTAAAAACTAGCCATAATCATTACCCTAGCTCTTACATTACCCACAGCCTTAAACCCTAGGCCTAAACCTAACACAAATCTAGAGCTAATCCTAGGCCTAAACCTAGCCCTAAATGTAACCTTAACCCTAACCTAACCTAACACTCGATTAGTCTTAACCCTAGCTCAAAGCCTAACCCTTACCCTAAACATAAACATAAACCTATACCCCTAAAACTAGCCCTAATCCTAAACTTAACCATAGATCTAAACCTAGCTCTAAACCTACACATTACCCTAAACATAACCCTAAACCTATTGATAACCCTAGGCCTAACCATAACTCTAAACCTAACCAGAAACTAACCCCAGAACTAACCTAAACCTCACACTCGACATAGACCTAACTCTAGCTCAAACCCTAACCCTTTCCATAAAACTAAACATAACCATAGCCCTAACCCTAAACCTAAACCTCAATCTAACACTACGCATAACCCTATATCTACATCTAGCCATATCCATTACTCTAACCCTAACCCTACCTCTAATGATGATGCTAACCTTAATCCTAACTCTAACCCTAACTTTGCTGTAATCTTATCCCTAGACCTAATTCTAGACCTAAAAATGCCCTACACCTAACCCTAGCTCAAAACCTAACCCTTATGCTAAACATAACACTAAAACTAACCCTAGTTCTAACCTTAACCCTAACCCAAACTAAAGACATATTCATAATTATAACCATATCCCTAAACTTAGCTCTAACCCTATACATTATCCTAAACATTACTCTACCCCAATTCTAACGCTAGGACTAACATTAACCCTAAATCTAACCCTAACCCTATCATTTATCCTAAATCTAACCTGAACCCTAAACAAAACCCTTTCATTACCCTAACCTTGACCCTAATGCTAATTTGAGCCCTAACCCTAAACTCAACCAACTCTAACCATGACCCTGACCCTAATAATTCTCCTAGCTCTAAACCTGAAACTTACCCTAACCTAACCCTTACATTAGACCTAGTCACAAATAACCCTAAAACTCTTCTCAACCATAACCCTAAACCTGACATTAGCCTAGTCCTAATCCTAGCCTTAACCCTAACAAAAATTCCAGTCCTTATCCTAGCCCTAAAACTAGCCTTAATCCTAACCCTAACCCTAATACTAACTCTAGCACTAATGTTAGCACTAATCCCTCCCTATTCCTAACCCTAAACCTAGACCTAAGACTAACTCTAACTCTCACTCTCCTATGACTATTTTTAAATGTACCACTTACCATAACCCTAAACAAAGTCCTAAACCTAATCCTAACTCTTGCTCTATACATAGCCCTAGCACTAACCTTAGATCAAAATCTAACTCTAAATCAAACCCTAAACCGAATCCTAAGCCTAACCCTAACACTAGACCTAAGGCTAACACTCATCCTAAAATTAGCCATAACCCTACCCCTAGACCTAAAACAAAACCGAGCCATAGCTCTAACACTACCCCTTAAACTAAATCAAACCCTAACCCTACACTTACCCCTAACCCTAGCCCTAATTTGAGTTTTAAGCCAAACCATAAAACTAACCCTGACCCTGACTCTGACACTAACACTAACCCTAGCTCTAAATATCACCCTAACCCTAACCCTAAACCTAGCCCTAATCTCAACCCCCAAATTAGCCCTAATTGTAACCCTCTTATTTACATTAGACATAACCCTAACCCTAGCACTAACTTAACACAAAACCTAGACTTAATCTTGAGCCCTAACTCGAGCTTTAAACCTATACTTAACCCTAACCCAACCCTAGCCCTAATCATAGCCATAAGCCTAGCCCTAAACCTAGCTGTAACTCTATCCATTATAATAACCCTAACCCTAACCCTAATGCTAACCCTAGGCCTAAACCTAACCCTATCACTAAACCTATCTCTATCCATTTCTCTAAACCTAACGTGAATCCTAATATTAAGCCTAAAATTATCCTAACCTTAACCCTATAGCTAATTCTATTTCTAACTTTAAGCCTGAACCTATCCCAAACCCTAAACCAGACCTTGACCTTAATAATAGGCCTATCCCTAAACCTGACCCTAACCTAAACCTTACAGTAGATGTAGCCATATTCCTAAATTTAAAATTATGTATAAACATAATTTTAGAACTGGAATTAGCCATACATCTAATCCTAGGCCTAACTGTAAAACAAACCCTAGCCCTTATTTTTCCCTAACCCTAAACTTAATCAATACCCTAACCCTAACCATAGACCTAACCCTAATTCTAAACATCATCCTACCTCTCAACCTAGTTATAACACCATCCATTACCCTAAACTTAATCCTAAATCTAACCCCAACTCTATGCTTAAGCTGAACACTAACCCTAATACTATCCTAGCCCTAATTCTAGCCCTATCACTAACCCTAACACTAACTTTAGCTAGAGACTAACTCTAATCTTTACATTAGCCCTATTGCTAGTTCTAACCATATCTCTTACCAAAACCCTAACCCTAGCCCTATTCTTAATCCTAGCCCTAACACTAGGTCTAACCCTAACTCTAAATCTAACCTTAACCCTAAACCTAAGCCTAACACTAACCCTAACCCTAATGCTAATTGTAAAAATAACCCTAACCCTAACCCTAGCAGTAAAACAAAACCAAGCAATAGCCCAAACCCTAAACCTTAACTTAAAACAAACAATAACACTGCACCTAGACCTAACCCTAGCCTTAATTCAAGTCCTAACAGTAACCTTAAGACTAACCCTGACCCTAATATCTTAAACTCACCCAAGCTCTAAAAGCATCCTAACCTTATACCAAAACCTAACAGTAACCCTAGACTTCATTTGAGTCCTAACCCTAACCCTGAACCTGAGTCATATCCTAACACTAACCCTAGCTCTCATTATCACCCTAACCTTAAACCTAACCCTAACACTAGAACTACCCTAACCCTAACCCTAAAACTAACATTAAATGTAACCCTAGTTCTTACATTCTCCATTGTCCTAACATTAGCGCTAACCCTAATCCAAAAACTAGCCCTAATCCGAACCCTAAACCTAGATTTAACCCTAACCCTAACTGTAGCCTTAACCTTAGCTATAAGGCTATCCTTTACCCTATGAATAACCCTAACCCTAATGGTAACCCTAGACCTATGCCTAATCTTTAGGCTAACCAAAATCCTAACCTTATTAATAGTCCTGAACCTAGCCCTCATTCTATCTCTAATCCTATCCCAAACCTAAATGCTAACCCTGACAGGTATCCTGACCCTAGCAAAAACCCTAGTTCTAAACTTGACCCTAACACTAGACTAAAACCTAACACTAGCACTGGACCTAAACCTAATCCTAAATCTACCCTTAACTCTAGGCTGGACGTAAACAAAAACGTAGTCCTAGGCCTAACAATAACCCTATCTTGACACAAACACTAACCCTACCCCTAGAACTAAACCTAGTCCTAATTTTGACTGTAACCCTAACTTGAACTCTAAACCAAACAGTGACTCTGCCTTTAACAGTAAACCTAATTCTAAACCTGACCCTAACTGAAAATCTAAACCTAACACTAGATTGTGGCATAACACTAACCCTAAAACTAGCCCTAATCATAACCCTAGCTCTTACATTACCTACAGCTTTAACATTAGGCCTAAACCTAACAAAAACCTAGAGGTAATCCTAGGCCTTAACCTAGCCCTAAGCATAACCATAACCCTAGCCCTAGCCCTAACCCAAATCTAACCCTCGCCTTAGTCCTAAATCTAGCTCAAAACCTAATCCTTAGTACAAACATAAACCTAGAACTATCCCTGAATCTAACCCTAAACCTAGTCCTAATCCTAACCTTAAACCTAGCCCTAATCTTAGCTATAAACCCATTACCCTAACCCTAACCTTAACCCTAATTGTAACCCTAGCCTTAACACTAACCATAATCTCAACCCTAAACAGAAAACTAACCCTAGACCTAACCCTAAACTAATACTCGCTATTGCCCTAACCATAGATCAAACTCTAACCCTTACCTTAAACATAAATATGACCATAGACCTAACCCTAAACTTAAATCTAAACCTGTCCCTAACCCAAACCTACATCTAACCATATTTATTACCCTAACCCTAACCCTAAACTTAATTATAACCATTTCCCTAACACTTACCCTAACCCTAAACCTACCATAATCTTATCCCTAAACATAACCCTGAACCTAACCCTTGCTCTAACCCTAATCATAGCTCAGAACCTAACTCTTACACTAAATATAATACTAATCCTAACCCTTGTTCTAACCCATACCCTAACACTAACTCAAGACCTAATCCTAACCATAAGTCTAGCTATAACCTTAGCTCTAACTGTATCCAATACCCTAATCATAAGCCATACCCTAGTGCTAACTCTAGGCCTAATCTTATCTCAAGACCTCATCCTAACCATTACCCTATCCCTAAACTTAACTCTAACTGTATCCATTATCCTAATCATAACCCTTTCCCTAATGCTAACCCTAGGCCTAACCCTAAACCTATCACTAAACCCAAAATATCAGTTACCCTAAAGCTAACCTGAACCCAAATCTAACCTTATCATTACTCTAACCAGAATCCTAATATTAATTTGAGCCCTAAACCTAAACTCAAACATAAAAGAAACCCTAACCATGATGCTGACCCTAATAATTCCCCTAGCTCTAACCTAATCCTTACCCTAATCCTAATCCTTGCATTAGACATCTCAAAAACCTAACCCAAAACTATCCATAACCATAACCCTAGACCTCAAAGTAGACTTAGATATAATCCTAGCCATAACCCGAACACAAATCCTAACCAATATTAGCCCTAAACATAGCCTTAATCATAACCCTAACATTAAACTGAGGCCTAACTTAAAACCAACCCTATCCCTAATCTTAGACCTACCTTAGCCCTATCACTAAGCCTAAACCTAATCCTAACCCTAGCCCTAAAACTAAGTCTAACTCTCTCCCTAGACTTAAAACTAGTTCTAACAGCATTCCTTAATGGAACCCAAAACCTAGCCCTAACCCTAGGCCTAAACCTAGCCATTTCCTTAGCCTTAGCCATAATCCTAGATCTAACCTTACGTCTAAATCTAAACCTAATGCAAAGCCTAAGTCTAAAGCTAACACTAACCCTAACTGTAACCCTAATGCTGCTCCTAAAACTAGCCCTAACACTACCCTAGCCCTAATACAAAACTGAGCCATAGCGGTAACCCTAACCCTTAACCTGAACCAAAACCTAACCATAAACCTACGCCTAACCCTAGACCTAATTCGAGTTTTTGCAGAACTCTAAAACTAACCCTAACCCTGAATCTGATGCTAACACTAACCCTCGCTTGAAACATCACCCTAAACATAACCCTAAACATAACACCGGACCTAGCCCTAACCCTAACCCTGAAACTAGTCCTAATTGTAACCCTAGTACTTACATTACCCATAACCCTTACCCTAGCCCTAACTTAACCCCAAACCTAGCCTAATTTGAGCCCTAAACCGAGCTTTAACCCTAACTCTAACCATAACCCTAAACCTAGCACTAAGAATAACCATAAACTTAGCTCTAACCCTAGCTCTAACCCTATCC
Source organism: Marmota flaviventris (assembly GCF_047511675.1). NCBI lineage: Eukaryota > Metazoa > Chordata > Mammalia > Rodentia > Sciuridae > Marmota > Marmota flaviventris. The sequence continues at coordinate 25,218,551 of NC_092515.1, read as the reverse complement.
GTTACCCTAACTATAATCCTAACCCTAATGCTACCCCTAGGCTTAAACCTTACCATATCCCTAATTCTAACCCTATCCATTACCTTAAACCAAACTTGAAACCTAAACCTAATTATATCATTACCATAATCCTAACCCTATGCTAACTCGAGCCCTAAATTTTAACCTTAACCTATCTCAAACACTAATCACGACCCTGACCCAAACAATACCCTTAGCTCTAAACCTGACCCTAACCCTAACCTAGCCCTTACACTACATCTAACCTAATTCTAAAACTGTCTTTAACTGTAAAGCTGGATCTGAAATTAGCCCTACCCCTAATCCTAGCCCTAAAACTAGACTTAGGTCTAACCCAAACCATAACCCAAGGTTTAGCCCTAATTCTAACACTCGATCTAGCCCAAAACCTAGCTGTAATCCCATCCCTTACTCTAAACCTAACCATAACCCTAAACCTAACCATAATCTTAAACCTAACCATAACCCTTGCCTTAACCCTAAGCTTAACACTAACTCTAAGCCTAGCACTAACACTAATTTAGTCCTATGCTAACCCTAAACCTAGCCTTAAGACTAAATCTAACTCTTTCCCTAGCCCTATCCCTAGCTCTGTCCTTAGCTTTAGCCCAACCCTAGATTTAAACCTAACTCTAAATTTAAACCTAACTCTAAATTTAACCATAATCATTATCCTAATCGAAACTATAACACTAGCCCTAACAATAATGCTAATCCTAAAATTTTCCTTATGCCCTAGCCATAAAACAAAACCAAGCCATATCCCTAAATCTAACCCTTAACCTAAACCAAACCATAAACCTACAACTAGCCCTAACCCTAATCTAAAAATAACCCTCACTCTGACACTGATCCTAACACTAATCCTAGCTCAAACATCACCCTAAACTTAAATTAATCCTAACCATAGATTTTGCATTAAACCTAACTCTAAAACTAGCCCTAATCGTAACCCTAGTTCATACATTAGTTGTTGTCAAAACCCTAGCCCTAACCCTAACACAAATCCTACCCCTAATTCTAGTCCTTACCCAAGCTTAAACCCTAATCTTATCCCTAACACTAGCCCTAATCATAAGCCTAACCCTAGCCCTAACCCTAAGTCTAATCCTATTTTTACCCTAAGCCAAACCCTAATCCAAATGCTAAGCCTGGTCCTAACCCTAATCCTTAGCCTAACTAAACACTAACAGTATTACTAGTCCTAACTCTAGCCCTCATTATAGTTCTAACCCTAACCCTGATTTTTATTCTGATATAAACAATAACACAAAGTCTAACTAAACCTGACCCTAACCCTAAAGCAAACCCTAACACTAGCCCTACTGGTAATGCTATTACTTTACCTAACCCTAACACTAAATCTAGACCCAAAACTAATCCTAAATATAGGTATAATTCTAGACCCAGATCCAAACAAAATCCTAGCTCTAGCCCTAACAATAACCCTTAACCTAAGCTAAACACTTGCCCTAACTCTAGACCTAACACTAGTCCTAATTCTGGCTCTAAAACTAACCCTAATCCTATTGAGAACACTGACCCTGACCCTAACATTAACCTATCTCTAAACCTGACACTAACCCAAAACCTAATCCTAACACTAGACCTAGCCATAACCCTAACACTAATACTAGCCCTAAACATAACCCTAGCCCTAATCCTATTTTAACCCTAACAGTAGCCCTAACCCTAACCTTAGTCCTAACCCTAGCTCGAAACCTAACACAAAACCTAGCCATAATCCTAGGCCTAGCCTTAGCCCTAAGCATAACGCTCACCCTAACCCTAGCCCTAACACTAACCCTAACACTAACTCTTGCCTTAGACCTAACCCTAGTTCAAAGCCAAACCCTTACAATAAACATTACCCTAGCCCTATCCTAAACAATAACCCTAACCATAGCTCTTATCCTTAATCCTAGCTTGAACGTTAATTCTCATCCTGTCAATTACACTAACCCTAACTCTAACCCTAATTATAACACTATCCCTAACACTAAACCTTACCCTAAACATAAACATATCCCAAGACCTAACCATAAACCTAACCCTTACCATAGCCTTAACCCTAGCAGAAACATTAAGCCTTACACTAAACCTAATCCTAAAACTAGCCCTGATCTATACCCTAACCCTCACCCTAAATCTAACATTATCCATTACCCTAAATGTAACCCTAACTCAAATGAAAACTCTAGCCATAACCCGAACCCTAAAGCAAAACCGAACCATAAACATATGCCTACACTAAACATAAACCTAACCCTCACCCTAGCACTAACCCTAGATCAAATAATAACACTTACACTAACCTAACCATAACCCTAGCCCTAAACTTAACACTTATCATAAACCAAACCCTTGCCGTATCCCTAAATCTAACTCTTATCCCTGACTTAATCCAAATAATAACCTAGCCCTAACCCTAGCTCTAAATCTATCCATTATACTAAACATAATCCTAAACAAATGCTAACGTTAACCCTATTGCTAAACCTAACACATCCATTACTGTACACCTTAACTGAAACCTAAACCTAACCGTATCCATTACCCTAACCCTAAGCCTAAACCTAACACTAATTCAAGCCCTAACCCTAAACTTTGACCTTAACCAAATGCTAACCCTGACCTTGACCCTAATAATACCCCTAACTCTAAACCTGACCCTTACCGTAAACATATCCATAGTCTTATTTCTAGCCCTGAACCTAACAGAAACCCTAGCCCATATCCTAGCCTTAATCCTAAACTAAACACTAACCCTACCACTAATCCTAATTCTAACCCTCACCTTAGCCCTAAATCTAGCTATAATCCCACCCATTCCCCTAAACTTAATTCTAAAACCAATTCTAATCCTAAACCTAGCCCTACCCCTAGGCCTAACCCTAACACTAACCCTAGCCCTAATCCTAGCCCTAATTTATCTTTAAACCTAACCCTAAGCCTAAGCCTAATCCTAAATATAAATTTAACTATCGTCATAGCCATTTCCCTAGTTCTGAACCTATCCTTTACTGTAACACTAACCCTAGACCTAAGCCTAAACCTCACCATAACACTAGCCCTAACCCTAACACTAATTCAAAATCTAGTACTAACCCTAGTCCAAGGCCTAAAACAAAATCAAGCCATAGCCCTAATCCTAACTCTAATCGATAGAAGTCAAGATGAAGTGAAACCTTAAAACACAAACTATTCCTGAAGTGAATCTTGAATTGAGACGGTCCAAATTGGGAAACATGGTAATGCTAGGTAAAAGATGAATCATGACTTGTATCAAAGAAATTTGAGCAAAACTAACTCCAACCTGAATATTAGTTCTAACCCTAGCCCTAACCCTAATCCTAAAACTAAGCCTTTCCTGTTCATAGAGCTTGATCATAAAACCCAAACTTGGGGTGCCTAGTAGGAAAAGATAAAAGATGAATCCTGCCCAGTATCAAAAAACATCTGACCAATAAATGGGGGAGGTGTTTCACTACATGCCTATTTCCCCTGTTTTCTTCTAAACTGCTCTTGGATAAACTGATTTTTTCGTGCTTCAGCTTATGGTACTTTCACAAGGAAGAAACCAGAGCATGCCCACAGTAAAGTGATTGAATGTGTGAAGTTTCATGAAGCTAGCAACAACCCTGTTTGATTTCCAGCTTCATTACCATTAACATCTATAGGCCATAATGTAGTGAAAACTAAAAATTCAAACTGTTTTGACACTGAACCATTGAAACTTGAAGGGCCAAACTTGGGGACCCTACTAAGGTTGGTCAAAGATGAATCCTGTACAATATCAAAATAATCTTACCAAAAAACTTTGAAGCTCTTTTAGTACATGTGTATTTTCCTTGCTCCTAAAGAACTCAGAGATAATGCTGTTCTTCCTACTTTCACTTAGGTATACTTCACAGGAAACAAACCAGAGAATGCTCACTGGTAACTGATTAAGTGTGTGAAGTTTCAAGTACCTAGCACAAACCCTTTTTGATTTCCAGCTTCATTTACATTCACCCCTATATGGCAAAAAGAAGAAAAACATGAAAATTGAAACTGTTCCAGAGAGAAAACCCTTTTACATAGGGGCCCAAACATTTGGAGTACAGTGAAAATAGGAAAAGGGTGAATCCTGCTCAGTATCATAAAAATTTTAAAAAAACTAACTCTAATCCTAACACTAGGTCTAAACCTAGTCCTAACACTAAGTGTAACCCTAAACCTAATCTGTTTAGAGAGCCTTTGATCATAGAAGTTTCAAAATTGGGGAGTATAGTGGGGCAAGCTTATAGATGAATCATGGTCAGTTTCAAAGAAATCTGACAAAATAATTGGGGGAGCTATTTCAGTACATCCATATTTCACTGTTTTCTTCTAAAGTGTTCTCAGATAAATTTGTATTGCATGCTTCAGCTTATTACTAACTTCACAAGGAACAAACCAGAGAGTGCCCACAGAGAACTCATTGAGGGTGTGACGTTTCAAGCAGTTAGCACCAACTTTGTTTGATTTCCAGCTCCATGTCCATTTACCCATGTAGGTAAAAATGAAGTGAATCCATAAAATACAAATTGTTCCTGTCAGCAAAGAATTCAACCGAGAAGGCTGAAACCTGGGGAACATAGTAAAGGTAGGTAAAAATATATCTTGCCCAGTATCAAAGAAATTTGAACAAGACAAACTCTAACCCTAACACTAGACCTAACTCTACCCATAAGCCTAACCCTAACCTGTTTAGAGAACCTTTGATCATAGAAGTCTCAAAGTTGAGGAGCTTAGTGGGGCAAGCTCACCGATGAATCCTGCCCAGTATCAAAGAAATCTGACTAAATAATTGGGGGAGATAGTTCAGTGCATGCATATTTTCCTGTTGTCTCCTAAAATGCTCTCGCATAGTGTTGTTTTTGCATCCTTCATGTTTGGAATACTGTCACAAGGATAAAACCAGAGTGTCCACACAGAGAACTGATTGAGAGTGTGAAGTTTCAAGCAGCTAGCAAAAACCCTGTTTGATTTCCAGCTCCATTTTCATTTAGCCATATTGGTTAAAATGAAGTAAAACATTAAAATAAAAACTGAAATACTGACAGCAAACCAGTGAACCTAGAAGGCCCATACCTGGAGAACATAGTAAGGCTAGGTAAAGGATAAATACTGCCTAGTATCAAAGAAATTTCAACAAAACTACTGTAAACCAAACACTAGATCTATCTTTAATTCTAACCCTACAGCTCACCTTGGCCTGTTTAGAGAACCTTTGATCATAGAAGTCCCAAACTAAGGGAGCCTAGTGGGGCAAGGTAACAGATGAATCCTGCACAGTATCAAAGAAATCTGAGCACATATTTGGGGGAACTGTTTCAGTACATGTATACTTCCTTGATTTCTCTAAAAGTGCTCTGGGATAAAGTTGCTTTGCATGCTTCAGCTGAGGGCAACATTCACAATTAACAAACAAGAGAGTGCCCACAGAGAACTGATTGAGTGTGTGCAGTTTCAAGCAGCTAGCACCAACCCTGTTTCATTTCATCCTCTATTAGTCTTCAACAAAATAGTTCAAAATAAAGTAAAACCATAAAATACAAACTGTTCCTGACAGCAAACAATTGAACCGAGAAGAACCAAACCAGGAAACATTGTGAGGCTAGGTAAAAGATGAATCCTGCTTAGTATCAAAGATACATGAACAAAACTGACTTTACCCCTAAAACTAGGTTTAAACCTAGACCTTACCACAACCATAAACCTAACCCTAATCTGTTTAGAAAACCTTTTATCATAGAAGTCCCAAATTAAGGGAGTCTAGTGGGGCAAGCTAACAGATGAATATTATGCAGTATCAAATAAATCTGATCGAATAATTTTGGGAGGTAGTTCAGTACATGTATATTTCCCGGATGTCTCTTACAGTACTTTCAATAAAGATGTTTTTTCATGTTTCAGCCTTGGGAAACTTTCACAAGGAAAAAATCAGAGAGTTCCCACATAGAACTGATTGAGTGTGTGCAGTTTTAAGCAGCGAGCAGCAAACCTATTTGATTTCAATTTCCATTTCCATTTACCCATATAGGTCAAAATGAAGGAAACCTTAAAATACAAACTGTTCCTGACAGAAAACCATTGAAGGGATAAGGCACAACCTGGGGAAAATAGTAAGGCTAGGTAAAAGACGAGTTATGCCAAGTATCAAATGAATTTGACAAAACTCACTCTAACTCTAAAACTAGATCAAACCCAACCCTTACCTAATTCTCACCGGTTTAAATACCAATGATGATAGAAGTCCAAAACGTGGGGAGCCTAGTGGTGCAACTTAACAGATGAGTCTTGTGCAGTATCAAAGAAATTTAGTGAAAAATTGGGGGAGGTATTTCAGTACATTCATATTTCCCTGTTTTTTTTTTTTTTTTTCTTAAAGGGCACATGGGTAAATTGTTTCCAATGCTTCAGCTTAAGGTACTTTCACAAAGAAAATCCAAAGAGTGCCCACAGAGAGCTGATTGAGTGTGTGAAGTTTCATGCAGCTAGAACCAACACTTTTTGATTTCCAACTCCACTGAATTCACACCTATAGGCCATTATGAAGTGAAACCTAAAAATTCAAACTGTTCCTGACACTGAACTATTGACCCTTTACAATCCAAACTTGGGGAGCCTACTAAGGCTGGATGAAGGATCAATACTGTACAGTATCAAATTAATCCAATGAAAAAATCTGAAGCTCTTTCAGTACATGGGTATTCTGCTTGCTCCTAATGCATTCAGAGATAAAACTGTTTCTTTCTACTTCATCTTAGGGCTACTTCTACAGCAAACACCAGATTATGCTCACTGAAAATTGATGGAGTGTTTGAAAGTTTCAAGCATCTAGCCCAAACCATGTTCAATTCCCAGCTTTATTTCCATTCACCCCTTTAGGGCAAAAAGAAGAGAAACATGAAAATTGAAACTGTTCCTGAAACAAAACCCTTTATCTAGGAGGCCCAAACTTTTGGAGTATAGTCAAAATAGGAAAAAGATGAATCCTAAACAGTATCATAGAAATTTGAAAACAAAACTAACTCTTACCTTAACACTAGGTCTAATCCCAGCCCTAACACAAACCCTAACACTAACCTTAACCTGTTTAGAATACTTTTGATCCTAGAAGTCCCACACTTGGGGAACCAACTTGGGTAGGCTAACAGATGAACCTTTCACAATATCAAAGAAATCTGACCAAATAATTTGGAGAAGTATTTCAGTACATGCATATTGCCCTGTTTCCTCCTAAAGTGCTCTTGGATAAAGTTGTTTTGCATGCTTAAGCTTATGGATACTTTTACAAGGAAGAAACCAGAGAGTGCCCACAGACAACTGATTCAATATTTTATGTTTCAACCAGCTAGCACCAACCCTCTGATTTCCAGCTCCATTTGCATTTACCCATATAGGTCAAAATGAAGTTATCATTAAAAACAAACTATTCCCAACAGAGAAACAATGAACCAAGAAGACCCAAAACTTGGGCACATAATAAGGCTCGGTATAAGATAAACCTTCCCAGTATCAAAGAAATTTGAACAAAACAAACCCTAAACCTAACACTAGCTCTAAATCTAGCCCTAACGGTAACACTAACACTTACCTGTTTAGAGAACCATTGATCCTAAAAGTTCCAACCTTGGGGAGCCTAGTGGAGCAAGCTAAAAGATTAATTCTGTGCAGTATCAAAGAAACCTGATCAAATTGTTGAGAGACTTATATAGTACATACATGTTTCTCTGTTTTCTCCTTAAGGGCTGTCAGATTCAGTTGCTTTTGCATGCTTCATCTTTGGCCTACCTTCAAAAGAACGAAACCAGAGAGTGACCAATGAGAACTGATTGTGTGAAGTTTCAAGCACCTCCTGCCAACCCTGTTTGATTTCCAGCTCAGTTTTCATTCACATAAATAAGCCATGATGAAGGGAAACCTTAAAATACAAAATATTCCTGACAGCGAACCATTGAACCGACAAGGCCCAATCCTGCGGAGCACAGTAATGCTAAGTAAAAGATGAAACATGTCCAGAAAAATAGAAATTTGAGAAAAAAGGGCCCCATGGGTACTATCAGCACAGGTAGAAGGCTCAGCTGCACAGTTTCTCTGGGTGCAGACAGCAGTCTCATCCGCATGGGTGCTCTCTGCAGATGGAATGCAGCACAGAACACAGAGGTTTTGCTTGTGAGTCACCAGACTGAGCTCTCAACACAGCACAATGTCACTCCAGAAGCACCCACCTCACCAAACACCATACATGGGTAATAGTTTGAATCCATCTTACAAAACCTTACTCGCCATCTATTGGTGGGCGTGGTACCAGCTTGATTCTGCAGCTTATCAGGTACCTGGTTGCCAACTCCCCAACCTCCAGCTATGATAACTCAAGATTTTTTTCACAAGCTTTAAGGGGGTGTAGCTATCAATGTGGAACAGCAACTGTACAGGCACCTTGTTTCCTATTCAGAGACTAAGAGTAGGGAGGCTCCAGGTAGAAGCTCAAGCCCTCTCACCCTGGCTACCTCCACCACCCTGAGCACAGAGACTCAAGCTAGGAATAGACAACTACACCTACTTAACAAAATAAACAGATTTCTGAGAGACTTTTTTCTTTCTTACTTGTCTTTTCTTGCTCTTCTCATCCATTCTCCTCTCCCTTTCCCCCTCTGGTCCTCACAACCACATCATTCGTGAAACCAAGAAGTTTCCATGAAATTGGACTTTAAGAACTGAATCACCAGAATTGTATAATACAGAGGAATTGCATAGGCCTCACCTCACCACCCCTTTATTTGCTCTTATTTTTTCTCCCCCTCTTTCTTACTTTCCTTGTTATTTTTTTCTACTTTTTTTTTTCTTTCTCCCTCTATCCTACTTTCAGCCTCCTAAATTTTACTATTTATGCATAGAGTAATTTGATGAATACAGATAAGAAGTTTCAATTTATACCTTCTTCCATAAATTTACTCTGTCTATTCCTTAGATTTCTCCTCCAAAGTTGCTAAGTTAAAATCATCACATAAACTCACTCCTTTCCCCCTTAACATAGCATCCTATCCCTGACCCTCAATTCTCTATACACCACCATAAATGGTATGCCTTTTATGAAACTAATGACTATATTCTGAATAATAATTGAAGCCAACATCTGTAGAAACAGAGTCTAAATATAAATGCATTTATAATGGTTAGGCTTAGGCTTCAGGTTAGGGTTATATTTAGAGCTAGGTTTTGATCTATGATTAGGGCTAGGGCTAAGGATATGGCAAGGGTTAGGACTAGGGTTGGGGTTAGGTTTAGGATTATGATAAGGTTCGAGTTAGAACTAGTGATAGGACTACTATGAGAGTTAGAGTTAGTCGTAGGGCTAGGGGTAGGGTTAGGGTTAGGAATAGGGTTAAATTAGGGCTAGTTTTATGGTTAGTTAGGTTTAGACTTTGGGTTAGGGTTAGAGTTAGGGTTACATTTAGGATAAGGTATTGGGTTATAGCTAGATTGAGTGCTGGGGCAAATGTTAGTATTAAGGTTAGGTCTAGGGTTAGTTTTAGGGTTTTGATTAAAGCTAGGTTTAAGGCTAGGATGAGGGCTAATGTTTGTGTTAGTTTGGGGGCTAGTATTAGGGCTAGGGCTAATGTCAGGTCTAGGGTTACAGTTAGGGATAGTGTTAGGTTTATGGCTTGGTCCAGTGTATGGGTTAGTTTTATACTAAGGGTCAGTTTTACAGCTAGGGTTATTATTAGGGTCAGGATCAAGGTGAGGGTTTGGGTTAGGTTAGGGTTTAGGTTTAGGGCTTGAATTATCACTAGGTTTAGCGTTAATGTAATGTAAGGATTAGGTTTAGAGTTTAGGTCTTGTTTAGTGTAATGGATAGGGTTAGGGTTAGGCCTAGGGTTTGCATAAGGGTTGGTTTATCATTAGGGTAATTTATAGGGTTAGACATAAGATTAGGTGTAGGGTTATGTATAGGATTAGGGCTTTTGCTTGGGTTTGTTTTAGGTTTACATTTAGGGTTAAAGCTAGGTTTAGGGGATAGGGATGTGGCTCCAGAAGTAGCATGCTCCCCTTGCATGCATGGGTAGCTGGGTTCGATCCTCAGCACCACATACCAATAAAATAAAAATGTTGTGTCCACCGAAAACTAAAATAAATAAATAAATAAATAAATATTCAAATAAACTAGGTTTTGGACTTGAATTAAGGCTAGGTTTGGGGTTAGGTTAGGGCTAGGGTTAAGGCTATGGCTAATCTATGAATTAGTGTTAACATTATAGCTAGGGATAGGGTCAGGGTTAGGGCTATGTCTTGTGTTAACTTTAAGTTTAAGGTAACGATGATGTTTAGAGCTAGGTTTAATGTTTGGGTCAGTGTCAGGGTCCGGATTAGTTTTCAGGTTAGGGTTATGACTAGAATTAGAGATAATATTAGTGCTAGGTATAGGGCTTGGGTTTGGTTTAGGGTAAGTGTTAGGGTTAGGGTTATGATTCGGTTTTGTTTTAGGGCTAGGGGTAGAGTTAGAGCTAGTTTTAGGATTAATGTTAGGATTAGGGCTAGTGTTAGTGTGATTTTTGGGCTTATTTTTAGAGATAAGTTTAAATCTACGCTTTGAGCTATGGGTAAGAATAGGGCTAGGATTAGGGATAAGTTTAGGGCTAGGTTTAGGGTGATGGTAAGGGATAAGGTTAGAACTAGGTATAAGGCTAGGGCGATAGTTTGAGTTAGTCTTAGGGCTAGGGTTAGGGTTGGGTTAGTGATAGGGCTAAATTAGGGCTGAGATTATGACTAGGGTTTGTGTTAGGTTTTGGCCTAGGTTTAGGGCTAGGTTTACTATTATGTTAAGGTTAGGTTTAGGTTTAGTGTAAGGGATGGGATTATAGCTACTTTTAGGACTAGGGTGAGGATTAGAATTAGGGTTATATTTAGGGTTAGGTTTATGATTAAGGTGAGTTTTATGGCTAGGATGGGGGCTAAGGTTTGTGTTAGGATTAGGACTAGAAGTAGAGCTAGGGCTAATATTAGGTCTAGGGTTACAGTTAGAGAGATTTTTATGGTTAGTTATAGCTAGGTCTATTGTAAGGGTTAAGTTCCTTTTTAGGGTCAGATTTAGAGCTATGGGTATTATTAGGGTCAGAGTCAGAATTAGGTTCTTTATTAGATTAAGGTGTAAGTTTAAGGCTCGAGTTATCATTATGGTTAGGGATAGGTTAATGATAGTTTTAGGTTTAGAGTTCAGGTTAGGTGTAGGGTAATGGATAGGTTTAGGGTTAGGGATTGGTTTAGGTTTCGGCTTAGGGTAGCAGAAGCATTAGGGTTATCATTAGGGTAATGGATAGGCTTAGAGCTAGTGATAGGACTATGTTATGCTTAGTATTAGGTCTAGGGTTAGGCTTAGGTTTAGTGTTAGAACTAAGATTAGGATTATGTTTAGCTTTAGGATTAAAGCTAGGATAGGGCTTTTGGTAGTGCTAGATTTTGCGATAGTTTAGGGCTATGGCAAATTAAAGAACTTTGTTATGATTAGGGCTAGTTTTAGGGTTAATGTTAGAGCTAAATACAGTTTTAGGTTTAGGTTTAGGGATAGTGTGATGTTTAGAGCTAGGGTTAGTGTTATTGTCAGGGTCAGTTTTCAATTTAGTGTTATGTTTAATGTGAAAGCCAGAATTAGAACTATTGTTAAGTCTAGGAGAAGGGTTAGTTTCAGCTTTAGGCTAAGGGTTATTGTTAAAACTAGGGCTGAGTATTCTTTGAATTCTAGGGCTAGATTTATGGATAGATTAGGATTAGGATTAGGTATAGGGCTAGTGTTATGTTTAGGTTTAGGTATAAGATTACAAGTAGGGCTAGTGTTAGGGTTCGGTTTAGGGTTAGGTTCAGGTTTAGACCTATGATTAGTTTTAGGGTCAGAATAAGGGTCAGGGTTAGGATTAGGGTTTGGGTTATGGTTAGAGCTAGAATAAGGACTAGGGTTAAGACTACTAATAGGGTTAGGGTTTGGGTTAGTTTAAAGATTAGGGTTAGGATTAGGATTAGCATTAGGTTTAGGGTTTGGCATAGGGTAAGGGATAGGGTTAGAGGTAGGGTTAGGGTAGGGTTAAGGTTAAAGCTAGGTTTAGGGCTCAGATTAGGGCTAGTTTTGTTTTAGGGTTATGGCTAGGGTTAGAGCAATGCCTAATGTAATAACTAGAGTTTCTAGGGTTAGTTTTAGTGTTATGGTTAGGGGTTAAACCTCTAGTGTTAGGATTACGTTTAAGGTTAGGATGAAATTTAGAGCTAGTATGAGTGTTAGGTTAATAATCTGGGTCAGATTTAGTTTTAGAGTTATGGTTAGGACTCGAATTAAGGCTAGGATTACTGTAATGGTTCAGTTTAAGGTTAGGATGATGTTTAAAGCTAGGGTGAATGTCAGGATATGAGTCAGAGTTAGGGTTGGTATTAAGGTTAAGATTAGGACTTGAATTAGGGCTAGAGTTTGGTCTAGGTGTACTGTTAAGGTTTGGTTTAAGTTAAGATTTTGAGTTAGGGCTATTGCTAGGTTTTGTTTTACTGCAATAGTTAGTGTTAGGGCTAGGGCTAGTGTTAATATTAGGCTTACACTTAGGGTTAGGGTTAGATTTAGAGTTAGGGTTAGATGTAGGGTTAGGACTAGGAATAAGGATTTGGCAATGGTTATGGCTGGGTTTAGGGCTAGGGTTAGGGCTAGGGTTAGTATTACGGTAATGGATAGGGTTGGAAGTAAGGATAGGGTTAGTGTGAGAGTTAGAGTTACTTTTAGGGAGATGGTTATGGTTTGGGTTAGGGATACAGTTAAAATAGTGCTAGGAATAGGGCTAGGGTTAGTGTTCATCTTAGGCCTAGCATTACAGCTAGGGTTACGGTTAAGTTTAGTGTAGGGAATGGTGTTATAGCTAGGTTTAGAAATAGGGTGAGGGTTAGATTAGGGTTAGGGCTAAGGTTAGGGTTAGGGTTATGATTACGGCTAGGTTTGGCGCTAGGGTGAGGGCTTTGGTTCATTTTAAGTTTACAGCTAGGATTAAGGCTAGGGCTAATATCAGATATAGGGTTATGGTTAAAGATAGTTTTAGGGTTAGGTTTATGGCTACATGTAATGTAAGGGTTAGGTTTAGGGTTAGGGTCAGGTTTAGAGCTAGGGGCATTATTAGGGTCATGTTCTGGTTTAGAAGTTCGGGATAGGTTGAGGTTTAAAGTTAGGGCTCAAATTAACATTGTGGATAGTTAATGTAATGATCGGGTGAGGTTTAGGATTAAGGAGAGGGTTAGGTTTAGGCCTAGATCTATTGTTACAGCAAATGGGTAGGGTTAGCGCTAGGGTTACAGCTAGAGTTATGGTTTTGATTAGGGCGAGGGTTAGGATTAGGTGTATGTTTAAAACTTGGGTTAGGGCTTGAATTAGGTCTAGGTTTGGGGTTAAGTTAGTGCTAGGGTTAGGGGTAAGGCTAATGTTAGTACCAGGATTACAATTAGGGTTAAATTTAGGGTTAAGGTTAGTAGTAGGTCTAATGTTAGTTTTATGATTAGGGTTAGTATTATGGTCAGAGTCAGCGTCAGTGTTATAGTTTTCAGCTTAAAACTAAAATTAGAGCTAAGGTTAGGGTTAGGGTTTGGGTTTGGTTTAGGTTAAGGGTTAGGGTTAGGACTATGGCTCAGTTTTGTTTTAGGGCTAGTGTTAAAGGTAGATTTAGAGTTAGGGTTAAGGTTAGGATTAGGCTTAGGGTTAGGGTTTGATTTAGAGTTAAAATTAGATCTAGATTAGGGCTAGAGCTAATGATATGGTGAGGGTTAGGGCTAGGGTCAGGGCTAGGATTAGATTTCCATTAAGAGATAGGGTTAGAACTAGAGATGGGGCAAGGGAGAAAGTTAGAGTTAGTCATAGGGCTAGGATTAGGGCTAGGATTAGGGCTATAATTAGGAATAGGACTAAATTAGGGCTAAGATTAGCGCAAGGGTTAGTTTTTGCGTAAGGCCTAAAGTTAGAATTTGAGTTAGGACTAAGGCTAGGTTTAGGGCTAGGATAAGGGCTGGGGTTGTGTTAGGTTTAGGGCTAGAATTAGGGCTATGGCTAATGTCAGGTCTAAGCTTATAGTTGGGGAGTGGTAGGATTAGTGTTAGGGCTGGGTCTAGTGTAAGGGTTAGGTTTAGGGTAAAAGTCAGCTTTGGAGCTAGGAGATATATTATGGTCAGGGTCAGTGTTAGAGATTATTTGATGTTAGGTTTTACAGTTAGGGCTTGAATTAGCACTAGGGTGTGAGTTAGGGTAATTATAAGGTTTTGCTTAGAGTTTACATTAGGTTTAGGGTAAATGGTAGAGTTAGTGTTAGCGATAGGCTTAAGTTTAGGCCTAGGGTTTGCATTAAGGTAAGGGTTATGGTTAATATAAAGATAGGATTAGATCTAAGTTTAGGGCTAAGTTTATGGTTAGGAATAGGTCTTGAATTAGGGTTAGGTTTAGGGTTAAAACTAGGGTTAGGCTTAGATTTGCTTTTAGCGTAAGGGTAAGGTTTTGAGCTAGGGTTAGGGCTAGGGTGAGGGTTATGTCTAGGGTTACGTCTAGGTATAAGATTATAGTACTCATAGGGTTAGGGTTAGGATAAGGGCTAGGGACATCATTAGGGATAGGGTTAGGGTTAGGGTAATGTATATGATTAAATTAAGATTTACAGTTATATTTAACGTTATATTTTGCTTTAGGCTTAGGGTTAGGGCTTTGGTTATGTTTAGGTTTATAGTAAGGTTTAGGGTTTGAGCTAGGGTTAGGTATATGATAAGTGTGAGGTTTAAAGTTAGGTCTAGGTTTAGTTTTCCATTTAGGTTTAGGTTTAGCATTAAGCCTAGAATTATCAATAAGCTTAGGTTTAGGTTTAGAGTAATGGGTAGGTTTATAGCTAGGTTTAGGGCTAGGGTTGATGTTAGGATTAGGGCTAAGGATAGTGTTAGATTGAGGGATAGGTGTTGGTTTATGTTTAGAGTAATGTTAGCCTTTGAGCTAGGATTAGGCCCAAGGTGAGGGTTAGGTTAGGGTTAAGGCTAGGGTTAGGGTTACAATTATGCTCTAAGGCTTGATTTAGGCCTAAGAATGGCTCTAGGTTTTGTGTTAGGTTTAGGCCTAGGTTTATGGCTATGGGAATTTTAAGAACTAGATTTATGTTGAGGGCTAGTTGAAGGGATAGGGTTATGGCTAGGTTTAGAGTTAGGTTTAGATTTTCAGGTAGGGTCAGATTTAGAGATAGGTTTACTCTAAAGGCAGGGTCAGTGTTTGGGTTAGAGTCAGTGTTAGGGTTACAGCCAGAATTAGGACTTGGTTTAGGTCTAGGGGTAGGGTTATAATTTGAGTTGGGTTAAGGATTATTGTTAGGGATTGGGCTAGGTTTCTGTTTAGGTCTAGGGCTAGATTTAAGGCTGCATTTAGGGTTAGGTTTAGGTCTAGGGCTAGTGTTAAGTATTGGTCTAGGTTTAGGGTCACTTTTAGACCTAGGGTTAGTGTTAGGGTCAGAATAAGGGTCAGGGTTAGCATTAGGGTTTGGGATAGGGTTAGAGCTAGAATGAGGGCTAGGGTTAGGACTATTAATAGGGTTAGGATTTTGCTTAGCCTAAGGATTAGAGATAGGTCTAGGGTTACCATTAGTGTTAGGGTTTTACTTTGGTGAAGGGATAGCCTTAGAGCTAGGGTTAATGCTAGAGTTAGGGTTAGGGTTAGGGTTAAATATAGGTTTAGATCTAGGATTAGGGCTAGTTTTTTTTGTGTGTGTGTGTGTTAAGTTTAGGGCTAGATTTGGGCATTGGCTAATATAAGAGCCAGGGTTACAATTAGTGTTAGTTTTAGGGTTAGGGTTAGGAGTATGTCTAGTGTTAGGTTTAGGTTTAAGGTTAGAGTAATATTTAGAGCTAGGGTTATTGTTTGGATAGGAGTCAGCATTGTCGTTAGTTTTAGGGTTAGGATTAGGACTCAGATAAGGCTAGGGTTACTGTTACTGTTTGGTTTAAGGTGAGGGCTGTGTTTAGAGCTAGGGTTACTGTTAGGATCTCAGTTAGGGTCAGGGTTAGATTTAAGGTTAGGGTTATGACTTGAATTAGGGCTAGGGTTACTCTTATTGTTTGGTTTAAGTGTAGGGTGCTCTTTAGATCCAGGGTCAGTGTTAGGATATGAGTCAGGGTCAGGGTAAGTGTTAAGGTTAGGGTTAGGACTCGAATTAGGACTATGTTTATGTCTAGGTGTAGTGTTAGGGTTTGATTTAAGTTACGGTTTAGGGTTAGGGCTGTTGCTCAGTTTTGTTTTAGTCTTAGGTTTAAGGTTTGGGCTAGTCATAAGACTAGCATTAGGGTTAGGGCTAGTGATAGTGTTAGACTTAGGCTTTGGGTTAGGGTTAGATTTGGATTTAGCGTTAGATCTAGAATTAGGGCTAGGTCTAACTATAGGGCAAGGGTTAGGTCTAGGGTTATGGTTACAGTAACAGATAAGGTTAGAACTAGGGCTAGGGCTTGGGTGAGAGTTAGAGTTAGTCTTAGGCCTAAGGTTTTAGTTAGTTTTAGGGATAAGGCTAAGTTAGGGCTAGGATTAGTGCTAGGTTTAGTGTTCAGCGTAGGCCTAGTGTTAGGGCTAGGGTTATAGTTAATTTTAGGGTAAGGTATGCTGTTATAGCTAGTTTTAGAGGTAAGGTGAGTGTTATAATTAGGGTAAGGGCTAGGGATAGGGTTAGGATTATTATTAAGGCTAAGTTTAGGGCTAGGGTGAGGGATAGGGATTGTTGTAGGGTTAGGTCTAGAATTAGGTCTAGGGCTAATATCAGGTCTATTGTTACAATTAGGGGTAAATTTAGGGTTAGATTTGTGTCTAAGTCTAGTGTAAGTGTTAGACTTCAGGTATGGGTCAGGTTTAGAGCTAGGTGCAATTTTAGAGTCAGGATCAGTGTTGGAGTTTGTTTTAGGTTCAGGTTTAGGGATAGGGCTCAAATGAGCATTAGGGTTAGGGTTAAGGTTAGGGTAATTGATTGGGTTAGGTTTAGGTTTCAGGGTAGGTTTAGGGCAATGGAGAGCTTTAGGGTTAGCAAAAGGATTAGGGTTATGCTTGGGGTTAGCATTAGGTTTAGGGTTATCATAAGGATAATATATAGGTTTAGATCTATGGTTAGGGCTAGGGTTAGGTTAGGATTAGGGCTAGAGGTAGGTTAGGTTTTGGGTTAGGGCTAGTAACCCTAGCTTAGGGTATGGTTATTGTTAGATTTAGGGTAAAGTTTAAGTTTTGAGCTAGGGTTAGGTCTAAGACTAGGGTTAGGTTTAGTGTTGTGGTCAGGATTAGGTTTAGGGTTAGAGGTAGGGTTTTCATTAGGTTTAGGATTAGGTTTACAGTAATAGATTGGGTTAGATATAAGTTTAGCTTTATGGTTAAGGTTAGGTTTAGGTTTAAGTTTAGTTTTATGGCTGGGTTTACTGTTGGTTTTAGGGTAAGAGTTAGGGTTTGAGTTAGAGTTAAGGCTATGGAAAGGTTTAGGTTTAGGGTTAGGTCTATGGTTAGGTTTATGGTTTTGGTTAGTGTTTCATTTAGGGTTAGGTATACGGTTATCATTAAATCTAGTGTTAGGCTCGGATTAGGGCTTTTTTGTGTTAGAGTTAGGGCTAGGTTTTTGCTAAGGCCAATGTAAGAAATAGGGTTATGTTTAGGTTTAGTTTTAGGATTAGGGTTTCAGCTAGGTCTATTGCTAGCATTAGTTTTAGGGTTATGATGATATTTAGAGCTGGGTTTTTGTTTGGATATGAGTCAGAGTGTGGGTTAGTTTTAGGCCTAGGATTCGAAGAAAAGCTCAGGTTATGGCTAGATATTGGTTAGAGTTTGGTTTAGGTTAAGGATTAGGGATAGAGCAATGGCTCGGTTTTGTTTTATCACTAGGGCTTGGATTAAGGCTAGTTTTTGGATTAGCAATAGTGTTAGAGCTAGTGGTAGAATGAAGTTTAGGCTTAAGATTAGGGTTAGATTTAGAGTTATGGTTAGATCTAGGGTTAGGCCTATGACTAGTGTTAAGGCTCCAGTTAGGGCTTTTGTGAGGCTATAGTAATGAATAGGATTATAAATAGAAATAAGGCTAGGGTGTGAGTTAGAGTGAGTCTTAGGGCTAGGGTTAGGGTTAGGGTTAAGGTTAGGGTTCAAATAGAGCTAGAATAAGGGCTATGAAAATTGTTAGGTTTAGGTCTATGGTTAGGGTTAGGGTTAGAGTTATTTTTAGGGGAAGGGATGGTGTTATATAGCTAGGTTAAGTGCTAGGGCAAGGGCTATAATTAGGGATAGGGCTAGGGTGAGGGTGAGGGTTAGGATTAAGTCTAAGTTTAGGGCTAGGTTGAGGGCTAGGGTTTGTGTTAGGGTTAGGGCTATTATTAGGGCTAGGGCTAATATCAGGTCTAGGGTTATGGTCAGGGATAGTTTTAGGGATAGTTTTATGGGTAGGTCTAGTGTAAGGGTTAGGTTTAGGTTAGTGGTAAGGTATAGATCTTGGTTATTATTAGGGTCAGAGTGTGGGTTACGATTTCATTTAGGTTAAGGTTGAAGGTTAGTTCTCAAATCAGCATTAGGGTTAAGGTTAGGGTTAGAGTAATGGATAGAGTTAGGTTTTACAGTTCAGGTTAGGTTTAGAGTAATGTATAGTGTTAGTGTCAGGGATAGAGTTAGGGTTAGACCTATGGTCAGCATATGGTTTAGGCTTATGTTTACAGTAATGGATATGTTTAGTGCTAGTGTAAGGCTTAGGTTAAGGTTAGAATTAGGGCTATGGTTTTGTTTACTCCTACGGTTAATGTTAGGGTTAGGTTTAGGGTAAGTGTTAGGGTTTTAGCTAGGGTTAGGGCTAGGGCAAGGGATAGGATTAGAATCAGAGCTACAGTTCGTGTTAGGGTTAGAATTAGGGTTAGGGGTACAGGTAGGGTTAGCATTAGGTTTAGGGTTATGTTGAAGGTAATGGCTAAAGTTAGAGCTAGGATTTGGGCTATGGTTACAGTTAGGATTAAAGATACAGTTGGACCTATTGATATTTATTGAGTAAGGGTTCGATTTTGAGCTAGGGTTAGGGCTAGGGCAAGCATTAGGTTTAGAATTTGGGCTAGGATTAGGATTAGAGTTATGCTTAGGTCTAGGTTTAGGGCTTGTATTAGGGCAAGGTTTTGTGAGAGGTTTATGGCTAGTGTTAGGGCTATTGGTAATGTAAGAGCTAGTTTTATGGTTATGGCTAGTTTTTTGGATTAGAGTGACGGATATGTCAAATGTTAGGTTTAGGTTTTTGGTTAGGATAAGGTTTGGAGATAGGGTTTGTGTTAGGGTAAGCGTCAGTGTTCGGGTTAGCATTGGGTTTATGGTTAGTGCCAGAATTAGAACTAGGGTTAGGTCTAGTTCTTTGCATTAGGTTAATAGTTATTTTAGGGCTACAGCTAGTTTTTTGTTTAGGACTAGGGCTAGAGTTATGGCTATATTTAGGATTAAGTTTAGGTCTATTGTTATGGTTAGGTTTAGTTATATGTTTACTTGTAGGGCTAGTGTTAGGGTTCGGATTAGTGTTAAGGTCAAGCTTTGACCTAGGGTTAGTGTTAGGGTAAGAATAATGTTAAGGGTTAGGCTTAGGCTTCAGGTTAGGGTTAAATATAGAATGAGGGCTAGGATTTGGACTAGTAATAGAGTTAGGGTTTGGGGTAAGCTAAGGATTAGGGTAAGATTTAGGGTAGCATTAGGGTGAGAGTTTGGCTTAGGGTATGGAATAGGTTTAGAGCTAGGTTTTGTGTTAGTGTTAGGATTAGAGTTAGGGTTAGCATTAAGGTTAAATCTAGTGTTGTGGCTCATATTAAGGCTAGTTTTTGTGTTAGGGTTTGGGCTATGGCTAATGTAAGAACTAGCTTTAAGGTTAGGGATAGTTTTAGGATTAGGATTAGGGCAAGGTTTAGTGTTTGGATTAAGTTTAGGTTTATGGTGATGTTTAGAAGTAGTTTTAGGATCAGAGTCATGTTCAGTATTAGTTGTAGGGATAGGATTAGGACTAGGTGTAGCATTAGGATTTGGTTTAGGTTAAGGATTAGGATTAGGGCTGTAGCTCAGTTTCGTTTGTGGGCTATGGCCAGGGTTAGGGCTAGTTTTCAAATTAGAATTAGGATTAGGCTAGTGTTAGGATGAGGTTTAGGTTTAGAGTTAGGGTTAGATTTATAGTTAGGTTTAGTTCTAGGTTTAGGACTAGGGCTAGGTTTAGGAGTAAGTTAGGGCGAGTTTTAGGCAATAGATAAGGTTGGTACTAGAAATAGGTCTAGGGCTAGAGTTAGGGTTAGTCTTAGGGCTAGGGTTAGAGTTAAGGTTACACTTAGCCATAAATTACAGCTAGGATTAGAGTTATGGTTAGTGTTAGGATTAGGCCTAGGGTTAGGGAAAGGTTTATTGTTAGTGACAGTGTTAGGGTTAGAGTTCGGGTTAGGGGAATGGATGTGTTTATACCTAGGTTCAGAAATAGGAAAAGGGATGGAATTAGGGTTTGGGCTAGGGTTATGGTTCTGGTTAGGATTAAGGCTAGTTTTAGGGCTAGAATGAGGCCTCAGGTTTGTTTTAGGTTTAAGGCAAGAATTAGGTAGACTGCTAATGTCAGGTATAGGGTTATCATTAGGGATACTGTTAGGGTTAGTTTTATTGCTAGGTCTAGTTTAAGGGTTATGTTTAGTGTAAGGGTCAGATTTAGAGCTAGGTGTGTTATTAGAGTCAGTGTCTTGTTCAGAGTTTGTGTTAGATTTGATTTAGTTTTAGGGCTCAAATTAGCATTAGGGTTAGGGTTAGGGTTAGCATAATTGATAGGGTTAGGTTTAGTGTTCAGGTTAGGTTTAGGTAATGGATGGGGTAGTGTTAGTGATAGGTTTAGGGTTAGGCCTAAATGGATAGGGCTAGATTTAGGTTTATATCTAGGGTTAGTGTTAAGTTTAGCGTAACTGTTAGGGTTTGAGCTATGATTAGGACTACAGCAAGGGTAAGTTTTACGGTTAGGTCTAGGGTTAGTTTTACTGTTAGGGTTAGAGTAGGTTTAGAGTTAGGACTAGGGTTAAGTTTACAGTTAGGGTTAGAGTAGGTTTAGGGTTAGGGCTAGTGTTATCATGACGTTTATAGTTAGGGTTAGGGTAATGGGTGGGGTTAGAGCTATGTTTAGAGCTATTTTTGGTTTAGGCTTATGTTTAGGGTAATGGATAGGTTTAGGTCTAATGTTATGGTTTGGATTTGGGCTAGGGTTATGGTTAGGGTAAGGCCTAGGTTTAGGGTTAGGGTTTGGTTTAGGGTAAGTGTTAGGGTTTGAGCTGTGGTTAGGGCTAGGGTGATGGTTAGGGTTAGTGTCAGGTCTAGGTTTAGGATTAGGGTTAAGTAGAAGGCTAGGGTTAACATTAGGGTTAGGGTTATATTGAGGGTAATGTATAGGGTTAGAGCTAGAGTTAGGGCTAGGATTATGGTAAGGATTAAGTCTAGGGTTAGGTTTAGTTTTAGGACCAGTTTTAGGGTTAGGTTTAGGTTTAGGATAATGGCTAGGGCTAGGTTTAGGGTTATGGTTATAATGAGATATACGCTCAGTTAAGGGCTAGGTTTTGTGGTAGGTTAGGGCTAGGATTAGCGCTATGGCTAATGTAAGAACTAGAGTTATGATAGAGCTAGGGGGTATTATAATAGTCAGAGTCACGTTTGGGGTTTGGTTTAGGTTGAGGTTTAGGGTATGGCTCAAATTTGCATTAGGTTTGAGTTAGGGTTATGGTAATGGATAAGGTTAGGTTTAGTCTTATGGTTAGGTTTAGGCTTCAGGTTAGTTTTAGGGCTCAGGTTAGATTTAGGATAATGGATAGGGTTAGGGTTAGGCCTAGGGTTAGCATTAGGTTTATGGATATCATTAGGGTAATAGATAGGGTTAGAGCTAGGTTTAAGACTAGGGTTATGTTTAGGATTAGGGCTACAGTTAGGGTTAGGGTTAGGGTTAAGGCTAGTGTTAGGTTTAGGGTTTAGTTTAGGGTTTGAGCTAGGGTTAGTGTTAAGGATAGGGTTAGGTTTAGGATTAGCTCTAGGGTTAGGATTGGGGTTATCATTAGGGTTGAAGTAATGGACAGGTTTAGATGTTGGGTTAGGTTTAGGGTTAGGTTTAGCTTTAGGACTAGGGTTAGTGTTAAGTTTAGCATAATTGTTAGAGTTTGAGCTAGGGTTAGAACTATTGCAAGGGTTAGGTTTATGGTTATGTCTAGGGTTGGGTTTACAATAAGGGTTAGAGTAGGTTTAGGGTCAGGGCTAGGGTTATCATGATGTTTATGGTTAGGCATAGTGTAATGAGTGGGGTTAGAGCTAGGGTTGAGTCTAGTTTTAAGTTTAGGATTAGGGCTAGAGTTAGGATTAGCGTTAGGCTTATCATTTTCTAATGGTTAAATTAAGGTTAAGGGTCAGGGACTGAGTAAGTGTTAGGGCTAGGTTGAGGCTTCAGTTTATAATCAGGGCTTGGGATAGAGTTAGGTTTAAGGTTTGGGATAGGTTTAGCATTAGGTTTAGGATTATGGTTAGGGTAATGGATAGAGTTAGAGCTAGGGTTTGGGCTATGGTTATGTTTAGGATTAGGGCTAGGATTGAGGTAAGGTTTTGGGCTAGGTTTATGTTTAGAGTGAGGGCTAGGGTTTGAGCTAGTGTTAGGGCTAAAGCTAGGTGGAGGATTAGGTTCAGCCTTAGGTCTAGGGACAGGATTATGGTAGGCTTAGGGTTAAGGTTAGGGCTAGGGTTATCAATAGGGTTAGGATAAGGGTTAGGGTAATGGATATGGTTAGATGTAGGTTTAGGTTTAGAGTTAGGGGTAGATTTAGTTTTAGGGTTAATGTTAAGGCTATGGTTATGTTTAGGTTTATGGTACAGTTTAGATTTTGAGCTAGGTTTAGGGCTATGGTGAGTGTGAGTTTTAGGTTTAGGTCTCTTGTTAGTTTTCTGGTTAGGGATAGGGTTACAGTTAAGGTTAAGGCTAGGGTTATCAGTACAGTTAGGTGCAGGGTTGTGTAATGTGTATGTTTAGAGCTAGGTTTAGGAATAGTGTTAAGTTTAGGGTTAGGGTTAGCTTTAGGGTTAGGGTTAGTGGTAGTTCTAGTGTTGGTGTTAGATTTAAGGTTAAGGTGATATTCAGAGCTAGAATTATTTTTAGGATAGGAGTGAGGGTCAGGGTTAGTTTTAGGATTTGAGTTGGGACTCAAATGATGGCTAGGTTTACTGTTAGGGTTCTGTTTAAGCTTAGCATCATGTTTAGAGCTAGGGTCAGTTTTGGGATATGGGTCAGGGTCGGGGTTAGTTTTAAGGTTAGGGTTAGGACTTGATTAGGGCTAGAATTCGTTCTTGTAGTACTTTAGGGTTTGGTTTAAGTTAAGGTTTAGGGTTAGGTCTATTTCTCGGTTTTGTTTTAGTCCTAGAGTTAGGGTTAGGGCTAGTTTTACAATTAGAACTAAGGTTAGGGCTAGTGTGAGGCTTAGACTTAGGGTTAGGGTTACATTTATAGTTAGTTTTAGATCTAGGATTAGGCTAGGAATAAGGATAGGGCAAGGGTTAGGGCCAGGGTTAGAGTTATGGTAAGGGATAGGTTTAGAACTAGGGATAGGACTAGTGTGAGAGTTAGAGTTAGTGATACAACTAAAATTAGAGTTAGGGTTTGGAATAGGGTTAAATTACGCCTAGGATTAGGGCTAGCGTGAGTGTTTAGCTTAAACCTACTGATAGGGTTAGGGTTAGGTTTAAGTTTAGGATAAAGAATTATAGCTAGGTTTAGACGTAGGGTGAGGGTTAGTGTTAGGGTTAGGGCTAGAGTTGGAGTTAGGGTTATGATTAAGGCTAGGTTTAGGGCTAGGATGAGTGTTAGTGTTTGTTTTAGATTCAGGGATAGGATTAGTGCTAGGGCTAATATCAGGTCAAGGGTTATACTTAAATGTAGTTTTAGGATTAGGCTTATGGCTACGTCTAGTGTAAGGTTTAGGTTTAGGGTAAGAGTCAGATGTATAGCTCGGGGAATTATTAGGATTAGGATTTGGCTTAGGTTAGGATTTAGGTTTGTGGCTCAAATTAGCATTAGGGTTAGGGTTAGGGTATAGTAAGGGTTTGTTTTAAGGTTCAGGTTTGGTTTAGTGTAATTGATATGGTTAGCGTTAATGATAGGGCTAGGGTTAGGCTTAGGGTTAGCATTAGGATAAGGGTTATGGTTAGGGTGATTGATAGGGTTAGAACTAGGGTTATGGTTAGGAATATGCCTTGAGTTAGCGTTAGAGTTAGAATAAGGGTTAGAGTTAGGTTTACAGTTATGTTTAGCATAAAGTTTAGGTTTGAACTAGGTTTAGGGCTAGGTTTAGGGTTAGGTCTAGGAATAGGATTACAGTAGGTTTAGGGTTAGGGTGGTGTTTAGAGCTAGGATGAAGGATAGGATATAAGTCAGGTTCAGGGTTTTTTTATGGTTATGATTAGGACTTGAATAAGGGCTAGGGTTAGATCTAGGTGTAGTTATAGGGTTTCGTTTAAGTTAAGGTTAGTGTTAGGCTTTTTGCTCGGTTTTGTTTTAGTGCTATGGTTAGGGTTATGGCTAGTTTTATAATTAGCTTTAGGATTAGGGCTAGGGTTATGTTTAGGTTTAGGATTAAGGCTAGACTTGAGGCTAGGATTAGGGCTAGGTTTTGTGTTAGGTTTAGGACAAGAATTAGGGCTAGAACTAATGTAAGGTCTAGGTTTATAGTTAATGATATTTTTAGGGTTAGGTTTATGGCTAGGTCAAATTAAAGTGTCACATTTAAAGAAAGGGTCAGATTAAAAACTGGGGTATTATTAGGGTCAGGGTCAGGCTTCGGTTTTGGGTTAGGTTAAGGTTTATGTTTAAGGCTCAAATTAGCATTAAGGTTAGAATTAGGTTAATGGATAGTGTTATATTTAGGGTTAGGTTAGGTTTAAGGTAATGGATATGGTTAGGTTTTGTGATAGGTTTAGTGATAGGCCTAGGGTAAGCATTAGGGTTATCGTTGTCATTAGAGTAATTTATAGGGTTAGACCTAGGGATAGGGATAGGATAATGGTTAGAATTAGGGCTAGAGGTAGGATTAGGGTCAGTGTTAGGGCGGGGTTTACACTTAGAATTAGGTTTATGGTACAGTTTAGGGTTTGAGCTAGGATATTTGCTATGGCTAAGATTAATTTAGGGTTTGGTCTAGGGTTATGGTCATGGTTTGTGTAATGGTTAGGGCTAGGGTTATCATTAGGTTTAGGGTAAAAGGTTTAAATTTCAAGTTAAAGATAGGTTTAGGTTTAGCTTAGCATTAGGTTAATGTTTAGGATTATGGTTAGAGTTTGAACTAGCTTAGGTTTAGGGTTAGGGTTAGCTTCACTGTTATTTCTAGGGTTAGGTTTATGTTTAGGGTTATAGTATGTTTAGCTTTATGTCTAGAATTATCATTAGGGTTAAGTTTAGGGTTAGAGTAATGGGTAGGGTTTGAGCTAGGGTTAGGGCTATGGTTAAGGTTACAATTAAGTCTGGGGTTAGGTTTAGGGTTAGGCCTTTTGTTACTATTAGGGGTAGATTAAGTGTAAGGGTTAGGGATTGAGCTAGGTTTAGGGCTAGGGCAAGGGTTAGGTTTACAGTCTGGGCTAGGTTATGGTTTGGTTTAGGGCTAGGGTTAGCATTAGTTTTAGGGTCATTGTTAGTGTAATGGAAAGAATTAGAGCTAGGTTTTGGGCTACGGTTACAGTTAGGATTAGGGCTAGAGTTAGGGTGAGGCTTAGGTTTTGGGCTAGGGTTATTTTAGGGTAAGGTTTATGGTTTGAGCTAAGGTTAGGGCTAGAATGACGGTTAGGGTTAGGGTTAGGGCTAGGTTTAGGGTTACAGTTATGCTTAGGGTTAGGTTTAGGGCTGTAATTAGGGCTAGGGTTTTTATGAGGTTTAGGGCTAGAGTTACTTATATGGGTAATGTAAGAGTAGAGTTATGGTTATGGCTAGATTTAGAGTTCATCTAGTGTTAGGGTATGTTTTTGGGTTAGGATTAGGTTTAGAGCTAGGGTTTTTGTTAGGGTAAGTGTCAGGGTTCAGGTTAGGATTAGGTTTAGGGTTAGGTCCGGAATGAGCACTAGGGTTAGGTCTAGGGGTAGAGTTAATGTTTGTTTGGTTAACGGTTACTGTTAAGGCTAAGTCTAGGGTTATGGCTCTATTTAGGATTAGGTTTAGGTGTAGGGCTAGTGTTATTGTTAGTTTTAGGTTTAGGGTTAATATTAGGGCTAGTGTTAGCTTTTGAATAAGGCATAGGGTCAGGTTTAAACCTAGGTTTAGTGTTAGGGTCAGAATTAGGGTCAGCGTTAGTTTTAGGGTTTGGGTTAAGTTAAGAGCTAGTATGAGGTTAGGGTTAGGAGGAGTAATAGAGTTAGGATTTTGGGTAGGCATAGAATTAGGGTTAGGACTAGGGTAGCAATAGGGTGAGGGTTTGACTAAGTGTAAGAAATGGGGTTAGAGCAAATATTGAGACTAGGGATAAAGTTAGAGTTAGGGCCACGGTTAGCAATGGGGTTAAAGCTAGGGTTAGGCCTTGGATTAGGACTAGATTTTGTGTTAGGTTTAGAACTGTGTCTAATTTAAGAACTGGCATTATGATTAGGGCTAGTTTTAGGGTTAGATTTAGGGTGAGGTCTAGTGTTAGGATTAGGTTTAGAGATAGGGTGATGTGTAAAGCTATGGTTAGTGTTATGGTCAGAGTCAGGGTTAGTAAGAGACTCAAATTAGGCCTAGGGTTAGGGTTTGAATTAGGTTAAGGGTTAGGGTGAGTGAAATGGCTCAGTTTTGCTTGAGAGCTAGACTTGATTTAGGGCTAGTTTCCAAATTAGTGTTATGGTTAGTGCTAGTGTTAGGGTGTTTTTTAGGCTTAGAGTTAGGGTTTGATTTAGGTTTAGGGCTACAGTGAAGGTTATGGCTAGGGTTAGGCCTAGGGTTTCAGATATCATAAGGGATAGGGTTAGAATTAGGGATAGGGCTAGGGAAGAGTTAGAGTTAGTCTTAGTGTTAGGGTTAGATTTTGGGTTAGTATTAGGGCTTAATAAGAGCTAGGATAGAGCTAGGGTTAGTATTAAGGTTCAGCCTAGGTTTATGGCTAGGGTTATGGTTATGCTTATGGTTAGGTATGATGTTATAGCTAGCTTTAGAACTAGGGTGAGTGTTAAAATTAGGGATAGGTCTATAGTTAGGTTTAGGTTTAGGATTAAGGCTAAGATTGGGGGTAGGAATAGAGCTAGAGATTTTTAGGGTTAGGGCTTCATTAGGGCTAGGGCTATTGTCAGTTCTAGGTTTATGGTTAGAGATAGTTTTAGGGTTAAATTATTAGGGTTAGGATTAGTTTGATACATATGGTGAGGTTTAGGGTTCAGGTTAGGTGTAGGGTAATGTATAAGTTTAGTTATAGGAATAGGTTTAGGGTGATCCTAGGGTTAGCATTAGGGTTAGGGTTAGGATTAGGGTAATGGATAAGGTTAAAGCTCGGGTTAAGGCTAGGTTTATGGTTAGAATTAAGGCTAGGTTAGCGTTAGGTTTTGGGTTATGTCAAGGGCTAGGGTTAGGCTTAGGTTTAGGGTAAGGGTTAGGGCTAGAATTAGGGTTTTGTTTAGGGTTAAAGTAGTTTTATGTCTCCAATTATGGAGAGTTTTTTGGTTAGGTTAGGCTCGGTTTAGGGATACAGCCAATGTAAATTCTAGGGTTATGATTAGAACTAGTTTTAGGGTTAGCATTAGGGCTAGGTGTAGGGTTAGGTTTAGGTTTAGATTTTGAGTGATATTTAGAGCTAGGGTTAGTGTTAGGGTCAGAGTCAGGGTCAGGATTTGCTTCAGGGTTAGAGATAGGACTCCAGTTAGATCTATCTTTAGGGCTAGTTGTAGACTTAGGGTTTGGTTTTATGTTAAAGTTAGTGTTAGGGCTATGGCTACATTGTTTTGTAGGGCTAGGTCTAGGTTTGGGCTACTTTTAGTATTAGCATTAGTGTTACAACTTGTGTTAGTGAGAGATTTATCTTAGGGTTAGGGTTCGGTATATAGTTAGGGTTAGATATAGGATTAGGGCTAGAGCTAGGCTTAGGGCTAATGTAAAGGCAAGTGAAAGGATTATGGTAAGGGATAGGATTAGAACTAGAAATAAGACTATGGCAAGAATTAGAGTTAATCTTAGAGCTAGGGTTAGGTTAGGTTTAGCGCTAAATTAGGGCTAGGATTAAGTCTAGTGTTTGTATTAGGGTTAGGACTAGTTTAGGCTTAGGTTTACGTTTAGGGATTGGGTTAGGTTTAGGGGAAGGGATGGCGTTAGACCTAGTTTTAGGGCTAGGTCAAAGGTTAGAATTTTGTTTAGGGCTAGGATTATGGTTTGATTTAGTAACAAGGCTAGGTTTAGGGCTAGGATGAGGGCTAGGGTTTGTTTTAGGGTTATGGCAAGAATTAGGGATAGGGCTGGTGTTAGGTCTAGGCTTACAGTAGGGAGAGATTGGGGGTTTCATTTGTGGCTAGTTCTAGTGTAAGTGTTCAGTTTGGTGTAAGGGTCAGGTTTATAGCTAGTGGTATTATTAGGGCTAAAATTAGGTTCTGGGTTTGGTTTAGGTTACGGTTTAGGTTTAGATCTTGAATTAACATTAGGGTTTGTTTAAGGTAATGATAGGTTTAGGTTTATGGTTCAGGTTAGGTGTAGGGTAATTGATAGGATTAGAGTTAGCAAAAAGGTTAGGGTTAGGCCTAGGGTTAGGCTTAGCATTATGATTATGCTTTGGGTAAGGGATAGGATTAGGGCTAGGTTTATGGTTATTATTAGGGCTAGTGTTAGGGTTAGTACTAGGGTTAGGGTTAGATTTAGGTTTAGGGTATGGTTTATATTTGAGCTATGGTTAGCACTAGGGCAAGGGTTAGGTGTAGGGTTTGGTCTAGGTTATAGTTATGGTTAGGGTTAAGGTTAGTGTTAAGGTTAGGGCTAGGGTTATCATTAGGTGTAGGGTATTGAATAGGGTTTGATGTCATGTAAGGGTTAGAGTTAGGGTTAGGTTTAGGCTTAAGTTTATGTTTAGGGATAGGTTTAGGGTTAGGTTTAATTTAATGGTTAGAGTTTGAGCAAGGGTTAGCTCAATGGCAAGGGTTAGGTTAATGGTTATGTCTAGGATTAGGTTTAGGGTAGATTTAGGGTCAGGGCTAGGGTTATCATCAGGGGTCACGTTAGGGTTAGGTTAATGGGTAGGGTTAGAGCTATTCATTAAGATTAAGGTTAGAGTTAGGGTAATATGTAAGCTTAGAGCTAGGGTTAGGGATAGGGTTAAGGTTAGGATTAGGCTAGTGTTGAGCTTAGGTTTACCTTTAGGCCATGGGTTTGTGTTAGGTTTAGGTTAAGTTTGAGGTTTAGGGATTGAAATAATGTTTGGACTAAGATGAGGATTAGAGTTAGAGTCACTTTGAGGCTTAGAGCTAGGGTTAGCATTAGGTTAGGTTTAGATTTATGGTAATTGATAAAGTTAGAGGTAGGTTTTGGCCTATGATTATGGCTAGTTTCAGGGTTAGTGATATGGCTAGGTCTAGTGTTAGGGTTATGTTTTTTGTTTGGATAAGGTTTAGAGGTAGGGTTTGTGTTAGGGTAAGTGTCAGTGTTCGGTTTAGGGTTAGGTTTATTGTTAGGGCCACTATTAGGATTAGGGTTTGATCTAGGGGTAGGGTTAGTATTTGGGTTAGGTTAAGGGTTTTTACTAGGGCTAGGACTAAGTTTTTGTTTAGGGATAGGTCTAGAATTATTAGTAGATAACAAATTAAGTGTAGGTCTAGGTCTAGTGTTAGGGTAAGGTTTATTTCTAGGGTTACATGTAGTACCAATGTTAGGGGTCGGTTTAGGTTTAGGGTCAGGTTTAGACCTATGGTTATTGTTAGGGTCAGAATAAGGGTCAGGGTCAGGGTTAGGGTTTGGGATAGTGATAGAGCTAGATTGAGTGTTAGGGTTAGGACTAGTAATAGAGTTAGGTTTTGTGTTAGGCTGATAATTAGGTTTAGGTGTAGGGTAGCTTTAGGTTTAGAGTTTGTCTTTGGGTAAGGGACAGGGTTAGCATTAGTGTTAGGGCGAGGGTTAGGGTTAGGGTTAGGGCTAGGGTTAGGTTTAGGGTTAGGTTTAAAGTTAGGGTTAGAGCTTGTTTAGTGTTATTGTTATGGATAGTGTTAGTTTTAGGGTTAGTGCAAGATTTAAAGTTAGGTTTAAGTTTAGGGTAAGGGCTAGGACTTGGTTTAGTTTTAGAGTTAGGGTTAAAGCTAAGGTTAGGGCTCACATTACAGCTAGATTTTGGGTTACATTAGGGCTAGTGTTGGGGATACAGCTAATGTAAGACCTAGGATTATAAGTAGGGCTAATTTTAGGGTTATGGTTAGGGCTAAGTCTTGTTTTATGGTTTGGTTTAATTACAGGGTGATATTTTGAGCAAGGGTTAGTGTTAGGTTCAGAGTCAGGGTCAGGGTTAGTTTTAGGGTTGGGGATAGGACTCAAATTAGGGCTAGGCTTAGGGTTAGATGTAGGGTTAGGATTTGGTTTAGGTTAAAGTTTAGGGTTAGTGCTATGTCTCATTATTTTTTAGGGCTAAGCCTAAAGGTAAGAGTAGTTTTACAATTAATGTTAGTGTTACTGCTAGTTATAGAGTGAGTTTAGGCTTAGGGGTACATTTAGAGTTATGGTTACTTCTAGGGTTAGGACTATGGCTAGGGTTAGGGCTAAGGATAGATCTAGTGTTTGGGTTATGGTAAGGGATAAGGTTAGAACTAGGAATAAAGCTAGGGTGATAGTTAGATTTAGTTTTAAGGCGAGGGTTATTGTTAAGTTTAGGGCTCAATTAGGGCTAGGAATATGTCTAGGATTGGTGTTAGGGTTAGGCCTATGGTTATGGCTGTGTTTAAGATTAGGTTTAGGGTTAGGTTTAGGGGAAGGGATGGGGTTATAGCTAGGTTTAGTGCTAGAGCGATGATTCGAATTAGGTTTAGGTCTAGGGTAAGGTTTGTGTTAGAATTAAGGCTAGATTTGGGGTTAGGATGAGGGCTAGGGTTTGTGTAAGGGTTAGTGTAAGTTTTAGGGATAGGGATAATATCAGGTTTAGTGTTACAGCTAGGGATAGTTACAGGGTTAGGTTTATGGCTAGGTCTAATGTTAGGTTTAGGGTAAGGCCCAGGTTAAAAGTAAGGTGTATTATTAGGGTCAGGGTCAGGTTTCAGGTTTGGTTAATTATTAGGGCTAGGGCTCAAATTAGCATTAGGTTTAGAATTAGGGTTAGGTTTATGGATAGGTTTAAGTTTAGGATTCAGGTTAAGTTTAGGCTAATTCGTAGGGTTGTGGTTAGTGATAGGGTTATGGTTAGGCCTAGGGTTAGCATTTGGGTTAGGGTTATTGTTAGGATAATGAATAGACTTAGAGCTAGGGTTATGGCTAGGGTTTTGGATAGGATTAGGGCTAGAGTAAGGGTTAGGGTTAGGGTTAGAACTAGGGTTAGATTTTGGGTTAGGTTTAGGTTACAATTTAGATTTTGAGCTAGGTTTAATGCTAGGGTGAGGGTTAGGTTTAGGATTATGTCTAGGGTTAGATTTACAGTTAAGATTAGGTTTAGTGTTAGGGTTAGGGCTAAGGTTATGTTTAGAGTTAGGTAAATGGATAGCGTTAGATGTTGGTTTAGTTTTAGGGGTAGTTTTAAGTTTAGGGTTAGTGTTAAGGTTCAGGATAAGATTATCATTTGAGTTAGGGTAATGGATAGGGTTGGATGTCAGGTTAGTGTTAGGGGTAGTTTTAGGTTTAGGCTTAGAGTTAGGGATTAGGCTAGGGTTAGTGTTAGAGTAAGGGTTAGTAGGGTTTTATCTAGGGTTAAGGCTACAATAAGGGTTGGGTTCTGGGTTAGGTCTAAGATTAGGTTTACAATAAGGATTAGAGCTAGGGTTACCATTAGGGTTAAGTTTCGATTTAGAGTAATGGATCATTTTAGATTAGGGCTAGTGTTAACATTATGATTAGGGCTAGGATTCGGATTAGGTTTAGAGATAGGGCTTGGGTTATGTTTAGGGTTTGGTTTTGGGTTTTATCTAGGGTTAGCTCTAAGGTGAGGGTTAGGGTTAGCATGAGGTTTAGGCTTACGGTAAGGGATAAAGTTAGGTTAGGATTAGGGTTACGCTTTGGGCTAGAGATAGGCCTAGGATTAGGGCTAGGTTTTGTGTTAGGTTTAGAGCTAGTTTTAGTGCTATGGTAATGTAAGGGTTATGTTTACGGTTATGGCCAGGTCTAGTGCTAGGTTTAGGTTTCGGTTGGGGTCAGTTTTATAGCTAGGGTTAGTGTTAGTGTCATGGTCTGTGTTTGGATTAGGGTTAGGGTTAGGGCTAGAGCCAGAATTAGGATTGGTTAGGTCTAGAGGTAAAGTTACTATTTGGCTTAGGTTAAGGTTTATCATTAGAGCTAGGGCTAGTTTTTTGTTTAGGTCTTGGTTAAAGATATGTCTAGATTTAGGATTAGGTCTAGGGATATGATTATGGTAGGTTTTGGGTTAAGGTTATGGTTAGCATTAGACCTAGGATTAATGGTACGGTCAATAAAAGGGTCAGGGTTAGTGTTAGAGTTTTGGATAGGGTTAGATCTAGAATCAGGGCAAGGGTAAGGGCTATTAATAAGGTTAGTGTTTTGGTTAGCACAAGGATTAGGTATAAGTCTAGGGTTACCCTTAGGATTAGGGTTTTGCTGAAGTAAGGTATTGGTTTAGAGATAGGGTTAGGGCTATGGTTATGGTTACAGTTAGGGTTAAATCTAGGTTTAAGGCTCATATTAGGCCTAGGTTTTGTGTTAATGTTAGGGTTAGGGTTAGGGCAATGGCTAATGTACGAACTAGGGTTACCATTAGGGTTAGTTTTAGTGTTAGGGTAT
Organism: Marmota flaviventris; assembly: GCF_047511675.1. NCBI lineage: Eukaryota > Metazoa > Chordata > Mammalia > Rodentia > Sciuridae > Marmota > Marmota flaviventris. The sequence goes on along the minus strand of NC_092515.1, from coordinate 25,185,600 downwards.
GGGTTTGTTTTAGTGTTAATGTTAGGTTTAAAGTTTGGGTCATATTTATAGCTAGGGTTTGTGTTAGAATAGGAGTCAGTGTCAGGCATAGTTTTAGGGTTAGTGTAAGGATTTGTTTTAGGTCTAACTGTTAGGGTTAATTAGGGTTACTCTTAGGGATCAGTTTAAGGTGAGGGCGATGTTTAGAGCTAGGGTGAGTGTTAGGATATGAGTCAGTATCAGGGTTGGTTTTAAGGTTATGGTTAGTATTTGATCTAGGGCTAGGTTTATGTCTAATAGTAGTGTTAGGGTTTGGATTAAATTAAGGTTTAGGGTTAGGGGTAATGCTCGGTTTTGTTTTAGTCCTAGGGTTAGGGTTAAGGCTAGTGTTAGTGTTAGGCTTAGGCTTAGTGTTAGGGTTTAATTTGGAATTAGGGTTAGATATACAGTTAGGGCTGGAACTAAGGATAGGGCAAGGGTTATGACTAGGTTTAGGGTTATGGTAAGGGATAGGGTTAGAACTAGGGATAGGGCTAGTGTGAGAGTTAGTGTTAGGGCTAGAATTAGGGTTAGGGTTAGAGATTGGGCTAAATTAGGGCTAGGATTAGGCTAGGTTTGGTGTTTAGTTTAAGCCTAGGGTTAGGGTTAGTGTTAGGGTTAGAGTTTAGAGTTAGAGTTTAGAGTTTAGGTTTAGTGTTAGGGCAAGTTTTGGGATAATGGATTGCTTTATAGCTACTTTAGAGGTGGGATGAAGGTTATAATTAGGGTTAGGGCTGTGGTTAGTGTTAGGGTTATGATTAAGCCTAGGTTTAGGGCTAGAATGAGGGCTAGATTTTTTTTTTTTTTTTTTTAGGGATAACGCTAGGATTTGTGCTAGGGCTAATTTCACGTCCAGAATTATGGTTAAAAATAGTTTTAGGATTAGGATTATGGATACATCTAGTGTAAGAGTTAGGTTTAGGGTTAGCATCAGGTTTAGAGCTAGGGGTATTATTATTGTCAAGTTCTGGATTAGGGTTTGGGAGAGGTTAAGGTTTAAAGTTAAGGCTTGAATTTGCATTAGGGTTTGTGTTATGATTATGGTGATGGGTAGAGTTAGAAATCAGTTTAGGGCTAGTGTTATGGTTATGATTAAGGGTAGGTTTTGGGTTAAGTTATTGCTATGGTTAGGGTTATGGCTAATGTAAATACTACAGAATACAACAGTTACTAATAGGGCATTATGTAAAAATGTGGATGTGTAACCGATGTGATTCTGCAATCTGTATTTGGGGTGAAATTGGGAGTTCATAACCAACTTAAATCTAATGTATGAAATATGATATGTCAAGAGCTTTGTAATGGTTTGAACAACCAATAACAAAAATACTAGGCTTATTAGTATGGCTAATTTTAGTGTTTTAGGGCTAGGTTTACTGTTAGGTTTAAGTTTAGAGTTAGGGTGATATTTAGACCTCGGTTTAGTGTTATGGTCAGAGTAAGGGTCAGGGTTAGTTTTAGGGTTTTGCTTAAAACTCGAATTAGGGCTGGGTTAGGACTAAGTGTATGGTTAGGGCTTGGTTTTGGTTAAGGGTTATGGTTAGAACTTTGGCTCGGTTTAGTTTTAGGGCTAGGGTTAGGGTTTTTGAATGTTTTAGGATTAGTGTTAGGGTTAGGGCTAGTGTTAGAATTAGGCTTAGGCTTCAGTTTAGGGTTAAATTTAGAGTCAGGTTTTTATCTAAGGTTAGTGCCAGGCCTAAGGATAGGGCAAGGGTTAGGAAAAGGATATGGGATAAGGTTATGTTTATGGGAAGGGATAGGATTAGAATGAGTGATGGGGCCAGTGTGAGAGTTAGAGTTATTCTTAGGGCTAGGGTTAGGGTTAGGTTTAGGGATAGGGCTAATACGGTTAGGGTTACTGTTAGGGCTAAGGTTTGAGCTAGTTTTAGAATTTGCATTAGGGATAGGGCTATTTTTAGGCTTAGGCATTGAGTTAGGGTTAGACAAATATTTCAATCTAGTGTTAAAGCTAGGGCTAAGGAAAGGGCAATTGTGATGAAAAGGGTTAGGGTTAGAGTTAGGGTTATGTTTAGGGTAAGGGATGTGGTTTTTGCTAGGTTTAGGTCTATGGCAAGGGTTAGTGTTAGTGTTAGGGCTAGACTTATGGTTAGGGTTATGATTAAGGGTAGGTTTATGGCTAGGATAAGGTTTAGGGTTTGTGTTAGGGTTAGGGATAGTATTAGGTCTAGGGCTAATGTCCAGTCTAGGGTTAAAATTAGGGCTAAATTTAGTGTTAGGTTTATGGCTTGATCCAGGGTAAGGATTAGGTTTAGAGTAAGATTCAGTTTTCTATCTAGGGTTATTTTTAGGGTCAGGGCCAGGGTAAGGGTTTAGGTTAAGTTAGGATTTAGGTTTAGGGTAATGACAGGGTTAATTTTAGGGTTTAGGTTTGGTTTAGTGTAATGGATAGTGTTAAGTTTAGGCCTATGGTTAGCTTAAGGGTTAGGTTATTGTTAGGGTAATGGATAGGTTTAGACCTAAGGTTAGGGCTAGGGTTATGTATAGGATTAGGGTTTGTTTTGGGTTAGGGTTAGGGTTAAGTTTAGGGTTAAAGATAGTTTTACTACTCGGTTAAAGCTAGGTTTTGGGTTAGGTTAAGGCTAGGGTTAAGGCTATGGCTAAAGTATGAAGTAGGGTTATGATCAGCACTACGTATAGGGTTAGGGTTAGGGCTAGGTCTAGTGTTAGGTTGAGGTTTACGGTGATGATGATGTTTAGAGCCATGGTTTGTGTTAGTGTAAGAGTCAGGGTCAGGGTTAGTTTTCAGGTTAGGTTTAGGACTAGAATTAGGATATCATTAGGGCTAGGTGTAGGGTTAGTGCTTGGTTTAGGTTAAGGGTTAGGGTTACAGGTATGGCTCGTTTTGTTTTTTTTTTTTTTTTTAGGGCTAGGGCTAGTGTTAGGGATAGTTTTAGGATTTAGCGTTAGCATTAGGGCTAGTGTTAGGTTTAGTTTTAGGCCTAGGGTTAGGGTTATATTTAGAGTTAGGGTTAGATCTATGGTTATGGCCAAGGGCATGAATAGGGCTGGGGTTAGAACAAGGGTTAGGGCTAAGATTAGGGTTCTAGTAAGGGATAAGTTTGGAACTAGGTTTAGGGTTACGGTGAGAGTTAGAGTTAGTCTTTGTGCTAGGGGTAGGGTTAGGGTTAGGGACAGGGCTAAATTAAGGCTAAGATTAGGGCTAGGGTTAGTGTTGGGTTAGGCCTAAGGTTTGGGTTAGGGATAAAACGTTTATGTTTAGGGGTAGGATAAGGGCTAGAGTTTTTGTTAGGATTATGCCTACGGTAAATATAACGTCTAGGATTATGCTTAGGAATAGTTTTAGGGTTAGTTTTATTGCTCTAGTGTAAGGGTTAGGTAGGGTAAGTGTCAGGTTTATAGCTAGGGGAATTATTAGGGTCACAGTTAGTGTTAGGGTTTGGTTTAGTTTTGAGGTTAGGGTTAGGGCTCAAATTAGCATTTGGATTAGGGTTAGGGTAATGATTGGATTAGGTTTAGGGTTCAGGGTAGGTTTAGGGTAATTGATAGGTTTGGGGAAAGCGATAGGGTTAGGGTTAAGCTTAGGTTAGCATTATGGTAAGGGATATGTTTAGGGTAATGGGTATAGTTAGAGTAAAGATTAGGGCTAGGGTTATGGTTAAAATTTGGTCTTGTTTTAGGGTTAAGGTGAGGGTTAGAACTAGGATTAGGTTTAGGATTATGTTTAGCATAAGGGTTAGGTTCTGAGCTATGGTTAGGGCTAGGCTGAGATTTAGGTTCAGAGTTAGGTCTAGGTATAGGATTTTGGTAAATTTTGGGTTAGGGTTGGGATTAGGGTTAGAACTAGGTTTTGTGTTAGCGTCAGAATAAGGGTCAGGGTGTAGGGTTAGGATTTTGAATAGTGTTAGAGATAAAATGAAGGCTAGGGTTAGGACTATTAATAGGGTGAGTGTTTTGGTTAATCTAAAGACTAGGGATAGGTCTAGGGTTACTCTTAGGTTTAGGGTTTCACTTAGGGTAAGGGGACGATTTAGATCTAGAGTTAGGGTTATAGTAGAGTTAGAGTTAAAGATAGGTTTAGGGCTAGTTTTTGTGTTAGGGTTAGGACTAGGATTAGAGCAACAGCTAATGTAAGAACAAGGGTTACCTTTAGGGTTAGTTTTAGGGTTAGGGGTTAGGGGTAGTTTGTGTACTAGGGTTAGGTTTAAGGTTAAGGTGATATTTATAGATATGGTTCTTGTTAGGCTAGGAGTCAGTTTCAGGGTTAGTTTTAGGGTTAGCATTAAGACTCGAATTAGGGCTATTATTAATGTTAGTGTTCGGTTTGAGCTTAGGGAAGTGTTTAGATATGGGGTGAGTTTTATGATATGAGTCAGAGTCAGGGTTAGTTTTAAGGTGAGAGTTAGGACTCAAATTACGTCTAGTTTTAGGTCTAAGTGTTGTGTTAGAGTTTGGTTTATGTTAAGGTTTAGGGTTAGGGCTATTGCTCAGTTTTGGTTTACTGCTAGGATTAGGGTTAGGGCTAGTTTTACAATTATCATTATGGTTATGGCTAGTGTTAGTGTTTAAGCTTAGGCTTAGATTTAAGATTAGATTTAGAGTTATGATTAGGGCTGGGACTAACTTTTAGGCAAGTGTTAGGGCTAGCGTTAGGTTTATGGTAGTGGATAGGGATAGAACTAGGGATAGGGCTAGGGCTAGGGCAAGAGTTAGAGTTAGTTAAGTTTAGGACTAGGATGAGGGCTGGGTGTGTTTTTAGGGTTAGGGCTAGGACAAGGGCTAGGGCTAATTTCAGGTCCAGAATTATGCTTAAAGATAGTTTTAGGGTTAGGTTTATGGCTAAGTCTAGGCTAAGGGTAAGGTGTTGAGTTACTTTAGAGCAAGGAGTATTATTAGGGTCAAGGTCGGGGTTAGCGTTTGGCATAGGTTAAGGTTTCAAGTTTGGGCTTGAATTAGTTTTACAATTAGGGTTAGGATAATGATAGGGTTAGATTTAGGATTCAGGTTAGGTTTATGATAATGGAAGGGTTAGGATTCGGGAAAGGGTTAGGTTTATTTTTAGGGTTATCATTATGGTTTCAGTTATTGTTATGTTTTTTAGGTTTTGTGATACATTAGGGCTATGGCTAATGTAAGAACCAGGGTAATTATTAAGACTAGTTTTATGGTTAATGTTAGGGCTAGGTGTAGTTTTAGGGTTAGTTTTAGGGTTAAGGTGAAGTTTAGAGCTAGGGTTAGTGTTAGTGTCAGGGACAGTGTTTGGGTAGGGTAATGGTTAGGGTTAAAGCCAGAATTACGACTAGGGTTAGGTCTAAATATAGGGTTAGATTTTGGGTTAGGTTTAGCGTTATTTTTAAGGCTCGGTCTAGTTTGTCTTTAGGTTTGGGGTTATGTTAGGGTTAGGGTTAGGGTTACAGCTAATGTAAGTACTAGGTTTACAATTAGGGCTAGATTTAGGGTTTTAATACTAGATTTAGTGTTAGGGTTAGGTTTACTGTTAGGGTGATGTTTAGAGCTAGAAGTTTCAGGTTCAGGGTTAGATTTAGGGTTCGGCTTCGAACTCAAATTACGGCTAGGTTTAGATCTAGGTTTATGGTTAGTGTTTGGTTAAGGTTAATATTTAGGGTTAGAGCTTATGGCTCGGTTTAGTTTGGGGGCTAGATCTAGTGTTAGTGCTCATTTTAGTATTAGTGATATGGTTTGGGCTAGTGTTAGGTTTAGGCTTAGGCTTCGGGTTAGGGCTAGATTTAGAGTTACATTTTGCCTAATGTTAGTGCTAGGGATAAGTATTGGGAAAGGATTAGCACTAGGGTTAGGGCTAGGGTTAGGTTTATGATAAGGGATAGGGTTAGAATGAGTGATAGGGCTACAATGAGAGAGTTAGTCTTAGGGCTAGGGTTAGGGTTAGGTTTAGGGATACGGCTAAATTATGGCTAGGGTTACATTAGGGCTAGGGTTAGGGGTAGTTTTAAGATTAGGCTTAGGCATCAAGTTAGGGTTTGATTTAGAGATAGAGTTTGATCTAGGGTTAGTGATAGGGCTAAGGATAAGGCAAGAGTTACCACTAGGGTTAGGGTTAGAGTTAGGATTTAATTTAGGGTAAGGGATGTGGTTATAGATAGGATTAGGGCAAGGGCAAGGGTTAGTACTAGGGTTATAACTAGGGTTAGGGTTAGAGTTATAATTAAGTCTATGTTTAGGGCTACGATGAGGACTAGGATATGTTTTAGGGTTAGGGATAGTATTAAGTCTATGACAAATATCAGGTCTAGGGTTACAGTTAGGGATATATTTAGTTTTAGGTTTATGGCTTGGTCCAATGTAAGGGTTAGGCTTTTGGTTAGGGTCAGGTTTAGATCTAGGGTTATTTTTATAATCAGGGTCAGGATTAGGGTTTAGCTTAAGTTAGTGTTTAGGGCTGGGGATGTGGCTTAAGCGGTAGCACGCTCGCCTGGTGTGCGTGCAGCCCGGGTTCGATCCTCAGCACCACATACAAACAAAGATGCTGTGTCCGCCAAAAACTAAAAAATAAATATTAAAATTCTCTCTCTTAAAAAAAAAAGTTAGTGTTTAGGTGCAGGGCTCGAATTAGTGTTAGATTTAGGGTTACGGTAATGACATGGTTAGGTTTAGGGTTCAGGTTTGGTTTAGTGTAAATGTATAGGGCTAGGGTTAGGCCTAGGGTTATCAGAAAGTTTAGGGTTATCGTTAAAATAATGGATAGGGTTAGCCCTGAGGTTAGGACTAGGGTTATGTATAGGATTAAAGCAAGTGTTTGGGTTAGTTTTAGGTTTAAGTTTAGGTTTAAAGCCAAGTTTAGGACTCGGATTAAGGCTCAGTTTTGGGTTAGGTTAGGTCTAGGTTTATGGATACCGCTAATATATGAACTAGATTTAAGATTACAGCTAGTTATATGGTTAGAGTTAGGTCTAGTTCTAGTATTAAGGTTAGGTTTATTGTGGTGATGATGTTTAGAGCCAGGCTTAGTATTAGGGTCAGAGTCAGGGTCAGGATTAGTTTTGAGGTTAGGGTTAGACTATAATTAGGGATAGGGTTAGGGCTAGTTGTAGGTTTAGGGTTTGGTTTAGGTTAAGGGTTAAGGTTAGGGATATGACTCGGTTTTGTTTTAGGGCTGGGGTTAGGATTAGGACTAGTTTTAATATTAGTCTTACGGTAGGGCTCATGTAAGTGTGAGATTTAGGCTTAGGATAAGGATTAGGGATAGGAGTAGAGTTATGGCTAGATTTAATCTTAGGGTTAAGGTTAGATTTAGAGTTAGGTTTAGATCTAGGTTTTGAGATAGGGATAAGTATAGGGTTAGGATAGGCCTACGTTTAGGGCTAGGTGTATGGTGATGGTAAGGAAAAGGGTTGGAAATAGGTATAGGGCTAGTGTGAGAGAGTTAGTCTTAGGGCTAGTTTTAGGGTTAGGGATAGGGCTAAATTGGGGCTTGGATTAGGGCTAGGGTTAATGTTAGGTTTAGGCTTAGGGTTAGGGCTAGAAAAGTATAAGTTTTAGGGTTAGGATTAGGTTTAGGGTAAGAAATGGAAATATAGCTACTTTTAGGACTAGGGTGAGAATTAGGGTTTAGGTTAGGGTTAACATTAGGGTTATGATTAATCGAGGTTCAAGGCTAGGATGTGAGCTAAGTTTTGTATTAGTGTTAGGACTAGGATTAGAGCTAGGGCTAATGTCAGGTCTAGGGTATGGTTAGGTATAGTTTTAGGGTTAGGTTTATGGCTAGGTGTATTGTAAAGTTTAGGTTTCTTGTTAGGGTCAGTTTTAGAGCTATGGTTATTATCAGAGACTGTCAATTTTAATGTCAGGTTTAGGTTATGGTTTAGGTTTAGGGCTCAAATTAATCTTTTGTTTAGGCATCAGGAATGACACAATTAGGTTTAGGGTTCAGGTTAGGTGTATGTTAACGGATAGGGTTAAGGCTAGTGCTAGGATTAGGGTTCTGCCTAGGGTTAGCATAAGAATTATAGTTATCTTAGGGTAATGAATAGGATTAGAGTTAGGGTTATGGTGAGGATTATGTCTAGAGTTAGGCTTAGGGTTATAGTTAGAGCTAGGGATATTGTTAGGGTTAGCTTTAGGGTTAAAGCTAAGGTAGGGCTTGGATTAGGGCTAGGTTTTGTGACACATTAGGGCTATGGCTAATGTTAAGAACTAGGGTAATTATTAAGACTAGTTTTATGGTTAATGTTAGGGTGAGGTGTAGTTTTCGGGTTAGTTTTAGGGTTAAGGTGAAGTTTAGAGCTAGGGTTAGTGTTAGTGTCTGGGACAGTGTTTGGGTAGGGTAATGGTTAGGTTTAAAGCCAGAATTACGACTAGGGTTAGGTCTAGATATAGGGTTAGATTTTGGGTTAGGTTAAGCATTATTTTTAAGGCTAGGTCTAGTTTGTCTTTAGGTCTAGAGCTATAGTTATGGCTAGATTTAGGATTAGGTTTGGGTCTAGGGCTAGTGTTAGGGTTAGGTTTAGGTATAAGTTTACCAATAGGGCTAGTGTTAGGGTTCGGATTAGGGTTAGGTTTAGATTTATACCTAAGATTAGTGTTAGGGTCTAAATAATGGTCATGCATAAGGTTAGGGTTTGAGTTATGGTTAGATCTAGAATGAAGACTAGGGTTAGGACTAGTTATAGAGTTTGATTTTGGTTAAGCTTAGGATTATTGCTAAGAATACGGTTAGCATTAGGGTGAGGGTTTAGCTTAGGGTAAGGGATAGGGTTAGAGCTAAGGTTAGGACTAGGGTTAGGGTTAGGTTTAGGGTTAAAGCTTATTTTAGGGTTTGGATTATGGCTAGTTTTGTATTAGGGTCAGTGCTAGTGTTATGGTTATGGGTATTGTAAAAAATAGGGTTAAAATTAGGGTTAGTTTTAGGGTTAAGTTTAGGGCTATGTCTAGTGTTAGCGTTAGGTTTATGGTTAGGGTGATGTTTAGAGATAGATTTAGTGTTTGGATATGAGTCAGTGTCATGGTTAGTTTTAGGGTTAGGTTAGGTTTCAAATTAGGGCTACGGTTAGGGCTGGTGTAGGGTTAGGGTTTGGTCTAGGGTAAGGGTTGGTGTTAGGGGTATGGCTCAGTTTTGTTTTAGGGCTAGGGCTAAGGTTAGGGCTAATTTTAGGAATATCATTAGGGTTAGAGCTAGTTTCAGGGTTAGACTGAGACATCAGGTTAGGGTTAGTTTTAGAGATAGGTTTCAATCTAAAGTTAGTGCTAGGGCTAAGAATTATGATTAGGTTTAGGGCTTGGGTTATGGTTACAGTAATGGATAGGGTTAGTTTTAGAGATAGGTTTTGATCTGGACTTACTGCTAGAGCTAGGGTTATGATTAGGGTTAGGGCTTGGGTTAGGGTTATGTTAAGGGATAGGGTTAGGAGTAGGGATAGGTCTTGTGTGAGAATTATAGTTAGTCAAAATTCTATGGTTAGGGTTAGGGTTAGAAATAGGGTTATATTAGGACTAGTATTAGGGCTAAGTTTAATATTAGGTTTAGGGCTAGAGTTAGGGGTATGATTAGGGCTAGGGTTAGGTTTAGGGTTAGGGTAAGGGTTAGGGTTTAAGCTACAGTTAGGGCTAAGGGGTGTGTTAGGTTTAGTGTTAGGTCTAGTTTAGGATTATGCTAATGGTTAGGGTTATGGGTGGGGTTAGGGCTAGAGTTTTCATTAAGGGTAATGTTAATTTTAGAGTAATGTATTTGATTAGATGTACAATTAAGTTTAGGGTAAAGTTTAGGTTATGGTTAAATTTAGGTTCAGGGATAGGATTATTTTTGATTTATGGTAAGGGATAGGTTTAGGGTTAGAGTCAGGGCTAAGTAAGGGTCAGGTTTATGTTTAAATTAAGGTGAGAGTTTGAGCTAGAATTAGGGTTAGGGCGAGGGTTAAGTTTAAGGTTAGGTCTAGGCTTATAATTTGGTTACAATAAGGGCTAGGTTTAGGGCTAGCATAAGGGCTATGTTTTTTGTGAGGTTTATGGATAGCATTAGAGCTATGGGTAATGTAAGAGCTAGGGATATGGTTATGGCTAGTTTTAGGGTTAGGATTATCGATAAATTTAGTGTTCTAGTTAGGTTTGGGGTTAGGATAAGATTTAGAGCTAGGGTTTGTTTTAGGGTAATCATCATTGTTCGGTTTAGGGTTAGGTTTAGGGTGAGGGCCAGAGTTAGGACTAGTGTTGGGTCTAGGCATAGAGTTAGTCTTTACTTTAGGTTAACAGTTATCGTTAGGGCTAGTGCTAGGTTCTTGTTTAGGGTAAAGTCTAGATTTATGACTCTATTTAGGATCAAATTTGGTCTAGTGCCAGTGTTACTCTTTAGTTTAGGTATATGTTTACCGGTAGGGGTAGGGTTAGGGTTTGCTATAGGGTTAGTGTTAGGTTTAGACCTGGGGTTAGTGTTATGGTGAGAATAAGGCTCAGGGTTAGAGTTACGGTTAGAGCTAGAATGAGGGCTAGGGTTAGGACTAGTAATAGAGATAGGGTTTGAGATAGGGTTTGAGGTAGGCTAAGGATTATGGTTAGGACCAGGGTAGCATTAGAGTAAGGGTTTGGCTTTGGGTAAGGTATAGGGTTAGAGGTAGAGTTGGGGTTAGGTTTAGGGTTAGAGTTAGATTTAGGGTTAAACCTAGGTTTGGGGCTCGAAATAGGGCTAGGATTTACATTAGAGCTACAGCTAATGAAAGAACTAGGATTCCAATAAGGGCTCGTTTTAGAGTTAGTGTTAGGTCAATGTTTAGAGCTAGGTTTACTGTTAGGTTCCGAGTAAGGGTTAGGGTTACTTCTAGAGTTAGGTTTAGGACTCAAATTAGGGCTACATATAGGGCTAGGTGTAGGGTTAGGGGTTGGTTTACGTTAAGGGTTAGGGTTTGGGTTATGGCTCGATTTTGTTTTAGTGCTAGGGTACTGTTAGGGCTAGTTTTCCAATTAGCATTAGGGTTTGGGATAGTGTTAGAGAGAACTTTAGGCTAAAGTTTAGGGTTAGATATAGGTTTAGGGCTAGAGTGAACGCTAGGGCTAGGTTTGGGGGCTAGAGATAGGGATAGGTTTGGGGTTATGCTAACAGATAGGCTTATAGCTAGGGATAGGGTTAGAGCGAGAGTTAGACTTAGTCTTAGGGCTAGGGATAGTGTTAGGTTTAGGGTTAGGGCTAAATTAGGGCTAGATTAGAGCTACGGTTAGTGGTAGGTTTAGCCAAGGTTTAGGGCTAGGGTTAGGTTTAGCATTAGGTTTAGGGTAAGGTATGATATTATAGCTACATTTAGTGCTAGGGCAAAGCATAAAATTAGGGTAAGGGCTAGGGTGAATGTTAGGGTTATGATTAAGGCTAGGCTTAGTGAAAGGATTAAGGCTAGGATTTGTGTTAGGGTTAGGGCTGGGATTCAGGATAGGGCTAATTTCACATCTAGGGTTATGGTTAGGGATAGTTTTAGGGTAAGGATTATGGCCAGATCTATTGTAAGTGTTTGCTTGAAGGTTAGGCTCAGGTTTTCATGTAGGCATATTATTAGGATCAGAGTCAGGGTTAGGGTATGTGTTAGGTTAAGGATTAGGCTTATGGATAAAATTAGCATTAGGGTTAGTGTTAGGGTTAGGGTAATGTATACAGTTAAGTTTAGGGTTAATGTTAGATTTAGAGTAATAAACAGTTTTAGGTTTAGGGATAGAGTTAGGTTTAGGCCTAGGGATAGAACTCTGTTAGGGTTATGTTTAGAGTAATAGATTGGATTAGAGCTACAGGTAGGCCTTGAGTTATGGTTAGGTTAGAGCAATGGTTAGGGTTAAGACTAGGGTTTGAATTTGGTTAGGGTTATGGTTAGGGTAATGAATAAGATTAGAGCTAGGTATAAGGCTAGGATTATGATTAGGATTAGGGCTATGGTTTGGGTTAGTTTTGAGTTAGGACAAGGTTTAGGTTTATGGTTAGGTTTAGGTTAAGTGTTAGGGCTAGGATTAGGGTTAGGACAAGTGTTAAAGCTAGGGTTAGGGCTCTGTTTAGGTCTAGGTTCTGAGTTAGGTTAGGGTTATTTAGCACTAGGGCTATAGTTAGAACTACGGTTATGATTAGGGCTAGTGTTAAGTTTAGCCTTATGTCTAAATCTAGTGTGTAGATTAGGTTTAGGTTTAGGGTAATAATTAAAAATAGGGTTAGTATTGTTGTCAGAGTCAGGATCAGTGTTAATGATCAGAGTTAGGGGTACACTGGAATTAGCGGTAGGGTTAAGGCTAGGTGTAGTGTTAAAATTTGTGTAAGGGTTAGGGTAAGAATTAGGGACAGGTCTAATATCAAGTCTATGATTATGGTTTTGTCAGGGTTAGGGTTAGGGCTTTGTCACAGTTTTGTTTTACAGGTAGGGCTACTTTTAGGATTAGTGATAGTATTAGTGCTAGTGGTTTGGTGAGGTTTAGGTTTAGATTTATTGTTAAGGTTAGATCTAGGTTTAGGGCTATGTCTATGTTTAGGGCTAAGTTTAGGGCTAGTGTTCGGGTTAATAACAGATAGATTTAGAACTAGAAATAGGGCGAGGGCGAGAGTTAGAGTTAGTCTTAGGGCTAGGGATAGGATTAGGTTTGGGGTTAGGGCTAAATTAGTGCAATATTTAGGCCTGTTTTAGGATTAGGGTAGGGGAAAGGATGGGGTTATAGCTAGGTTTAGGAGTAGGGTTAGGGTTAGAATTAGGGTTAGGGCTAGGGTTAGGATTAAGTCTATGTTTAGTGCTAGTATGAGGCTTTGTTTTAGGACTACGTCTAGGATTAGGGATAGGGCTAATGTCAGGTCTAGATTAATGGTGAGTGTTAATTTTAGCATTGGTTATGGCTAGGTGTAGTGTCAGAGATAGGTTTAGTAAGGGTCATGTTCAAAGCTAGGGGTATTATTAGTATCAGGGTCCAGGTAGGGTTTGGTTTAGGTAAAGTTTTAGGATTAAGGATTGAATTAGCTTTAGGGTTAGAGTTATGGATAGGGTAATGGATAGGATTAGGTTTAGGGTTCAAGATCAATTTAGAGTAATGGATAGGGTTAGTGTTATCGATAGGGTTAACATTATGCCTAGGGTTAGCATAAATAAGGTTCATCTTTAGGTTAATGAATAGTGTTAGAGCTAAGTTTAGGGCTAGGGATAAGGTTATGATTAGGGCTAGGGTTAGGGTGAGGCCTAGGGTTAGTGTCAGGGTTAGTTTTAGTTTAAGTATTAGCATTTGAGCTAGGGTTAGTTCTTGGGCGAGGGTTATGTTTAGAGTCAGGTCTAGGGTTAGGGTTATTGTTATGTTTAGGCTAAGGGTTAGAGTTTGAGCTAGGTTTAGGGCTCAGGTGAGCATAGGATTAGGCTTAGGTCTAGGGTTATGGTTAGGGTTACAATTAGGGCTAAGTTTAGGGCTAGGATATAAGAGTTAGGAATATGTTTATGGCTAGTTTTAGGGTCAGGTTTATGGATATGTCTAGTGTTAGCGTTTGGTTTTGAGTTAGGATAAGTTTTAGAACTAGAGTTTGTTTAGGGTTAATGGTCATTGTTCAGGATAAGGTTAGATTTAGGGTGAGTGCAAGAATTATGACTAGCGTTGGGTTTAGGGATTAAGTTAGTCTTTAAGTTAGGTTAACAGTTTTTGTTAAGGCTAGTGCTAGGTTTTCGTTTAGGGCTAGGGCTAGGTCTATTACTATATTTAGGATTAGTTTTCGTCTAGTGCTAGTGTTACTGTTAGGTTTAAGTATAGGTTTACCAGTATGAGAAGTGTTAAGTTTTGGTTTAGTGTTAGTGTCAGGTTGAGAATTAGTGTTAGTGTTAGGGTCAGAATAAGGGTCAGGGTAAGGGTGAGGTCTAGAGTTAGAATGAGGGCTAGGATAGGACTAGTAATAAAGTTAGGGTTTGAAGTAGACTAAGGATTAAGTTTAGGACTAGGGTAGAATTAGAGTGAGGGTTTGGCTTAGGGAAAGAGATAGGGTTTAAGGTAGGGTTAGGGTTAGGGTTAAGTTTAGGACTAGGGTTAAGGTTAGGTAAGAGTTAAAAATAGAGTTAGGTCTTGGATTTGAGCTAGGATTTGTTATTATTAGGGCAATGATAAGAACTAATGTTAAAGGCTAATAAAACCTAGGTATCTGCTTAGGGTTAGTTCTAGGGTTAGTGTTAGGGCAATGTTTAGAACTAGGGTTAGTGTTAGGGGCTGAGTAAGTTTCAGGGTTATTTCTAGGGTTAGGGTTACGACTCAAATTATGGCTAGGTTTAGGGCTAGGTGTAGCTTTAGGGTTTGGTTTAGGTTAAGCATTAGGGTTATGGCTCAGTTTGGTTTAATGCTTAGGGTAGATTTAGGGCTACTTTTCCAATTAGCATTAGGGTTAGGGCTAGTGTTAGGGTGAGTTTTATACTTAATTTTAGTTTTACATTCAGGTTTAAGCCTTGGGCGAAGTTTAGGGCTAAGTTTGGGGCTAGGGATAGGACTAGTGATTGGATTATGGTAAGAAATAGGTTTAGAACTAGGGATAAGGCTAGTGCAAGAGTTAGATTTAGTTGTAGGGATCAGGATAGGTTTAGGTTTACTGTTAGGGATAAATTAGGGCTAGCTATAATGCTAGGGTTAGTGTTAGATTTAGGCCTATGTTTAGGGCTAGGGTTAGGGTTAGCATTAGGGTTAGGGTTAGGTATGATGGTACAGCTATGTTTAGTAATAGGACAAGAGATTAAAATTAGGGTTAGGGCTAGGGTTAAAATTAGGGTTAGGATTAAGGCTAGCCTCAGAAGTAGGATTAGGTTTAGGGATAGGGGTAATGTCATGTCTAGGGTTAAGGTTAGGCTAGGGTTAGGGTTAGGGCTATGACTCAGTTTTGTTTTAGAACTAGCCCTAGGGTTAGGGATAGTTTTATGATTAGTGATAATGTTAGGGCTAATGTAGGGTGAAGTTTAGGCTTTGATTTATTGTTATGGTTAGATCTAGGTTTAGGGCTATAGCTAGGGTTAAGCCTAAGGTTTGGGCTATTGTTAGGTTTGTGGTAATGGATAGGGATAGAATTAGAAATAGGGCTAGGGCGAGAGTTCTAGTTGGATTTTAGGCTAGTGTTAGTGGTACGTTTAGGGTTAGGGCTAAATTAGGGCTAGGATTAGAACTAGGTTAGTGTTAGGGTTAGGCCTATGGTTAGGGTTAGTGTTAGTGTTAGGTTTAGTATTAGTTTTATGGGAAGGTGATAGTGTTATAGCTAGCTTTAGGTCTCTGGTGAGGGTTACAATTAAGGTTAGGAGTAAGGTTAGGGTTTGGTTTAGGATTCAGGCTAGTTTTAGTGTTAAGCTGAGGGTTTGTGTTAGGGTTAGGGCTAGGATTAGGGCTAGGGGTAATGTTTTGTCTAGGTTTATGTTTAGTATTAGTTTTAGTGTTAGGTTATGGCTATGTCTAGTATAAGGGTTAGGGTTAGGTTAGGGGTCAGGCTTAAAGCTAAGTGTATTATTAGGGTCTGGGTCTGGGTGAGGTTTGGTTTAGGATAAGTTTTAGGGTTAAGGATTGAATTTGCTTTAGGTTTAGGATTAGGGATATGGTAATGGATAGTATTAGGTTTATGGTTATGTTTAGGTTTAGAGTAATGGATAGTGTTAGTGTTAGCAGTAGGTTTATCATTAGGCCTAGAGATAGCATTCGGGTTAGGCTTATCTTTAGGGTAATGGATAGGGTTAGAGCTAAGGTTAGGGCTAGGGTTATGGTTAGTATTAGATTTAGGGTAAGTGGACGCATTTGAGCTAGGGTTAGGTCAGGGCGAGGTTTAGGGTTTGAGTCAGGGCTACGCTTAGGTTTAGGTTTAGGGTTATGTTTAGACTAAGGCTAAAAGTTGAGCTAGGGTTAGAGCTAGGGAGAAGTTTAGCATTAGGGTTAGGTCTAAGGTTATGGTTAGGGTTATGATTAGGGCTAGCTTTAGGGCTAGGATAAGGGCTAGAATTTTTGTGATTTTTAGGGCTAATATTAGGGCTATGGGTAATATAAGAGCTAGGATTAGGGTTATGGCTAGTGTTAGGGTCAGGGTTATGGATAAGTCTAGTGTTAGGGTTAGGTTTTGGTTTAGTATAAGGTTTAGAGCTAGGGTTTCTATTAGGTTAAGGGTCATTGAAGGGTTAGGGTTAGTATTATGGTTAGGTCCAAAATTAGGACTAGCATTTGGTCTAGAGATAGGTTTAATCTTTACATTAGGTTAACGGTTATTGTTAGGGCTAATGCTAGTTTTTTGTTTAGGTCTAATTCTAATGGGTAGGATTAGAGCTACAGTAAGGACTATGGTTATGGTTAGGTTAGCACTATGGTTAGGGTTAGGCCTAGGTTTGGAATTTGCTTAGGGTTATGGTTAGGGTAATGGATAAAATTATATCTAGGTTGAGAGCTAGTGATATGGTTAGGAATAGGACTACAGTTCGATTTAGGTTTCATCTTAGGACAAGGTTTAGGTTCAGGGTTAGGTTTAGGTTAAGCGTTAGGGCTAGGGCTAGGGTTAGGTCTATGATTAATTCTAGAGTTAGGGTTTGGATTAGGCCTAGGTTTTTGGTTAGGTTAGGGCTAGTGTAGGACTATGGCTAATGTAAGAATTAGGGTTATGATTATGGTTACTATTAGGGTTAGCATTGGGACTAGGTCTAGTATTTATATTAGGTTTAGGTTTAGGGGGATGATTAGAGATAGGATTGGTGTTAGGGTCTGCCGCAGTCTGGCTGGGCACAAATGCCGCAGTCTGGCTGGGCACACAATCACGAGCCACCACACAGCTTGTAGATTCAAACAGCAACTCTTTATTCCTGAACTCACACCAGCCGTCTACAATCACGTTCTTGGGAAATCCACGTTCTCTGCCCAAATCCACGTTCTCTGCCCAAATCCACCTCCACTGGGCTTCTATCTCCAAAATATACTGTCTGAATCCCGTGAGAACTCAAGGGGAACTCAGGCAGCAGGATACGCCCTATTCCCAGCAGGAATAATCTTAAACCTTAAACCTGGAACCTAAACTGGGAATGCCCTAAACACGATTATCTTAAAACCGGGAACACCCTAATCTGCCTTGGTCCTTGAGCAAGGTCACCTACATTCAATGTCGCTGCAACATGTCAGCAACATGGGGTACGCTGGCAAGGAAATTGTCATACCTACTTGGCTAATGGCTCCCAGCAAGGGTCAGAGTCAGGATCAGTGTTACTTTTAGGATTAGGTAAAGGACTCGAATTAGGGCGAGGGTTAAGGCTACGTGTATGGTTAGGATTTGTGTTAGTGTTAGGGTAAGAATTAGGGATAGGGCTAATTTCAGGTCTAGGGTTACATTTAGGTTAGTGTTAGTGTTGGGGCTATGGCTCAGTTTTGTTTTAGAGCTAGGGCTAGGGTTAGGGCTAGTTTTTAGATTAGTGATAGTGTTAAGGCTAGTAGTAAGGTGAGGTTAAATCTTATATTAATTGTTATGGTTAGATCTAGGTTTAGGGCTAAGGCTATGCTTAGGGCTAAAGTTGGGGCTAGTGTTACGGTTATGATAACAAATAGGGTTAGAACTAGAAATATTGCTAGGGTGAGATTTAGAGTTAGTCTTAGCGCTAGGGTTAAGGGAAGGTTTAAAGTCAGGGCTAAATTAGGGTTAGGATTAGCACTAGGGTTAGTGTTATGGTTAGGCCTAGGGTTAGGTTTAGTGTTAGTGTTAGGGATAGGATTAGGTTTAGGGAAAGGGATTGGGTTATAGCTAGACTTAGGGATAGGGCGAGATTTAGAATTAGGGTTAGGGCTAGGTTAGGGTTCAGGGTTTGATTAAGGCTAGGTTTAGGGCTAGCCTGAGGGTTTGTGTTAGGGCTAGGGCTAGGGCTAATTTCAGGTCTGGGTTTATGGTTAGTATTAGTTCTAGTGTTCGGTTATGGCTATGTCTATTGTAAGGTTTAGGTATAGGGTAAGGGTCAAGTTTAGAGCTAGGTGTAATATTAGGGTCAGAGTCCCACTAGGTTTTGGTTTAGGTTAAGATTTAGTGTTAATGCTTGAATTAGTGGTGGGTTCAGGTTAGGGTTAGGTAATGGATAGAATTAGATTTATGGTTCTGGTTAGGTTTAAAGTATTGAATAGGGTTACTGTTAGTGATAAGGTTATCATTTTGCCTAGGGTTATCATTTCAGTTAGGCTTTTCTTTAGGGTAATGGATAGGGTTCGAGCTAATGTTAGTGCTAGGGTTAAGGCTAGGATTAGGGCTAGAGTTAGGTATGGGTAAGTGTTAGGGTATGAGCTAGGGTTAGGGCTAGGGAGATGGATAGATTTAGATTCAGGGTTAGGGTTATGTTTAGGGTTATAATTAGGGCTAGGTTAAGGGCTAGGATAAGGCTACGTTTGTGTGGTGTTTATGGTTAGCATTAGGGCTATGGATTAGGGTTAGGGTTAGGGTTAGAGTTAGAGCCAGAATTAGGACTAGTGTTGGGTCTAGGGACAGGGTCAGTTTTTACGTTAGGTTAATGGTTATTTTTAAGGCTAGTGCAGAGTTTTTGTTTAGGGCTAGGTTTAGATTTATGACTATATTTAGGATTAGATTTGTTCTAGTGCTAGTGTTACTGTTAGGTTAAGGTACAGGTATACTGGTAGGGGTAAGGGTAGGGTCCGGTTTAAGGTTAGTGTGAGGTTTAGTTATAGGGTTAGTGTTAGAATCAGAATAAGGGTCAGGGTTTGGGTTAGAGTTACAGCTAGAATGAGGGCTAGGGTTAGAACTAGTAATAGAGTTGGGGATTGGGGTATGCCAAGGATTAGGGTTAGGACAAGGGAACATTAGGGTGAGGGTCTGGCTTAGGGAAAGGGATTGGGTTTAGAGGTAGGATTAGAGTTAGGGATAGGTTTAGGGCTAGGGTTAGTGTTAGGGTTAGGGTTAGTCTTAGGATTACACCTAGGGTTAGAGCTTGGATTAGTACTAGGATTTGTGTTAGCTTTAGGACTATGGCCAATGAAAAAAACTTTGTTTCTGGTTAGGTCTTGTCTAGGGTTAGCATTGGGGAAATGTATAGAGGTAGGGTTAGTGTTAAGATCCGAGTCAGGGTCAGGGTTACTTCTAGGGTTAGGTTTAGCACTCAAATTATGGCAAGGTTTAGGGTTAGTGTTTGGTTTAGGTTCAAGGTTAGGGGTAGTTTTATGGCTTAGTTTTGTTTTAGAGCTATGTTAGTGTTAGGGATAGTTTTCCTATTAGCATTAAGGTCAGGGCTAGTGTTAGGGTGAGATTTAGGCTTAAGTTTAGGGTTAGATTCACGTTTAGGGCTAGGACAAATGTTAGGGGCTAGGGCTAGGGCTAGAGTTTGAGTTGTGATAAGGGATAAGTTTAGAACAAGAGATAGGGCTAGGGTGAGAGTTAGAGTTAGTCTTAGGGCTAGGGATATGGTTAGGTTTAGGGTTAGGGCTAAATTAGGGCTAGGATTAGTGCTAGGGTTAGTTTTAGTTTTACACCTAGGTTTAGTGCTATGGTTAGGGTAAGGTATGATGTTACAGCTCCGTTTTTGACTAGGTCAAAGGATAAAATTAGGGATAGGTCTAGGGTTAAGTTTATGGTTAGGATTAATGCTAGGCTTAGTGCTAGGATTAGGGCTAGGATTAGGGCTAGGGCTAATGTCAGGTCTAGGGTTATTGTTAGGGATTATTTTAGGCTTAAGTTTATAGCCAGATCTATTGTAAGAATTAGGTTGAGTGTTAGGGTCAGCATTGCAGCTAGGGTATTATTAGGGTGAGAATCAGGGTTAGGGTACGTGTTAGGTTAAGGTTTAGGGTTAGGGCTCAAATTAGCATTAGGTTTAGTATTAGGATTAAGGTAATGGATATGGTTAAGTTTAGGGTTCAGTTTAGGTTTAGGGTAATGGACAGCCTTAGGGTTTAGGATAGTGTTAAGGTTAGGCCTAGGGATAGAATTCAGTTAGGGCTATGGTTAGAGTAATGGATAGTATTAGAGCTATCTTTGGGCCTAGGGATATTGTTAGGTTAGGGCTATGTTTAGTTTTAGGCCTAGCGTAAGAATTCAGTTAGGATTATGATTAGGGTAAAAAATAAGATTAGAGCTAGGGTTAGGGCTTGGGTTTAGGTTAGGTTTAGGGCCATGGATCAGGTTACTTCAAAGTTTAGTTTTTGGGTTAGGTTTAGGTTCAGTGTTGGGGCTAGATTTAGGGTTAGGGATAGGGTTAAACTAGCGATAGGGCTCAGATTAGGGCTAGGTTTTGGGTTAGATTAGGGATAAGGTAGAACTACGGCTCTTGTAAGAACTAGAGTTAAGATTAAGGTTAATTTTAGAGATAGCATTAGGTCTAGGTCAAGGTCTAGTGTTTAGATTAGGTTTAGGTTTAGGGAGATGATTAGAGAGGTTTAGTGTTAGGGTCAGAGTCAGGATCAGTGTTACTGATCAGGTTAGGGATAGGAGTCGAATTAGGGCTAGGATTAAGACTAGATGAAGGGTTAGGTTTTGTGTTAGGGTTAGGGTAAGAATTAGGGATAGGGCTAATGTCAGGTCTAGCGTTACCCTTAGGCTAGGGTTAGGTTAGGACTATGGCTCAGTTTTGTTTTAGAGCTAGGGCTAGGGTTAGGGCTCATTTTAGAATTAGTGATAGTGTTAAGGCTAGTGGTAGGATGAGATTTAGGATTAGATTTATTGTTATGGTTAGATCTAGGTTTAGGGCTAGGACCTGCATTAGGATTAAAGTTAGGGCTAGTATTAGGATTAGAGTAATGGATAGTGTTAGAACGAGAAATAGGAATGGGGTGAGATTAGAGTTATTCTTTGGGCTAGGGATAGGGGTAAGTTTAGGGTTAGGGCTAAATTAGGGATAGGAATAGCGCTAGGGTTAGTATTAGCGTTAGGCCAATTGTTAGGGCTAGGGTTAAAGTTAGTGTTAGGGTTAGGGTTAGGGTTAGATTTAGGGAAAGGGATGGGGTTATAGGTAGGTTTAGAGCTAGCGTTTGGGTTAGAATTTGATTTAGGGCTAGGGTTAGGGTTTGGGTTAGAATTAAGGCTAGGTTTACTGCCAGGATTAGGGTATGTGTTAGGGTTAGGGCTAAGATTAGGGCTAGGGCTAACTAATATCAGGTCCTGGTTCAAAGTGATTGTTAGTTTTATGGTTAGGTTATTGCTAGGTCTAGTGTAAGAATTAGGTTTAGGGTAAGGGTCAGGTTTAGAGCTAGGTGTTTTATTAGGGTCAGGGTCTGGGTATGGTTTGGTTTAGGTTAATGTTTAGGTTTAAGGCTTGTATTAGCATTAAGATTTGGTTTAGGATTCAGGTAATGGTTAGGGTTAGGTTTAGGATTCAGGTTAGGTTTAGAGTAATGGATATGGCTATTGTTAGTGAGTGGGTTAGCATTAGGCCTAGGTTTAGGATTTGGTTTAGGCTTATCTTTAGGATAATGGATAGGGTTAGAGATAAATTTAGGGCTAGGTTTAAGGATAATTTTATGGCTAGGTTTAGGTTTAGGCCTACTGTTAGTGTCAAGGTTAGGTTTAGGGTAAGTATTAGGGTATGAGATAGGGTTAGGTTTAGGGCGAGGTTTAGGGTTAGAGTCTAGGACAAGAGTTAGATTTAGTCTTAGGGAGAGGGATAGGGTTAGGTTTAGTGTTAGGCCTAAATTAGGGCTAGGATTAGTGCTATGGTTAGTGTTAGGTTTAGGCCAAGGTTTTAGAGCTAGGGTTAAGGTTAACTTTAGTGTTATGGTAAGGTATGATGTTACAGCTATGTTTAGTGCTATGACAAGGGATAAAATTAGGGATAGGGCTGGGGTGAAGATCAGGGTAAGTATTAAGGCTAGGCTTAGAACTAAGATTAGGACTAGGGATAGGGCTAATGTCAGGTCTAGGGTTAAGGTTAGGTAGGGTTAGGGATAGGGCTATGGCTCAGTTTTGTTTTAGAACTAGGCCTATGTTTAGGGCTAGTTTTATGATTACTGATAGTTTCAGGGCTAATTACAGGGTGAAGTTTAGGCTTAGATTTATTGTTATGGTTAGATCTAGGTTTAACTGTATGGACAGAGTTAGGGCTACGTTAAGGGCTAATGCTAGGGTTATGGTAACAGATAGGGTTAGAACTAGAAATAGAGCTAGGATGAGTTTGTGTTAGTCTTTGGGATAAGGTTAGAGGTAAGTTTAGGATTAGGGCTAGGATTAGCTCTAGTGTTAGTGTTAGGGTTAGGCCTAGTGTTAGGGTTAGTGTTAGTGTTAGGGATAGAATTAGGCTTAGGGGAAGGGATAGGGTTTTAGCTAGCTTTAGGGCTAGGGTAAGGGTTAGAATTTGGGTTAGGACTAAGTTTAGGGTTTGGGTTAGGATTAAGACTAAGTTTAGGGCTAGGCTGAAGGTTTGTGTTAGGGCTATGGCTAGGATTAGGGCTAGGGCTAATGTCAAGTCTAGGTTTATGGTTAGTATTAGTTTTAGTGTTATGGCTACATCTATTGTAAGGTTTAGGTGTAGGGTAAGGGTCAAGTTAAGAGCTACGTGTATTATTAGGATCAGAACCAGGGTAGAGATTAGTTTAGGTTAAGATTTGCGGTTAATGCTTGAATTAGCAGTGGGTTCAAGTTAGGGTTAGGGTAATGGTTAGAATTAGGTTTATGGTTATGGTTAGGTTTAGAGTAATGGATAGGGTTAGTGTTAACAATAGGGTTATCATTAGGCCTAAGGTTAGCATTTGTTATTGGCATTTCTTTAGGGTAATGGATAGGGTTAGAGCTAAGGTTAGGTCTAGTGTTAAGGTTAGGATTAGGGTTAGGTTTAGGGTTAGGCCTAGGGTTAATGTTAGGGATAGGGCCTGGGTTAGGTTTTGAGTCAAGGCTTATGTTAGGTTTAAGGTTAGGGCATCTTTAGGCTAAGGATTAGAGTTTAAGCTAGGGTTAGGGCTAGGGCAATGGTTAGCATTAGGGTTAAGTCTAAGGTTATGGTTGGGGTTATTATTAGGGCTAGGTTTAGGGCTAGGAATTGGGCTAGGTTTTGTGTGATGTTTAGGGCTAACGTTAGGGTTTGGGTAATATAAGAGCGAGGGATATGGTTATGGGCAGTTATAGGGTAAGGGTTATGGATGAATCTGGTGTTAGGGTTTTGGTTTAGGATAAGGTTTAGAGCTAGGGTTTCTATTTGATTAAGGGTCATTGTAGGTTAGGGTTTGTTTTAGTTTTAGAGCCAAGATTAGGACTAACGTTTGGTCTAGTGAGAGGTTTAGTCTTTATGTTAGGTTACGGTTTATTTTTAGGGCTACTGTTGGTTTTTGTTTAGGGCTAGGGCTACATTTATGATTCTATTTTAAATTAGGATTATTTAGTGCTACTGTTACTATTAGGTTTAGGTATAGATTTACTGGTAGAGGTAGTGTTATGGTTTGGTTTAGGGTTAGGGTCCGGTTTAGATCTAGGATTAGTGTTAGGGTCAGAATAAGGACCAGGGTTATGGTTAGTGTTAGAGATAAAAAGAGGACTATGTTTAGGACTAGTAATAGAATTAGGGTTTGGGGAAGGCTAAGAATTATGGTTAGGACTAGGGAAGCATTAGGGTGAGGATTAGGCTTAGAGTAAGTGATAGGGTTAGAGGTAGGGCAAGGATTAGGGTAAGGGAAAGGGTTAGTGTAAGAGTTGCGGTTATCGTTAGTGTATGGTTTTGGGTTATAGTTTGGTTAAGGGTTAGTGTTAGGGTTAGTGTTAGGTTTAGGATTACAATTAGGTGAGTGTTGGGTTAGGGTTAGGGTTTTTGTTAGTGTTAGGGTTAGGGTTAGGACAGGTTTAGGTTTAGGGTTATGTTAGGGTTGTGTTAGGTTTAGTATTAGGGTTAGGATTAGGGTTATGCTAAGTTTAGGGATAGAGTTAAGGTTAAGGTTAGGGTTAGTGTTAGGGTTAGGGTTAGTATTCAGTTTAGGGTTAGGGTGAATGTAAGGTTAAGGGTTAGTTTTAGGGTTAGGGTTAGGTTTATTAGTAAGATTAATGTTAGGGTTAGGATAAGTGTCAGGGATAGGGTTAGGTTTAGGGTGATGGTTATTGTTAGAGTTAGTGTTAGGTTTTGTGTTAGGTTTAGGATTTTGGTTAAGGATAGGGTTACTGTTAAGATTAAGGTTATATTTAGTGTTAGGGTTTGGGTTAGTATTATGGTAAGTTTAGTGTTAGGTTTAGGGTTAGTGTTTTTGATAGGGTTAGGTTTAGGTTTAGGGTTCAGGTTAGATTTAGTTTTAGAGTAAGCGTTCAGGTTAGGTTTAGGTTTAGTGTTTGGGTTAGTGTTAGGTTTAGGGTTAGGGTTTGTGTTGGGGTTAGGGTTTTGGTTAGCATTAGTTTTAGATTTAGCATTAGGATTAGGGTTAGGGTTGGTGTTATGGTTAGGGTTATGATTAGGGTTATAGTTAGTGTCACAGTTAGAGTTAGGGTTAGGTTTAGGGTAAGTATTTGGTTTAGGCTTAGGGTTAGGGTTAGTGTTAGTTATAGAATTATGGTTGGGGTGAGGATTTGTGTTAGGTTTAGAGTTAAAGTTAATTTTAGGGTTAGTCTTAGGGTTAGTGTTAGGAATAGGGGTAGGCAAAAATTGGGGTTAGGGTTAAGTTAGGTTTAGGTTAGGGTTTGTGTTAGGGTTAGGGTTAAAGTTAGGGTTTGTATTAGGGTTATTGTTAGGATGTGGGTTAGTGTTAGGGTTACAGTTAGGGTTAGTTTTAGGGTTCATGTTAAGCTTAGGTTTCAGGTTAGTGTTAGGGTAAGGTGTAGGTTTACATTTAAGATTAGGGTTGTGTTACAGTTAGGGTTAGGGTTTGGGTTAGGATTAGTGTTTGTGTTAGGGTTACAGTTAGGTTTATGGTTAATGTTAGGGTTAAGGTTAGATTAAGTGTTAAGAATAGGGTTAAGTTTTTTGTGAGGTTTAGAGTTAGTTTTAGGGTTAGGTTTAGGTTCATTGTTAGGGTAAGAGTTAGGTTTAGGGTTAGGGTTAGTGTTCAGGTTAGTGTGTAGATTAGGGTTTTTGTTAGGGTTAGCTTTAGGGTTAGGGTTAGGGTGAGGGTTACTCTTAGGATTAGGTTAAGGTTTTGGTTAGTATTAGTGTTTGGTTTAGGGTTATAGTTAGGTTTAGGGTTAGTGTCAGGTTTAGGGTTAGGATTAGGTGAGTGTTAGGGTTAGGTAACGGTTAAGGTTAGGGTTAGTGTTAGGATTACAGTTAGGGTTAGGGTTAGGGACAAGGTTAGGTTTAGGGTTAGGTTAGAGTTTGTATTAGGGTTAATGTTAGGGTTAGGGTTACAGGTAGGATTAGGTTTAGGTTTAGGTTTAGGGTAATGGTTAGTGTTAGGGTTAGGGTTAGCGTTAGGGTTAGGGTTACTGTTATAGAAAGACTTAGGGTTTGCATTAGGGTAAGGGTTAGGGTTAGGGTTTGGTTTACAATTAGGATTACCATTAGGGTTAAAGATAGGATTAGAGTTAGTGTTAGGGTTAAGTTTAGGGTTAGGAGTAGTTTAAAAATTAGGGTTAGGGTTAGGGTTGGTGTTAGGATTAGGATTG
Organism: Marmota flaviventris; assembly: GCF_047511675.1. NCBI lineage: Eukaryota > Metazoa > Chordata > Mammalia > Rodentia > Sciuridae > Marmota > Marmota flaviventris. The sequence goes on along the minus strand of NC_092515.1, from coordinate 25,160,162 downwards.
GTGTTAGTCTTAATTTTAGGGTTAGGTTTAGGGTGAGGTTTAGTGATAAGGTTAGAATTAGTTTTGTGGTTAACATTAGGAATAGAGTTAAGGTTAGGGTTAGTGTTAGCATTAGAGTTAGGGTAAGGGTTAGTTTTAGTGTTTGGGTTATGGTTAGGGTTATGATTAATGTTATGGTTAATGTTACATTTATGGTTAGGGTTAGGGTTAAATTTCAGGTTAGGGTTTGGGTTACAGTAAGCTTTAGGGTTGATATTAGTGTTAGGGTTAGGATTAGATTTAAGTTTAGGGCTAGGATTAGGGTTAGGCTTTGGGTTAGGGTTAGTGTTAGTGTTAGGGTTAGGATTATGCTTAGGTTTAGGTTTAGTGTTAGGGTTTGTGTTATGGTTAGGGTTTGGATTAGGGTTAGATTTACATTTAAGATTAGGGTTACAATTAAAGTTCAGGTTAGTCTTAGGGTTAGGGTTAGTGTTAGGGTTAGTTTCAGGTTTTGGGTTAGTGTTTGTGATAGGGTTAGTATTAGGCTTAGGTTTCAGGTTAGGGTTAGGGTTAGATTTAGAGTTATGTATAGGGCTGGGTTTAGGGTTTAATGGTAGGGTTAATGTTAGGGTTATGTTTGTGTTTGTGATAGGGTTAGGGTTAAGGTTATCGTTAGTGTTATGGTTAAGATTAGAATTAGATTTAGGGTTAAGCTTAGGGTTATGGTTATGGTTCGGACTAGTGTTAGGTTTAGGGTTAGAGTTATGGTTACAGTTAGTTATAGGGTTACGGTTGGGCTAAGAGTTAGTGTTAGGTTCAGTATAGTGTTAGGGTTAGTTTTAGGATTAGGGTGTGGGTTTGGTAAGGGTAGTGTTGGAGTTAGGTTAGAGTTAGGGTTATGGTTTGGTTAGGGTTTGTGTTAAGGTTAGCGTTAGGGTTAGTGTTTGTATTAGGGTTAGGTTTAGGGTGTGGGTTAGTGTTAGGGTTAGGGTGTTAGTGTTATGGTTAGGGTAGGTTTAGGGTTCGTGTTAGAGTTTTGGTTAGGGTTAGTTTTAGGGCTAGTTGTAGGTTTATAGTTAGGATTAGGGTTAGTGTTAGATATAGAATTAGGGTTAGGTTTGGGATAGTGTATGGGTTAGTGTTGGAGTTAGACTGAGGCTTAGTGTTAGCATTAGGGTTAGAGTAAGTGTTAGATTTAGGGTTACATTTATGGTGAGGTATAGAGTTAGTGTTAGTGTTAGGATTATGGTTCATGAGAGTGTTAGGGTTAGGGTTAGGCTTAGGGTTAGGGTTAAGTTTAGGATTATTGTAAGGGTTAGGGATTATTGTAAGGGTTAGGGATAGTGTTAGGGTTAGGGATAGGTTTGGGGTTAGTTTTAGGGCTAGGGCTAGGGTTAAAGTTAGGGTCCGTGTTATTGTTAGGTATAGGGTTAGTGTTAGGGTTAGGTTAAGGTTTAGGGTTAGCGTTAGGGAGAGTTTTAGGTTTAGGGATAAGTTTAGGTTTAGGGCTAAATTTATAGTTAGTGTTAGTGTTACAATTAGGTTTAGGGTTAGTCTTAGGGTTCGTTTTAGGCTTAGTGTTAGGGTTAGTTTTAGGGTTATGGTTAGTGTTAGGGTTCAGGTTCAGGTTCGGGTTCGGGTTATTTCTAGAGTTGGGTTTAGGGTTAGGTTTAGTGTTAGTGTTTGTTTGTTTTATGGTAAGGTTAACGTTCAGGGTTTATGTTAGGGATAGGGTAAGGTTAGTGTTAGGGTTAGGATTAGGGGTAAAGTGAGGCTTAGGGTTAGGTTTAGGGTTAATTTTAAGGTTACTTGTAGGTTAGGGTAGTGTTAGGGTTAGGGTTAGGATTAGTGTTAGGGCTAGGTTTGTTTTATGGTAAGGGTTAGGGTGAGAGTTAGGAGTAGAGTGAGGTTTAGGGTTCGGTTCAGTGTTAGTGTTAGTGTAGGGTTAGTGTTAGTGTTAGGATAAGGGATAGGTTTAGGGGTACTTTTCAGGTTTAGGGTTAAAATTAGGTTTAGGGTAGTATTATGGTTAGGGTTAGGGTTATTGGTAGGTTTAGTGTTAGGATTATGGTTAGGTTTAAAGTTAAGGTTAGTTTTTGAGTTAGGGTTTGTTTTAGGGTTCGAGTTAGGCTTAGGTTTAGATTTAGAATTAGGGTTAGGGTTCCTGTTACTGTTACTGTTAAGCTTAGTGTTGGGGTAAGAATTATTTGTGTTAGGGTAAGGGTTAGGTAAGTTTTCTTTTAGGTTCGAGTTAAAATTAGGGTTTGGTTATGATTAGAAACAGGGTTAGATGAGGCTTAGGGTTAGGGTTAATTTTAGGGTTATGGGTAGTTTAGGTATAGTGATAGTTTTAGGGTTAGGGTTAGTGTCAGGGTTAGTGTTAAAGTAAGAATTCGGGATAGGGTTAGTGTTAAGTTTAGGGTAGGTTTGGGTTAGGTTTAGGGTTAGAATCAGTGATAGGGTTAGTGTTGGGTTACGGTTAATGTTAGGATTAGGGTTAGGTTTAATGTTAGAGTTAGTGTTAGGTTTAGTGTTAGGTTAGGGTTTTTGTAAGGGTTAGGGTTAAAATTAGTTTCAGGGTTAGTGTTAGGGTTAGGGTGATGTGAATGTTAGCTTTAGTGTTAGTGTTAGGGTTATGGTTAGGGAGAGTGTTAGGGTTAGAAAGAGTGTTAGTGTTAGGAATAGGTTAGTTTTAGGGCTAAGTTTAGGTATAGGGGTAGTGTTACATTTCAGGTTAGAGTTCATTTTAGGATTAGGGTTACGGTTGTGTTTAGGGTTATTTCTAAATTTAGGGTGAGGGTTAGTGTTTTCGTTAGTTTTAGGCTTTTTTTAGTGTTTGGCATAGGGTTAGGTTTAGGGTTAGTGTTAGGATTAGTGTTCTTGTGAGGTATATAGTTTGTGTTAGGGTAAGAGTTAGGATTATGGTTAGGATTAGGGTTAGAGTGAGGCTTAGGGTTAGGTTTTGGGTTAGTTTTAGGGTTACTTGTAGGTTAGTGTTAGTGTTAGGGTAAGGGTAGGATTAGTGTTAGGTTTATGGTTAAGGTTTGTGTTATGGTAAGGGTTAGGGTGAGGGTTATGTGTAGGGTTAAGTTTAGGGTTAGGTTCAGTATTAATGTTAGTGTTATTGTTAGGGTTAGGGATAGTTTGAGGGTTAGAGATAGGATTATGGTTGCTTTTAGGTTTAGGTTTAGAATTAGGCTTGAGGTTAGTGCTACGGTTATTGTTTGGCTTATGGTTATGTTTAGTGTTAGGTTTATGTTTATGTTTATGTTTAAGGTTAGTTTTGGGGTTAGGGTTAGGATTAGGGTTCTGGTTCTGGTTAGGGTTAGTTTTAGAATTGGGGATAGGGTTTCGGTTAGGTTTAGTGTTAAGGTTACTCTTAGTGTAAGAATTATATTTTGTGTTAGGGTAAGGGTTAGGTTTAGGTTTTGTTTTAGGGTTAGTGTTCAAATTAGGGTTTTGGTTATGATTAGAAAGAGGGTTAGAGTGAGGAATAGGGTTAGGCTTAGTGTTAGTTATAGGTTTATGGGTAGTTTAGGTATAGTGTTAGTGTTAGAGTTAAAGTAAGCACAGGTATAGGGTTAGTGTTAGGTTTAGGGTTAGGCTTAAGTTTAGGGCTAGTGACAGGGTTATTTTTGGGTTAGTGCATTCAGTTAGGGTTAGGGTTAGTTATAGGGTTAGGGTCAAGGTTAGAATTAGTGTTAGGATTATCATGAGGGTTAGTGTTAGGTTTAGGGTTAATGTTAGGGTTAGGCTTTGTGATAGTGTTAGGTTTGGGGTTAGGTTTAGTGTAGTGTTAGGGTTAGTGTAACAGTTCATTTTACAAATAGGATAAAGTTTAGGGTTATGGCTACTGTTAGAATTAGTTTTAGGTTAGGGGTAAGGTTGTGGTTTCAGTTACAGTTTATGTTAGTGTTAGGGTCATTCTTAGGTTTAGGGCTATGGTTAGAGTTAGTGTTAGGAATATGGTTACAGTTAGGGTTAGGTTTAGTGTTAGGGCTTGGATTAGGGCTATGCTTTGGGTTAGATTAGGTATAGGGTTAGGGCTACAGTTAATTTAAGAACTGGAGTTATGATTAGGCTACTTTTAGCACTGGGTTTAGGGCTATGTCTAGTTTTAGGGTTAGGTGTATTTTTAAGTTGATGTTAGAGTTAGGGTTAGTTACATGGTCAGAGTCAGGGTCAAGTTTTGATTTAGGGTTAGGATAGGACTGGAATTAGGGCTAGTGTTAGGGCTATGTGTTGGGTTAATTTTTGGTTTAGTTTAAAGTTTAGGGTTAGGGCTGTGGCTCATTTTTTTAGGGCTAGAACTATGTTAGGGCTAGTTTTAGGATTAGTGTTAGTGTTACGGCTAATGTTAGTGTGAGTTATAAGGTTAAGTTTAGGGTTAGATTTAGAGTTATTGTTACATCTAAGGTTAGGTCTAGGGCTAGGGTTAGGGCTAAGGTTATGGCAAGTGTTAGGATTATGCTAAGGGATAGGGTAATAATTAGGAATAGGGCTAGGGTGAGAGTTGGAGTTTGTTTTATTGCTAGTGTTAGGGTTAGGTTTAGGGTTAGGTCTAAATTAGGGCTAGGATCAGGTCTAGGGTTAGTTGTAGGTTTAGGTCTAGGGCTAGGATCAGGGTTATGTTTAGGGGAATGGATGGGGTTATAGCTTGGTTCAGAACTAGGGTGAGGGATAAAATTAGAGATAGGGCTAAGTTAGGGTACAGGTTTGGATCAAGGCTAGGTTTAGGGCTAGGATGAGGGCTAGTGTTTGTGTTAGGGTTATGGAAAGTATTAGGGTTAGGGCTAATATCATGTCTAGGTTTACATTTAGGGATAGTTTTAGGGTAAGTTTTATGGCTAGGTCTAGTTTCAGAGTTAGGTTTAGGGTAACGTTCAGGATTAGAGCTAGGGTATTAAAATGGTCAGGGTCATGTTTTGGGTTTGGGTAGGTTGAGGTTTAGGATTAGGACTCAAATTAGCGTTATGGTTAGAGTTAGGGTTAGGGTAATGGATAGGGTTAGGTTTATGCTTCAAGTTAGGTTTAGACTTCAGACTAGGTTTAGGGTAATGGATAGGGTTAGGGTTATGCCTAGGGTTAGCATTAGGCTTATGGTTATCATTAGGGTAATTGATAGGTATAGAGCTAGTGTTAGGGATAGAGTTATGGTTAGGATTATGGCTAGAGTTAGGGTTAGGGTTAGGGTTAATGCTAGGGTTAGGGTTAGGTTTAGGGTTTGTTTTAGGGTTTGAGCTAGTGTTAGTGCTAAGGTTAAGGTTAGGTTTAGGGTTAGGACTAGGGTTAAGGTTATGTTTAGGGTAAGTGTTAGTATTATGGTTAGGTCTAGGTTTACCATTTGGTTTAGGGTAGTGGAGAGGGTTAGATGTCATGTTAGGGTTAGGGTTAGGTTTAGGACTAGGGTTAGGGATAGATTTAGGGTATGGTTAGGGTTTGAGCTAAGGTTAGGACTACGGCAAGGTTTATGTTTAAATTTAGGTCTAGGGTTAGGTTTATTTTTAGGATTAGAATGGTTTTGGTTTAGGGCTATGGTTATCATGACGTTTATGTTTAGGATTAGTGTAATGAGTGAGGTTACAGCTAGGCTTAAGGCTAGGGTTAAGTTTAGGATTAGGGTTAGGGTGAATGTTTGGTATAGGCTTAGGGTAAGTTTTATAGTTAGGTTTTGGGTAAGGGACAGGGATTGAGTAAGGGTTAGGTCTAGGTTGAGGGTTTGAGTTACAATGAGGGCTAGAAATAGAGTTAGGGTAAGTGTTAGGCTAGGATTTGGTTTAGGGTTTGGGCTAGGGTCAGTGTTCAATTTAGGGATAGGGTTAATGTGAAAGCCAGAATTAGTAGTAGGGTTAAGTCTAGGGGAAGGTTAGTGTTTGGCTTTAGGCTAAGGGTTATTGTTAAAACTAGGGCTGGGTTTTCATTAGGTCTAGGGCTAGAGTTATGGATAGATTAGGATTAGGATTAGGTTTAGGGCTAGTGTTAGGTTTAGGTTTAGGTATAAAATTACCAGTAGTGCTAGTATGAGGGTTCGGTTTAGGGTTAGGGTCAGGTTTAGACCTATGATATGTGTTAGGGTCAGAATAAGGGTCAGGGTTAGGGTTGGGTTTTGGGTTATGGTTAGAGCTAGAATGAGGACTAGGGTTAGGAATACTAATAGTGTTAGGGTTTGTGTTAGGTTAAGGATTAGAGTTAGGATTAGGATTGCCATTAGGTTTAGGATTTGGCATAGGGTAAGGGATAGGTTTAGAGTTAGGGTTAGGGGTAGGGTTAAGGTTAACATAGGTTTAGGACTCAGATTAAGCTAGTTTTTGTGTTAGGGTCATGGCTAGGGTTAGAACAATGGCTAATGTAAGAACTACAGTTTTTAGGGCTAGTTTTAGGGTTATAGTTAGGGGTTAAACCTCTAGTGTTAGGATTAGGTTTAAGGTTAGGGTGAAATTTAGAGCTAGTGGTAGTGTTAGGTTAAAAGTCAGGGTCAGATTTAGTTTTAGGGTTAGGGTAAGGACTCGAATTAAGGCTAGGGTTACTGTAAGGGTTTAGTTTAAGGTTAGGGTGGTGTTTAGAGGTAGGGTGAGTGTTAGGATATGAGTCAGAGTCAGGGTTAGTATTAAGGTTAAGGTTAGGACTCGAATTAGGGCTAGGGTTAGGTCGAGGTGTAGTGCTAGAGTTTGGTTTAAGTTAAGTTTTAGTTTTAGGGCTATTGCTCAGTTTTGTTTTACTGCTAGGGTTAGGGTTAGAGCTAGTTTTATGATTAGTGTTAGATTTAGGGCTAGTGTTAATGTTAGGCTTAGGCTTAGGGTTAGTGTTAGATGTAGAGTTAGGGTTAGACCTAGGATTAGAAATAGGAATAGAGAATAGGAAAGGGTTATATCTAGGGTTATGTCTAGGTTTAGGACTAGGTTTAGGGTTACAGTAAGGGATAGTGTTAGAACTGGGGATAGGGCTATTGTGAGAGTTAGAGTTAGTCTTAGAGTTAGCCTTAGAATTAGGGATAGGTTTAAATTAGTGCTAAAATTAGGGCTAGGGTTAGTGTTCAGCTTAGGCCTAGCATTAGGGTTAGGGTTATGTTTAGGCTAAAGGATCACATTATAGCTAGGTTTATAGATAGGGTGAATACTAGTATTAGGGTTAGGGTTATGGTATTTCAAGACTAAGTTTTTGTTTAGGTCTAGGGCTAGAGTTATCACTAAATTTAAGATTAGGTTTAGGATTAGGGCTAGTGTTGAGTTAGATAAAGGTATAAGATTACTAGTATGGCTAGTTTCAGGGTTCGGATTAGGTTAGGGTCAGGTTTAGACCTATAATTAGTGTTAGGGTTAGGGTTAGGATTATCATTAAGTCTTGGTTTAGGGTTAGGAGGAGGTCTAGGTTTTTTTTTTTTTTTTTTTTTTTTGAGTTAAAGCTAGGATTAGGGCTAGGGATAATTTCAAGTCTACAGTTTTTGTTAAAAAAATACTTTTCGTGTTAGGTATATGGCTACTTGTAATGTAAGGGTTATGTTTAGAGTTAGGGTCAGGTTTAGATCTAGGAGTATTTTTAGGGTCAGGGTCTGGGTTAGCGTTTTGGATAGGTTAAGTTTTAAAATTATGGCTCAAATTAGCATTAAGGTTACTGTTAGGGTAATGATAGGGTGTGGTTTAGGGTTTAAGTTTGGTTTACGGTAATGGTTAGGTTTAGGATTAAGGATAGGTTTAGTTTTAGGCCTAGGGTCAGCATTAGGGTTATGGTTATTGTTATGATAATGGATAGGGTTAGAGCTAGGGTTAGGGCTAGGGTTATGGTTATGATTGGGCTAGGGTTAGGGTTAGGATTAGGTTTAACACTCTGGTTATGGCTCAGATTAGGGCTAGGTTTTGGGTTAAGTTAGTTCTAAGGTTAGGGTAATGGTCAGAGTCAGGGTCAGGGTTAGTTGAAGGTTAGGGTTAGCACTCAAAAAAGGGCTAGTGTTACAGTTACAGTTTTCATTAATTTTAGAGTGGTGTTTAGAGCTAGGGTGAGTTTTAAGATATGATTCATGGTCAGGGAAAGATTTAAGGTTAGATTAAGGACTCGAATTAGGAATGGATTAGGTCTAGGTGTACTGTTAGGTTTTGGGTTAAGTTAAGGTTTAGTATTAGGGTGTTGCTCAGTTTTGTTTTAGTCCCAAGTTTAGGGTTAACACTAGTTATATGATTAGCAAAAGGGGTTAATGCTATTGTTAGTGTTAAGCTTAGGCTTAGGGTTAGGTTTAGATTTGGGGTTAGCATAAGATCTAGGGTTAGGGCTAGGTCTAAGGATAAGGGAGGACTAGAGCTAGGGTTAGGGTTACGGTAACAAATACATTTAGAAGTAGGGATAGGTCTAGGGTGAGGGTTTGATTCATTCTTAGGATTAGGGTTATGGTTAGTTTTAAGGATAGGGATAAAATTGGGCTAGGATTAGGGTTCAGCTTAGGCCAAGCATTGGGTTATGTTAAGGGTAAGGGATGTTTTTATAGCTAGGTTTCGATGTAGGGTGAGGGTTGGAATTAGAGTTAGGGCTAGGGTTAGGGTTAAGGTTATGATTAAGGCTTGGTTTAAGGCTAGGATGAGGGCTAGTGTTTGTGTAGGTTTAGGTCTAGAATTAGGGCTAGGGCTAATGTCAGGTCTAGTGTTAAAGTTAGGGGTATATTTAGGGTTAGGTTTGTGTATAGCTCTAGTGCAAGTGTTAGCCTTAGGGTAAAGGTCAGGTTTAAACCTAGGTGTATTTTTAGGGTCAGGATCAAGTTTAAGGATTGTTTGATGTTAAGGTTTAGGGATAGGGCTCAAATGAGCGTTAGGGTTAGACTTAGGGTAATGCATCAGGTTAGATTTTGGTTCAGGGTAGGTTTAGGGTAATGTAAATGTTTTGGGATAGCAATAGTGTTAAGTTTAGGCATAAGGTTAGCATTAGGATTAGGATTATCATAAGGATAATGTATAGGGTTAGAGCTAGGGTTAGGGCTAATTTTATGGTTAAGATTAGGGCTAGAGTTAGGGTTAGGGTTTGGGTTAGGGCTAGTCATCCTAGCTTAGGGTAGGTTAGGGTTAGGTTAGGGTAAAAGTTTGGTTTTGATCTTGGTTAGTCCTAGGGCGAGGTTTAGGTTTAGTGTTAGATCTAGGTTAGGGTTATGGTTATGGTCAGTGTTAGGTTTAGGGTTAACTCTATGATTTTCATTAGGTTTAGAGTAATAGATTGGTTTAGATATAAGGTTAGCTTTAGGGTTAAGCTTAGGTTTATGGTTAGGTTTAGTTTTAAAGCTGGGTTTACTGTTTGGTTTATGGTAAGGGTTATTTTTTTTTTAATTAGTGTTAGGGCCAAAACAAGGTTTAGGTTTAGCTTTAGACCTTGGGTTAGGATTATGTTTTGTGTTAGGGTTTTGGTTAGGGTTAGGGCTGGGGTTATCATTACATTTAACTAATAAATTTAGAGTTAGGGTAATGGCTAGTGTTAGAGCTAGGGTTAGAGCTAGTGTTAAGGTTAAGATTAGGGCTAGGATTATGGTTATGGGTAGGGATAGTGCTTGGGTTATGTTTAGGCTAAGGGTTAGGCTGTAAGCTAGGGTTAGGACTAAGGTGAGAATTAGGGTTAGGTTTAGAACTAAGGTTAGGGTGACGATTATGCTTAGGGTAGGTTTAGACCTCAGATTAGGGCTAGGTTTTATGTTAGGTTTAGGCCTAGGGTTAGTACTATTGGGTAATTTAAGATTTAGGGTTTTAATTATGGCTAGTTGTATGGTAAGAGTTGTGGCTAGGTCTAGTGTTAAGTTTAGATTTTTGTTTATTGTCAGGTTTAGAGCTTTGTTTAGTGTTAGTGTCAGGGTCAGTGTTCTGGTTAGAGTTAGGATTAGTGTGAAAGCCAGAATTAGGACAAGTTTAGGTATAGGGGTACGGTTAGTGTTTGGATTAGGTTAAGCATTACAGTTAGGGATAAGACTAAGTTTTTGTTTAGGTCTAGGGCTAGAGTTATCACTAAATTTAAGATTAGGTTTAGGATTAGGGCTAGTGTTAGTGTTAGATAAAGTTATAAGATTACTGGTATGACTAGTTTCAGGGTTCGGATTAGGTTAAGGTCAGGTTTAGACCTATAATTAGTGTTAGGGTAAAAATCAGGGTGAAGTTTAGAGTTGGGTTTTGGATTAGGGTTATAGCCACAATGAGGGCTAGGGTTAGGACTAGTAATAGGGTTAGTGTTTGGTTTAGGATAAGGATTAGGATTAGGACTAGGGTTAGCATTATGGATAGGGTTTGGCTTAGGTTAAGGGATAGGGTTAGAGCTAGGTTTAGGGCTACGTTTTGGGTTAGGTTTAGGGCTAGGATTAGGGTTAGGGTTAAATCTAGTGTTAGGGCTTGGATTAGTGCTGTTTTTGTGTTAGGGTTAGGGCTAGGGTTAGAGCTATGGACAATGTAAGAACTAGTATTACAATTAGGGTTAGGGTTTGGGCTAGGAATGGTGTTACCATTAGCTTTAGGGTTAGGGTGATATTTAGAACTAGGGTTAGTGTTTGGATAAGAGTCAGGGTCAGGGTTAGTTTTAGGCCTAGAACTCGAATTAAAGCTTGGGTTATGGCTAGTTATAGGGGTAGGGTTTGCTATAGGGTAAGGTTTAGGGTTAGAGCAATGGCTTGGTTTTATATTAGGGCTAGGGCTAGGGTTAGAGCTAATTTTAGGATTAGCAATAGTGTTAGGGCTAGTTGTATGGTGAGGTTAAACTTAAGGTTAGGGTTAGATTTAGAGGTATGTTTAGATCTAGGTTTAGGGATATGGTTAGAGTTAGGGCTAAGGTTAGAGATAGGGTTAGAAATAGAAATAGGGCTGGGGTGAGAGTTAGTCTTAGGGCTAGGGTTAGGGTTACTGCTAAATAAGGCTAGAATTAGCATTTGGGTCAGTGTTAGGGTTAGGTCTATGGTTAGGGCTAGGGTTAAGGTTAGTGTTAGTGTTAGGTTGAGAGTTATATTTAGTGGAATTGATGTGGTTATTGCTAGGTTTGGGGCTAGGACGTGCTTTCAAATTTAGGATAGGGCTAGGGTGAGTATTTGGGTTAGGATTAAAGCTAGGTTTAGGGCTAGGATCAGCACTAGGGTTTGTGTTAGTGTTAGGGGTAGGATAGGGCTAGGGCTAATGTCAGGTCTAGAGTTATGTTTAGGGATAGTGTGAGGGTTAGGTTAAGTGTCGGAGTCAGGTTTAGAGCTAGGTGAATGATTTGGTTAAGAGTCGGGACTTGGAAGATGGCGGCGAAGGGAGTGCATTACCCCCGTGTACCGCGTCACTGTGCGGGAGAATGACGAGTTAGAACGGCTAAAAGCTATCTTGTTAGGAATTTCCAGCAAAATTGGGGTGCTCCAAAACCTAGAGGAAGGATTTCCATCTCACGAGGATCAGCTACTGGGGCTCAAACGCAAGAGATTTGTCCACACAGAGGGTCACGCTGCTTATTCAGCAAATCGCCCCGCGGCTAGAGTCTGAGGCACACGCTGGGAATCGAGGAGATAGCAACACAAAGATACAGCGCTGCAGTTTCTGAGGGCTTCTGCCAGCTGTGAAATCACTATACTCAGTGCTGAATTCTGGGTTTGAGGCAGGGGAAGGAAGTGGTCCAATTCGGTTCTACACACCGGTCAGACAACAGAGGAAGCCAGCGGCCACCATCTTGGAGAGCTGACATCACCATCCCTGTTTTCGAATGATCGCAGCTCATTCAGCCATAGAACAGGTAATTTCAGGCTGCCCATTCGCCTGCAGCTTGCAGACAAATTACTCAGGCTCAGTGCTAAAGAACCCATGGAAACTGCTTCTTGGAGCCTGCTCTTATCAGAACATACACCGAGCACAGAGCAGCTGAATTCCAGCTCCCGGAACTGCTCTGGCCCAGGGATAAAGAACCCGTGGAAACTGCTTTTCGGTCCGGGTCCTGCTGAATAATGTGGAGGTAAATACCAACCGAGCCTTCATAGGCAGTGGCAAGAGGACTGAGACGGGGCTTGTGAGGGCCGGTCAGGACTCACCCGTTGCTTTGGTCATCCGGCAAAGGGAACGAAATGCTGCCATTCGCATGGGATACCAACATGGCAGAGATCTGATGTCATCAGAAAGCTGCGGAGGAGAGAACTTCATCAATACCAGCGGTGACAGAAACAGTTGGTCTCCTGGTAAAGAAAGTGAGTCACAAACACCCGAGTCTCTCTCACTTTGTCATCAAGCCAGAGGGGCAGAGTAGAGCCGCCACCCGCGCCCGGAACAGGCCCAGCGGCCCGCCGGCATGGTAGTCACGTAACCCCAATTGGAGTAGGGGCACAGCAGAGCTGCCACCAGTGCCTGCAAGGTAGGCAGACCTGTGACCGACCAGCAGAACAGGCCCAGAGGTCCGTGGGCGTGGTAGACACGTCACACCAATTGGAGGAGGAGCAGAGCAGAGCCACTGCCTGGGCCTGCAAGGTAGGCAGACCACCGCCCGACCCTGCAAGGGAGACTTTTCAACTATACAAGAGCAATATAAATATATAGGGGGAAATTTTTTTCAAAAACACAACAGTTTCACCAAGCAGAAAGAAACGCAAGCAGTATGAAAAGACAAGGAAAGAAAGGACCACAAGCAATGCAGGTCAACTCAATTTAGAAGATGTAACAGCTGCAGCAGATGGAATGTCAGATAAAGAATTCAGGAAATACATGATTCAGATGATCTGGAGTCTCAAGGAAGACATTAGACAGCAAAATCAGACAATGAAAGATCACTTTGACAATGAATTACACAAACAAATCCAGGAAGCAAAAGATCAACTATACAGGGAGATAGAGGTTATAAAAAACAAACAAACAGAAATCATAGAAATGCAGGAAGCAATAAACCAACTTAAAAACTCAATTGAATATACTACCAGCAGAGTAGAACACTTAGAAGATAGAACATCAGACAATGAAGACAAAGTATTTCAACTTGAAAAGAACATAGACAGCTCTGCAAGACTGTTAAGAAACCATGAGCAGAAAATCCAAGGAATATGGGATAACATAAAGAGACCAAACTTAAGAGTCATTGGGATACAGGAAGGTATAGAGGTCCAAACCAAAGGAATGAGCCTACTATTCAATGAAATAATATGAGAAAACTTCCCAGACTTGAAGAATGAGACAGAATCCCAAATCCTAGAAGCCTACAGGATGCTGAATGTGCAAAATCATAAGAGATCCACACCTAGACACATTATAATGAAGGTGCCCAACATACAGAATAAGGAGAGAATTTTAAAAGCTACAAGAGAAAGGAAGCAGATTATATTTAGGCGTAAGCCAATCAGGATAACAGCTAATGTTTCAACACAGACTCTGAAAGCTAGAAGATCCTGGATTAACATATTTCAAACACTGAAAGAAAATGGGTTCCAACCAAGAATTGTGTATCCAGCGAAATTAAGCTTCAGGATGGAAGATGAAATTAAAACCTTCCACGATAAACAAAAGTTAAAAGAATTTGCAGCTAGAAAACCATCTCTTCAAAACATCCTTGGCAAAAATTACAGGAAGAGGAAATGGAAAATAACAATGAAAATCAACAGTGGGAGGTAGGACAGTAAAGGGGGGGGGTAATCAAAGAGGAAAACAAACCATGTTTAGTAACATAAATAAACAAATATGGCTGGAAGAACAACCCATATCTCAATAATAACCCTAAATGTTAATGGCTTAAACTCACCAATTAAGAGACACAGGCTAGCAGAATGGATCACAAAAACAAGACCCAACAATATGCTGCCTACAGGAGACGCATTTGATAGGAAAAGACATACATAGGCTGAAGGTGAAAGGTTGGGAAAAATCATATCACTCATATGGACTTCGGAAACAAGCAGGAGTGTCCATACTCATTTCAAATAAAATAGATTTCAAGCCAAAGTTAATCAAAAGGGATAAAGAGGGACACTACATACTGCTCAAGGGAACCATACACCAACAAGACATAACAATCATATATATATATATATATATATATATATATATCCCCCAAACAATGGTGCAGCTATGTTCATCAAACAAACTCTTCTCAAGTTCAAGAGTCTAATAGACCACCATACAATAATCATGGGAGACTTCAACACACCTCTCTCGCCACTGGACAGATCTTCCAAACAAAAGTTGAATAAGGAAACTATAGAACTCAATAACACAATTAATAACCTAGAATTAATTGACATATATAGAATATACCACCCAACATCAAGCAGTTACACTTTTTTTCACAGCAGCACATGGATCCTTCTCAAAAATAGATCATATATTATGTCACAGGGCAACTCTTAGACAATATAAAGGATTAGAGATTATACCATGCATCTTATATGATCATAATGGAATGAAACTGAAAATCAACGATAAAAGAAGGAAGGAAATATTATGCACCACTTGGAGAATGAACAATAGGTTACTGAATGATCAATGGGTTATAAAAGACATCAAGGAGGAAATTAAAAAATTCTTAGAGATAAATGAAAACACAGACACAACATATCAGAATCTATGGGACACATTGAAAGCAGTTCTAAGAGGAAAATTCATTGCTTGGAGTTCATTCCTTGAAAAAAGAAAAGAAAAACAATAAACAAATGATCTCATGCTTCATCTCAAAATCCTAGAAAAAGAAGAGCAAAACCACAGCAAAAGAAGTAGAAGGAAAGTAATAATTAAAATCAGAGCTGAAATTAATGAAATCAAAACAAAAGAAACAATTGAAAAAATTGACAAAACTAAAAGTTGGTTCTTTAAAAAAATAAATAAAATCGACAGACCCTTAGCCATGCTAAGGGTCAAATTACTAGCATACGGGATGAAAAAGGCAATATCACAACAGACACTTCAGAAATACAGAAGATAATCAGAAATTATTTTGAATCCTTATACTTCAATAAATTAGAAGATAGTGAAGGCATAGATAAATTTCTTAAGTCATATTATCTGCCCAGATTGAGTCAGGAGGATATAGACAACCTAAACAGACCAATATCAATTGAGGAAATAGAAGAAACCATCAAAAAACTACCAACTAAGAAAAGCCCAGGACCGGATGGGTATACAGCAGAGTTTTACAAAACCTTTAAAGAGGAACTAATACCAATACTTTTCAAGCTACCTCAGGAAAGAGAAAAAGAGGGAGAACTTCCAAATTCATTCTATGAGGCCAACATCACCCTGATACCTAAACCAGACAAAGACACTTCAAAGAAAGAAAACTGCAGACCAATATCTCTAATGAACCTAGATGCAAAAATCCTCAATAAAATTCTGGCAAATCGGATACAAAAACATATCAAAAAAATTGTGCACCATGATCAAGTAGGATTCATCCCTGGGATGCAAGGCTGGTTCAATATACGGAAATCAATAAATGTTATTCACCACATCAATAGACTTAAAAATAAGAACCATATGTTCATCTCGATATATACGGAAAAAGCATTTGACAAAGTACAGCATCCCTTTATGTTCAAAACTCTAGAAAAACTAGGGATAACAGGAACATACCTCAATATTGTAAAAGCAATCTATGCTAAGCCTCAGGCTAGCATCATTCTGAATGGAGAAAAATTGAAGGCATTCCCTCTAAAATCTGGAACAAGACAGGGATGCCCTCTCTCACAACTTCTGTTCAACATAGTTTTCGAAACACTGGCCAAAGCAATTAGACAGAAGAAAGAAATTAAAAAGTGAAGCTAGCCAATCCCTAAAAAAACAAATACCAAATGTCTTCATTGATATAATGAGAGCAACTAAGAACAGAGCAGGGAGGAAGAGCAGGAAGAAAAGATTAACATTAAACAGATAGATGAGGTGGGATGGAAAGGGAGAGAAAAGGGAAATTGCATGGTAATGGAGGGAGACCCTCATTGTTATACAAAATTACATATAAGAGGTTGTGAGGGGAATGGGAAAATAAACAAGGAGAGATATGAATTACAGTGGATGGGGTAGAGAGAGAAGATGGGAGGGGAGGGAGGGGGGATGGTAGAGGATAGGAAAGGTAGCAGAATACAACAGTTACTAATAGGGCATTATGTAAAAATGTGGATGTGTAACCGATGTGATTCTGCAATCTGTATTTGGGGTAAAATTGGGAGTTCATAACCAACTTGAATCTAATGTATGAAATATGATATGTCAAGAGCTTTATAATGTTTTTAACAACCAATAAAAAAAATTAAAAAAAAATAAAAATAAAGGCATAAAAATAGGAAAAGAAGAACTTAAATTATCACTATTTGCAGTGACATGATTCTATGCCTAGCAGACCTAAAAGGGTCTACAAAGAAACTATTAGAGCTAATAAATGAATTCAGCAAAGTGGCAGGATATAAAATCAACACGCATAAATCAAAGGCATTCCTGTATATCAGTGGCAAATCCTCTGAAATGGAAATGAGGACAACCACTCCATTCACAATATCCTCAAAAAAAAAAAAAAATACTTGGGAATCAACCTAACAAAAGAGGTGAAAGACTTATACAATGAAAACTACAGAACCCTAAAGAGAGAAATAGAAGAAGATCTTAGAAGATGGAAAAATATACCCTGTTCATGGATAGGCAGAACTAACATCATCAAAATGGCGATATTATCAAAAGTTCTCTATAGGTTTAATACAATCCCAATCAAAATCCCAACAGCATTTCTTGTAGAAATAGAGAAAGCAATCATGAAATTCATATGGAAAAATTAAAGACCCAGAATAGCAAAAACAATGCTAAGCAGGAAGTGTGAATCAGGCGGTATAGTGATACCAGACTTCAAACTATACTACAGAGCAATAGTAACAAAAACAGCATGGTACTGGTACCAAAACAGTCGGGTGGACCAATGGTACAGAATAGAGGACACAGAAACCAATCCACAAAACTACAACTATCTTATATTTGAGAAAGGGGCTAAAAGCATGCAATGGAGGAAGGATAGCATCTTCAACAAATGGTGCTGGGAAAACTGGAAATCCATATGCAACAAAATGAAACTGAATCCCTTTCTCTCACCATGCACAAAAGTTAATTCAAAATGGATCAAGGAGCTTGATATCAAATCAGAGACACGGCGTCTGATAGAAGAAAAAGTTGGCTACGATCTACATACTGTGGGTTCGGCCTTCAAATTCCTAAATAGGACACCCATAGCACAAAAGTTAATAACTAGAATCAACAAATCTGACTTACTCAAACTAAAAAGTTTTTTCTCAGCAAAAGAAACAATAAGAGAGGTAAATAGGGAGCCTACATCCTGGGAACAAATCTTTACTCTTCACACTTCAGATAGAGCCCTAATATCCAGAGTATAAAAAGAACTCAAAAAATTAGACAATAAGATAACAAATAACCCAATCAACAATTGGGCCAAGGACCTGAACAGACACTTCTCAGAGGAGGACATACAATCAATCAACAAGTACATGAAAAAATTCTCACCATCTCTAGCAGTCAGAGAAATGCAAATCAAAACTACCCTAAGATACCATCTCACTCCAGTAAGATTGGCAGCCATTATGAAGTCAAACAACAACAAGTGCTGGCGAGGATGTGGGGAAAAGGGTACACTTCTACATTGCTGGTGGGACTGCAAATTAGTGTAGCCAATTTGGAAAGCAGTATGGAGATTTCTTGGAAAGCTGGGAATGGAACCACCATTTGACCCAGCTATTCCCCTTCTCGGTCTATTCCCTAAAGACCTAAAAAGAGCATGCTACAGGGACACTGCTACATCGATGTTCATAGCAGCACAATTCACAATAGCAAGACTGTGGAACCAACCTAGATGCCCTTCAATAGACGAATGGATAAAAAAAAAAATGTGGCATTTATACACAATGGAGTATTACTCTGCATTAAAAAATGACAAAATCATAGAATTTGCAGGGAAATGGATGGCATTAGAGCAGATTATGCTAAGCGAAGCTATCCAATCCCTAAAAAACAAATGCCAAATGTCTTCTTTGATATAAGGAGAGTAACTAAGAACAGAGTAGGGACGAAAAGCATGAGAAGAACATTAACATTAAACAGGGATGAGAGGTGGGAGGGAAAGGGAGAGAGAAGGGAAATTGCATGGAAATGGAAGGAGACCCTCAGGGTTATACAAAATTACATACAAGAGGAAGTGAGGGGAAAGGGAAAAATAATACAAGAGGAAGAAATGAATGACAGTAGAGGGGGTAGAGAGAGAAGAGGGGAGGGGAGGGGAGAGGAGGGGAGGGGGGGTAGTAGAGGATAGGAAAGGCAGCAGAATACAACAGACACTAGTATGGCAACATGTAAATCAATGGATGTGTAACTGATGTGATTCTGCAATCTGTATACAGGGTAAAAATGGGAGTTCATAACCCACTTGAATCAAAGTGTGAAATATGATATATCAAGAACTATGTAATGTTTTGAACAACCAACAATAAAAAAATTTTTAAAAAAAGTAAAAAAAAAGGGTCGGGTTAGGGTTTGGTTTGCGTTAAGGTTTAGGGTTAGGGCTCGAATTAGCATTAGGGTTGAGAACTGGCTTTACAATTAGGGCTAGTTTTATGGTTAGGTTTAGGGTGAGGTTTAGGGTTAGAGTAATATATAGGGTTAGGTTTGGAGTAATGTATAGGGTTACTGTTATGGTTAGGATTAGGATTTGGCATAAGGTTAGCATTTGTTTCAGGCTTGTGTTTAGGATAATGGATTGGGGTAATGCTAGTGTTAGGGCTTGGGTTTAGGATTGGGGCTATAGTTAGGGTTAGGAATAGGGTTAGTGTTAGGGTTAGGTTTAGGGTAAGTGTTAGTGGGTGATGTAGGGTTAGGACTAAGGTCAGGGCAAGGGTTAGAGTAACAGCTATGTTTAGGGTTAGGGTTAGGGTTAGGGCTAGGATTAGCATTAGATCAGGGTTTGTTTAAGGTAATGGATAAAGTTAGATCTACAATTTAGGCTATGATTACAGTTAGGATTAAGGCTAGGTTTAGGGTTAGGGTTAGGGCTATGGTTATGTTTAGAGTAAAGGTTAGAGTTTGAGCTAGGGTTAGGGCTAGGGCAAGTGTTAGGGTTAGGGTTTGGGCTAGGGTTTTGGTTATGTTTACGCTTATGGCTAGGGTTAGGGCTAGGTTTTGTGTGAGATTTATGGCTAGCGTTAGGGCTATGGGTAATGAAAGAGCCTGGTTTATGGTTATGGCTAGTTTTAGAGTTAGGGTTATGGATAGGTCTATAGTTAGGGTTAGGTTTGGGGCTAGGATAAGTGTTAGAGCTAGGGTTTTTGTTAGGATAGCTTCAGTTTTCGGGATAGCATTGGGGTTAGGGTTAGGGCTAAAATGAGAACTAGGGTTAGGTCTAGGGGTAGGTTTAGTCTTTTCGTTTGGTTAATGATTATTGTTATGGCCAGAGCTAGGATTTTTTTAGGGCTAGGGCTAGACTTATGGCTATATTTAGGATTAGGTTTAGGTGTAGTGCTAGTATTATGGATAGGTTAGCTATAGTTTTACCCGTAGGGCTAATGTTAGGGTTTGGTTTAGAGTTAGGGTCAGACTTAGACTACGGTGAGTTTTAGGGTCAGAATAAGGGTCAGGGTTAGGCTTAGGCTTTAGGATAGGGTTAGAGATAGAATGAGGGCTAGGGTTAGGACTAGTAATACAGTTAGGGTTTGGGGTAGGCTAAGGATTAGGGTTAGAACTAGGGTAGCATTAGGGTGAGTGTTTGGCTTTGGGTAAGGTATAGGGTTAGAGCTAGGGTTAGGGTTTTTGTTAGGGCTAGGGCTAGGGTTATATTTATGGTTTGGGTTAAAGCTAGGGTTAGGGCTCAGATTAGGTTTAGGTTTTGTGTTAGGGTTATGGCTATGGCTAATGTGAAAAACGGCTTTAAAATTTGGGCTACTTTTATGGTTACGGTTAGGGCTACGTCTAGTGTTTGGGTTACATTTAGGGTTATGGTGATGTTTAGAGCTAGGGTTAGATTTAGGGTCAGAGTCAGGGTAAGTATTAGTTATGGGGATAGGGTTAGGACTAGGTGTAGCATTAGGATTTGGTTTACAGAAAGGGTTAGGAATAGGGTTATATCTCAGTTTTGATTAGGGCTAGGTTTTGTGTTAGGTTTAGGCGTAGGGTTAGTTCTATGGTTATGTAAGATCTAGAGTTCTAATTATGGCTAGTTGTAGGGTAAGGGTTATGGCTAGGTCTAATGTTAAGTTTAGATTTCGATTTATTGTCAGGTTTAGAGCTAGGTTTACTGTTAGTGTCAGGGACAGTGTTCAGGTTAGAGTTAGGGTTAGGGCGAAAGCCAGAATTAGGACAAATTAGGTATAGGGGTAGGCTTAGTATTTGGATTAGGTTAAGGGTTACTTTTAGGGATAGGACTAAGTTTTTGTTTATTTCTAGGGCTAGAGTTATCGCAAGATTTAGGATTATATTTAGGTTTTGGGTTAGTGTTAAAGTTAGGTTTAGGTATGAGGTTACCTATAGGGTGAGTGTTAGGATTCGGTTTAGGGTTAGGTTCAGATTTATACCTATAATTAGTGATAGGGTCAGAATATGGATGAAGTTTAGACTTTGATTTTGGGTTAGGGTTAGACCTAGAATGAGGGATAGGGTTAGGACTAGTAATAGGGTTAGTGTTGGATTTTGTCTAAGAATTAGGATTATGACTAATGTTATCATTATGGATAGGGTTTGGCTTAGTGTAAGGGATAGGGTTAGATCTAGGGTTAGGTCTATGTTTAGGGTTAGGATTAGGGTTTGTGTTAGGGTTAAATCTAGTGTTAGGGCTTGGATTAGTGGTATTTTTGTGTTAGGGTTAGGGCTAGGGTTAGGGCTATGGCTAATGTAAGAACTAGGGTTACCATTAGGGTTAGTTTTAGGGTTAGGGTTTGGGCTTGGATAGGTGCTAGCATTAGCTTTAGAGTTAGGGTGATATTTAGAGCTAGGGTTAGTGTTTGGATAAGAGTCAGGATCAGGGTTAATTTTAGGCCTAGGACTGGAATTAGAGCTAGGGTTATGGCTAGTTATAGAGGTAGGGTTTAGGGTTAGAGCAATGGCTTGGTTTTGTTTTAGGGCTAAGGCTATGTTTAGGGCTAGTTTTAGGATTAGCAAATGGATTAGGGCTAGGGGTGTGGTGAGCTTTAGGCTTAGGTTAGGGTATATTTAGAGTTATGTTTATATCTAGTCTTAGGGCTATTGGTAGGGTTAGGGCTAAGGTTAGGGCTAGTGTGATGGTTATGGTAACGGATAGGGTTAGAAATCAAAATAGGTCTAGGGTGATGTTTATCATAGGGCTAGCGTTAGGGGTAGGGTTAGGGGTATGGCTAAACTAGGGCTAGGATTATTGTTTGGGTCTGTATAAGGGTTAGGTCTAAGGTTAGGAATAGGGTTAGTGTTAGTGTTAGTGTTAGGCTTAGAGTTACTTTTAGGGGAATTGATGGGCTTATAGCTAGGTTCATAACTAGGACGAGCTTTAAAATTTAGGATAGGGCTAGGGTGAAAGTTTTGGATAGGATAAGGCTAGGTTTAGGGCTAGGATGAGGGCTAGGGTTTGTGTTAGTTTTAGGACTAGGATTAGGGCTAGGGCTAATGTCAGGTCTAGGGTTATGGTTAGGGATAGTGTTAGGGTTAGGTTTATGGCTAGGTCTAGTGTAAGGGTTAGGTTTAATATAGAGGTCAGGTTTAGAACTACGTGTATTATTTGGTTAAGAGTTGGGTTAGAGTTTGGTTTGTGTTAAGGTTTATTGTTAGCGCTCAAATCAGCTTTAGGGATGAGAACTGGCTTTACAATTAGGGTTAGTTTTATGGTTAAAGTTAGGGTGAGTTTTATGATTAGAGTAATGGACAGGGTTAGGTTTAGGATTCAGGTTAGGGTTAGAGTAATTTATAAGGTTAAATGTTAGGATAGGATTAGGTTTTCGCCTAAGGTTTGCATTTGGGTTAGGTTTATGTTTTGAATAATGGATAGGATTAGTGCTAGTGTTAGGGCTTGGGTTAAGCTTAGGATTAGGGCTAGAGTTATGGTTAGGCATAGGGTTAGTGTTAGAATTAAGGTTAGGTTTAGGGTAAGTGTTAGGGTTTGAGCTAGGGTTAGGGCTAAGGTGAGGGTTAGGGTTAGGAATATGTTTAGGACTAGGATTAGCTTAGGTTCAGTGCTCTGTTTAAGGTAGTGGATAAAGTTAGATCTAAGATTTGGGTTAAGGTTACAGTTAAGATTAGGGCTAGGTTTTGGTTTAGGGTTAGAACTAAACTTATGTTTAGGGTAAGTGTTAGAGTTTTAGCTATGGTTAGGGCTAGGGCAAGCGTTAGGGTTAGGGTTTGGACTAGGGTTTTGGTTATGTTTATGCTTATGGCTAGGGTTAGGGCTAGGTTTTGTGTGATATTTTTGGCTAGCATTAGGGCTATGTGTAATGAAAGAGCCAGAATTCGGTAGAGGGATAATGTCAGGTCTAGAATTATGTTTATTGATACTGTTAGGGTTAGTTTTATGGCTAGATCTAGTGTAAGGGTTAGGTTTAGGGTTTGGGCCAGGTTTAGAGCTAGGTGTATTATTAGAGTCTTGTTTAGAGTTCGGTTTAGGTTATGGTTTAGGTTTAGGGCTCAAATTAGCATTAGGATTAGGGTTAGGGTTAGAGTAATTGATAGGTTTAGGTTTAGTGTTCAGGTTATGTTTAGGTAATAAATAGTGTTAGTGTTAGCAATAGGTTTAGGGTTAGGCCTAGGGATAGCATTTGGCTTAGGCTTCTATTTAGGGTAATGGATAGGTGTAGGGCTAGGCTTATATTTAGGATTATGGGAAGGCTTAGGGTTAGGGTTAGGGTTAGGCCTAGTGTTAGTGTTAGGGTTAAGTTTAGGGTAAGTGCCAGGGTTTGAGCTATGGTTGGGGCTAAGGCAAGTGTTAGAGTTAACGTCAAGTCTAGGTTTAAGATTAGTGTTAAGTTGAGGGCTAGGGTTAGCATTAGGGTTAGGGTTATGTTTAGGGTAATGGATAGAGTTAGAGGTAGTGTTTGGCCTTGGTTATGGGTATGATTAGGGCTAGGATTAGGGTTAGGGTTAGGGTTAGGGATAGGGTTATGTTTAAGTTAAGGCTTAGTGTTGAGCTAGGGTTAGGGCTAAAGCGAGAGTTAGGGTTAGGGTTAGGGTTATGCATAGGGTTATGTTTAAGTTAAGGCTTAGTGTTGAGCTAGGGTTAGGGCTAAAGCGAGAGTTAGGGTTAGGGTTACACTTAGGGCTAGGATTACACTTAGGGCTAGGGTTAGGGCTAGGATTAGGGCTAAGTTTTGTGTGAGTTTCAGGGCTAGCATTAAGGCTATGGGTGATGTAAGAGCTATGGTTAGGATTAGGGTTAGGGTTAGGGTTATGACTAGATTTTGAGTTAGCATAAAGTTTAGAGCTAGGGTTTTTGTTAGGAGAAGTGTCTTTGTTTGTGTTAGGATTAAGTTTACTGTTGGGGCCACACTTAAGGCTAGTGTTAGGTCTAGAGTTAGGGTTAGTGTTTGGGTTAGGTTAAGGGTTATTGTTAGGGCTAGCGATAGTTTTTTTTTTTTTTTTTTGGGGGGGGGGCAGTGCTAGAGATATAGCTAGATTTAGGATTAGGCTCTTGTCTAGGTTGAGTGTTAAGGTTAGGTTTAGTTATAGGGTTATCCGTTGGGCTAGAGTTAGGGTTCGATTTAGGGTTAGGGTCAGGTTTCAACCTAGGGTTATAATTGGTCAGAATAAGGGTCAGGGTTAGGGTTAGGTTTTGGGTTAGGTTTAGAGTTAGAATGAGGGCTAGGGTTAGGATTAGTATTAGAGTTTAGGCTGGGGGTAGCCTAAGGATTAGGGTTAGGACTAGGGTAGCATTAGGTTGAGGGTTTGGCTTAGGGTAAGGGATAAGTTTGGAGCTAGGATTAGGGCTAGTGTTAGGGTTAGGGATAGGGCTAAGGTTAAGGTTATGGTTAGGTTTAATGCTAGGTTTAGGTCTCAGATTAGGGCTAGGTTTTCTATTATTACAGGGCTATGGCTGATGTAAGAACTGGCATTACAACTAGTGCTAGTTTTATGATTAGAGTTAAGGCTAGGTCTAGTGTTCAGTTTAGGTTTAAGGTTAGGGTGATATTTAGAGATAGAGTTAGTGATAGGGTCTGATTTAAGGTAAGGGAAAGTTCTAGAGTTAGGGTTAGAACTCGAATTAGGGATAGATTAGGGGTAGGTGTAAGTTTAGAGTTTGGTTTAGGTTAAGTATTAGTGTTAAGCCTATGACTCGGTTTAGTTTGAGTGCTAGGCCTACGGTTAGGGCTAGTTTTCCAATTAGCATTGGGATTAGGACTAGTGTTAGGATGAGGTTTAGGCTTAGGTTTAGGGTTTGCTTTAGAGTTAGGGTTAGGTCTAGGTTTAGAGCTAGGGGAAATTTTAGGCTAGTGTTGGGGCAAGATTAGGGTTAGGGTTTGGGTTATGGTAAGGGATAGGTTTAGAACTAGGGTTAGTGCAAGGGTGATAGTTAGGGGTAGGGTTAGGGTGATGGTTAAATTAATTCTAGGATTAATGCTAGGGTTAGTGTTAGGCCTAGGCCTAGTGTTAGGGCTAGGTTAGGGTTAGGATTAGTGTAAGGAATTATGGTATAGCTAGGTTAAGAGCAAGCGACCAAATACAGTTAGGCCTATGGTTAGGTTTAGGATTAAAAGAGGTATAGGGCTTAGATTAGGACTAGGTTTGGGTTAGGTTACCGCTAGGATTAGGGCTAAGGTTACTGTAAGAACTAGATTTATAATTAAGGCTACTTTTAGTGTTACGGTTAGGGCTATGTCTAATTTTAGGGTTAGGTATACTTTTAGGGTAATGTTAGAGCTACGGTTAGTATTTGGGTCAGAGTCAGGGTCAAGGCTAGTTTTAGGGTAAGGGTATGACTGGAATTAGGGCTAAAATTAGCCTAGGTGTAGTGTTACGTTTAGGTTAAGGGTTAGGTTTAGGGCTATGGCTCGTTTTTTTTTTTTTTTTTTTGGGCTAGGACTAGGTTAGGGCTAGTTAAAGGATTAGCATTAGTGTAAGGCCTAGTGTTAGTGTGAGGTTTAGGCTTAGAATTAAGGTTAGATTTAGAGTTATGATTAGATCTTGGGTTAGGCCTAGGGCTAGTGTTAGGGATAAGGTTAGGTAAGTGTTAGAGTTATGGTAAGGGATAGGGTTAGATCCAGGAATAGGGCTAGGGCAAGAGTTAGAGTTAGTCTTAGTGCTAGTGTTAGGGTTAGGGTTAGGGATAAATTAGGCCTAGGATCAGGTAGGTCTAGGATTAGTGTAAAGATTACGTCAATGTTCAGAGTTAGATTTAGGGGAAGGGATGGGGTAATAATAAGGTTCAGAACTAGGGCGAGGGATAAAATTAGGAATAGGACTAGAGTTAGGGTTTGGGTTAGGATCAAGTCTAGGTTTAGGGTAGGATGATGGCTTGCATTTGTGTTAGGGTTATGGCAAGAATTAGGGCTATGCCTAATATCAGGTCTAGGGTTATGGTTAGGGATAGTTTTAGGGTAAGGCTTATGGCTAGGTCTAGTGTCAGAGTTAGTTTTAGGGTAAGGTTCAGGTTTAGAGCTAGGGGTATTATAATGGTCACAGTCAGGTTTTGGGTTTCGGTTAGGGTGAGGTTTAGGGTTAGGGCTCAAATTAGCTTTAAGTTTAGAGTTAGGGTTAGAGTAATGAATAGGGTTAGGTTTACCCTTCAGGTTAGTTTTAGGGTTCAGTTTAGGTTTAGGGTAATGGATAGGTTTAGAAATAGCCCTGGGTTAGCATTAGGTTTATGGTTATCATTAGAGTAATGGATAGGGTTAGGGCTAGGATTATGTTAAGGATTAGGACTAGGGTTAGGGTTAGTGTTAGGGTTTAGGCTAAGGCTAGATTTAGAGTATGCATTAGGGTTTGAGCTAGGGTTAGTGCTAAGGCTATGGTTAGGTTCAGTGTTAGGTCTAGGATTAGAGTTAGTATTAGGGTTAAGGCTAGGTTTATCATTAGAGTAAGGATAGTGGACAGTGTTAGATGTTGAGTTAGGGTTAGGTTTAGGTTTAGGATTAGGGTTACTCTTAGGTTTAGCATAGCTATAAGGTTTGAGCTAGGGTTAGGACTATGGTAAGGGTTAGATTTATGGTTAGGTCTAGAGGTAGGTATTCAGTTAGGGTTAGAGTGGGTTTAGGGATAGGGATAGGGTTACCATGAGGTTTATGGTTACAGTTAGGGTAATGAGAGGGGTTACAGCTAGGGATAAGGCTATGGTTAAGTTTAGGATTAGGGCTAGGTTTAGTGTTTGGTTTAGGGTTTGACTTTAAGCTAGGATTAGGTTAAGTGTAAGAGTCAGGGATTGAGTAAGTCTTAGGGCTTGGTTGAGGCTTCAGGTGAGAATCAGGACTAGGGATAGAGTTAGGTTTAAGTTTATGGCTAGGTGTAGTATTAGGTTTAGGGTTATGGTTAGGAAAATGGGTAGAGTTTGAGCTAGGATTTGGGCTATGGTTAGTTAGGATTAGGGCTAGAATGAGGGTTAGGGTTTGGCCTAGGGTTATGTTTAGGTTAAGGGTTAGTGCTTCAGCTAGAGTTAAGGTTAATGCTAGGTCAAGGGTTAGGTTCAGCATTAGGTTTAATGATATGATTATGGTGGATTTAGGGTTAGGTTTAGAGTTAGGGCTAGGCTTACCATTAGGGTTAGGATAAGGGTTAGGGTAATGGATATGTTTATATGTAGGTTTAGGTTTAGGGTTAGGGTTAGATTTAGTTTTAGGGTTAGTGTAAATGCTATAGTTATCTTTAGGTTTATTTTATGGGTTACAGTTTGAGCTAGGTTTAGGGCTATGGCGAGTGGTAGGTTTAAAGTTAGGTGTAGGGTTAGTTTTACAGTTATGGTTAGGTTTAGGGTTAGGATTATGGCTAGGGTTATCAATTGGGTTAGGTTTATGGTTAGGGTAATGTGTAGTTTTGGAGCTAGTTTTAGGGATAGGCTTAAGTTTAGGGTTAGGGCTAGGGTTAGAGTTAGAGTTAGGGATAGGTCTAAGTTTATATTTAAGGTAAGAGTTAGGCTTTGAGTAAGGTTAAGGACTAAAGCTAGGGTTAGGGTTAGGATCAGGGCTAAGGCTAAACTTAGGGCTAGGTTTAGGCCTAGGTTTTGCTCTAGGTTTTCTGATAGGTTAAGGCATATGGTTAGGGCTATGGGTAATGTAAGAGCTATTATTATGATTAGGGCTAGTTGTAGGTTTAGGGTTATGGCTAGGTCTACTGTTAGGTTTAGGTTTTTGGTTTTGGTCAGGTTTAGAGATAGCTTAGTGTTAAAGGTTAGATAATTATTCAGGTTAGATTTAGAGTTAAGGTTAAAGCCATAATTAGGACTAGTTTGATGACTAGGGTAGGGTTAGTCTTTATGTTAATTTAAGGGTTATTGTTAGGGCTAGGGCTTGGTTTTGTTTACCACCAGGGCTAGAGTTAAGGCTAGATTTAGGATTAGGTCTAGGTCTGGGGCTAGTGGTAGGATCAGGTTTAGATATAAAATTACTGGTATGGATAGTGTTAGGGTTTTGTCTTGGGTTAGTTTCAGGTTTAGACCCACAGATAGTTATGGTCAGAATAAGGGTCAGGGTTAGGGTAGGGTTTGGGATAGGGTTAGAGTTAGAATGAGGGCTATTCTTAGGACTATTTATAGGGTTAAGCTTTTGATTAGCCTAAGGATTAGGGATAGGTCTAGGGTTACCATTAGGGTTTGGGTTTTGCTTACATTTAGGGATAGGGTTAGATCTAGTGTTAGGGTTAGGGTTAGGGTAAGGGTAAGGTACGATGTTACAGCTAGGTTTAAGGCTAGGGTGAGTGTTAAAATTAGGGTTAGGGATAGGGTAAAATGTAAGATTAGGATTAAGTCTCATGTTTGGCCTTGGATTAGGAGTAGGATTGTGTTAGAGTTAGGTTAGCATTAGTGCTAGGGCTAATGTCAGGTAAAGGGTTATGTTTATGGATAGTTTGGGGAATATTTGTTTGACTAGGTATAATATAAGGGTTAAGATGAGGGTTAGGGTCAGATTTAGAGATAGGGGTATTATTATGGTCAGAGTCAGAGTTAGGGTTTAGTTTATGTTAAGGTTTAGAATTAGGGCTCGAGTTATCATTAGGGTTAAGTTCAGAGTTAGGGTAATGATATGGTTAGGGTTATGTTTCAAGTTAGGTAAAGGGTAATGGATAGGTTAGGGTTAGGGATAGTGCTAGGATCAGGCTGAGGATTAGCATTATGGTTAGGGTTAGAGTTAGGGTAATGGACAGGTTAGTTCTAGGGTTAGGGCTAGGGATATGGTTAGAGTTAGAGCTAGAGTTATGGCTAGGTTTAAGTTTAGTGCAAGGATTAAATTAGGGTTAGGTTTAGGATAAGGGTTAGGGCTAGGTTTAGGGTTCAAGTTAGGAATTAAATTTAGGGTTGGGTCTTGGATTTGTGCTAGGTTTTTGGGTTACATTAGGACTCTTTTTAGAGATATGGCTAATGTAAGAACTAATGTAGGACTAAGTCTAGTTTTAGGATTAGGTTTAAGTTTAGGTCATGTTTTAAACTAGGGTTAATGTTAGTGTCAGAGTAAGGGTAACAGTTCATTTTAGGGTTAGGGATAGTACCCAATTAGGGGTAGGCTTAGGGTTAGATGTAAGTTTAGGATTTGGTTTAGGTTAAGGGGTAGGGTTAGTGCTATGGCTTGGTTTTGTTTTAGGGCTAAGGTTAAAGTTAAGGGTAGTTTTATGATTAGCATTACTGTTATTGCTATTGATAGGGTGAGTTTAGGCTTAGGAGTTTTATGATTAATTCTAGGGTTAGTGCTATGGCAAATGGTAGAGATAAGATTAGGGCTAGTGTTTAGGTGATGGTAAAGTATAGGGTTAGAACTAGGAATAGGGCTATGGTAAGAGTTATAGTTAGTCTTAGAGTTAGAGTTAGGGTTAGAGTTAGGGCTAAATTAGGGCTAGGAATAGGTATAGGGTTAGTGTTAGGATTAGGCCTAGGATTAGGACTATGTTTATGCTTAGGTTTAGGGTTAGGTTTAGGGTTAGGTTTAGGAAAGGATGCCTTTGTGATTTCCACTTACCCATAGGTGTCAAAATGAAGTGAAACCTTAAAATACTAAGTGTTCATTTATAGTGAATCATTGTTTTGAAAAGAACATACCTTGGAAGCATACTAAGGCTACACAAAAGAAGACTCCTGCCCAGTATCAAAGAAATTTGAACAAAACTAACTCTCACCCTAACATTACCTCTAACTCTAGCCCTAGCCTTAACCCTAAACCTAACATTAACCCTAACCTGATTAGAGAACCATTGATCCTAGAATTCCCACACTTGGGGAGCCTTGTGGGGCAAGCAAAGTGATGAATCCTACACAACATCAAACAAATTTGACCAAATAATAATGGGAGGTATTTATGTACATGCATATTTTTTGGTTTTCTTCTAAAAGACTCACAGATTTAGTTGTTTTTGCATGATTAAGCATAGGCCTACTTTTACAAGGAACATACCAGAGTCCCTACCGATAACTGATGGAGTGTGTGAAGTTTCAAGCAGCTAGCACAAACCTGTTTGATTTTCAACCCCATTAACTTTCCCGTATAGATCAAATTAAGTGAAATCTTAAAATAAAAACTGTTCCTGACAGTGAAACTGTGAACAGAGAAGGACTAAACCTGGGGAACAGAGTAAATCTAGCTAAAAGATAAATCCTGCCAAGTTTCAAAGAATTTTGAATAAAACTAACTCTAACCCTAATACTAACTCTAACCCTAGCTCTTCCCCTAACCCTAACATTTTTATGGAAACTTTGACCATAGAATTTCCAAACTTGAGTACCCTAGTCGGGTAAGCTAAGGGATGAATGCTGTGCAATATAAAAGAAATCTGACCAAAAAGTTGACAGAGTATATCAGTACATGCATATTTCCCTGTTATGTACTAAAGGATTCTTGAATAAAGTTGTTTATACATGCTTCAGCTTAGGCCTACTGTCACAAGGACAAACCAGAGATTGCTCACAGAGAATTGATGGAGTGTGAAGTTTCAAGCAGCTAGCACCAATGCTGTTTGATTTCCAGCTCCATTTCCATTTACCTGTATAGGAAAAAATGAACTGAAACTTTAAAATACAGCCTGTTCCTTACAGAGAACCATTGAATCTAGAAGGCACAAACATGTGTAGTATAGTAAGAATAGGATAAAAATGAATCCTGCCCAGTATCAAAGAAATTTGAACAAAACTAACTCTAACCCTAATACTAGCTTTAACACTAGCCCTAAAACTAACCTTAACACTAACCTGTTTGAAAAACTGTTGATCCTAGAAGTTCCAAACTTGGGGAGCCTAGTGGGATAAGCTATCAGATGAATCCTATCCAGTATCAAAGAAATATAATCAAATAATTGAGGTGGTGTTTTAGTTCATGCATATTTCTCTGTTTTCTGCTAAAGGGCTCTCAGATAAAGTTGTTTTTGCCATCTTCATCTTAGGGCTACTTTGACAAGGAACAAATCAGAGAGTTCCCACAAAGAACTGATTCAGTGTTTGAATTTTCAAGCAGATAGTACCAACCTGGTTTGATTTCAACCTCCATTTTCTTTTAACTATATAGGTCAATATGAAGTGAAACCTTAAAATAAAGAGGGTCCCTGTTAGCGAACCATTGAAATGAGAAGGCCCAAACCTGAGGAGCATATCAAGGCTAGGTAAAAGATGATTCCTTCCAAGTATCAAAGAAATTTGAACAAAACTAACTCTCACCCTAACACTACATCTAACCTGAGCCCTAACTTGATTAGAAAACCATTGATCCTAGAAGTCCCACACTTGGAGAGTTTTGTGGGGCAAGCTAAATAATGGATCCTACTCAGTTTCAAATAAATCTGACCAAATAATTATTGGAGGAATTTCAGTGTATGCATATTCCCTGCTTTCTTAAAGGGCTCTCGGATTAAGTTATTTTTGCATGTTTCAGCTTAGGCCTACATGCACCAGGAACATACCAGAGTGTCTCCACAAAGAATTGAGGGTGTGTGTTCAGTTTCAAGCAGCTAGGATAAACCCTGTTTCATTTCCATGTCCATTTACATTTACTCGTATAGATCAAAATGAAGAAAAATGAAAATACTAACTGTTCCTGACAACCAACTGTTGAACCAAAAGGCCTAAACCTGGGAAACAGAGTAAGGTTATTTAAAGATGAATCCTGGATTGTATCAAAGAAATTTGAATAAAGTAACTCTAACCCTAACACTACCTCTAAACGGAGCCCTAATACTAACACTAAACATTAACATAGCCCTATCCCTAACCCCAATTTTAATCCTAATTTTAACTGTTACCATTGCCCAAACCCTAGCTATAACTATATCCATTACCAAAACTCTAACCCTAAACCTAATGCTAGACATAGCCCTAACCCTAACATTTACTCTAGACCTGCTCTAACCCTAACCCTCACCCTAGGCCTAAATCTAGCTCCAACCATAACACTTACCCTAAACCTAACCCTAACCCTAGGCCTAATAATAACCCTAACCATAACACTAACACTAGCCCTAATCCTAACAATAAACATAGCCCTAACCCTAGCTGTAATTCTATCTTTAGCCTAAACATAAACCTAACCCAAATATTAAGAATAGGACTAAACCTAACTGTATAGCTATCCCTAAGGCTATTTAAAACGCTAAATCTACCCTGAAACCTAAACCTAACCATATCCATTACCTTAAACATAATGCTAAATTGAGCCTTAACCCTAAACCTTATCCAAAACCAATCCCTAACCCTAACCCTGACCGTAATAATATACCTAGTGCTAAACCTCACCTTTACCCTAAACCTAACCCTTGCAGTAGAGCTATTCATAACCAAACCTACAACTACCCTTAACCATAATGCTAGACCTGACATTAGCCCTAGCATTAATCCTAGTCCTAGCCCTAACACAAACCCTCATGTGAGCCGTAAACCTAGCATTATTCCTAACCCTCACCCTAACCCTAACCCAAGACCTAACCCTAATGATAATCCTAGCCCTAAACTTAACTCTAACTGTATCCATTACCCTAAACATAACCCTTATCCTAATGCTAACCCTAGGACTAACCCTAACCCTATCACTATCCCCAAAACTATCAATTACCCTAAACATAATCTGAATCCTAAACCTAACCCTATCTTTACCCTAATGCTAACCCTAACTCTAATTATAGCCATAACCCTAAATTCAAACCTAAACCAAAACCCTAACACTGACCCTGGCCCTAAGAATTCCCCTAGCTCTAAACCTGATTATTACCCTATACCTAACCCTTACATTGGACCTAGCCATAAATCTTTCCCTAAAACTATCCCTAACTCCAACCCAAACCTGACATTAGCCCTAGCCATAATTCTAGTCCTAACCCTAACACACCCCTAGCCCTTATCATAGCCCTAAACATAGTCTTAATTATAATCCTAACCAAAACTCTAGGCCTTACCCTGACACTAACATTAGTCCTAATCTTAGCCCTAATTTAGTCCTATCCCTAACCCTAGTCCTAAGACTAACTCCAACTCTCACATTAGAACTTTCACTCATTCTAACCCTATCCCATACCGTAACCCTAATCCTAGACCTAACCCTAGCCATAATCCTTGCCCTATCCTTTGCCCTAGCACTAACCTTAGACAAAACTTAACTCTAAATAGAGCCCTAACCCGAAGAATAAGCCAACCCCTAACACTAGCCCAAACCATAACACTAATCACAAAACTAGCCCTAACTCTAGCATTAGGCATAAAACAAAACCGAGCTAAAGGTAAAACCCTAACCCTTAACCTAAACCAAACCCTAACCTTAAACATAGCCCTAACCCTAGCCCTAATATGAGTTGTAAGCAGAACCCTTAAACTAATCCTGAACCTGACACTGACTCTAACAACACTAGTTCTAAATATCACCCTAACCCTAAACCTAACACTAAAACTAACTGTAGCCCTAAAACACTAAAATGAGCCCTAAACATCAGCATAGTACTTACATTAGCCCTCACCTTAACCCTATCCCTAACTTAACCCAAAACCTAGCCCTAATCCTACCATTAACCCTAACACTATTCATAACCATAAACCTAGCCCTAAACCAATCTCTAACTCTATCCATTACCGTAACCATAACGATAAACCTAATTCTAACCCTAGGCATGAACCTTAACCTATCCCTAATCTTAACCCAATCCGTTACTCTGAACCTAACCTAAACCTAAACCTAACCCCATAATTATCCTAACCCTAACACTAATTTGAGCCCTAACTTTAAACCTTAACCTGTCACAAACCCTAACCCTGACCTTGACTCTAATAAAACCCCTAGCTCTAAACTTAAACATAACCCTAGCCCTTACCCTAGATGTAGCCATAATCCTAACCTTAAAAATATCTTTAACCATAATTCTGGACCTGAAATTATCCCTAGCCCCAATACTAGTACTAAACCTAAAACAAACCCTAGCCCTCATCCTAGCCCTAAACCTAGCTTTAATCATAACCTTAACCCTAACCCTACCTCTAACCCTAATTCTAACACTCACCTTACCTCTATACAGAGCTATAATGCCATCTCTTACCCTAAACTTAACCCTAACCCTAAGCCTAACTCTAAGCTTAAACTAAACAATAAGCCTAGCCCTAATCTAGCCCTATTTTAGTCCTAACTCTAACCCTAACACTAACCCTAGCCCTAAGACTCACTCTAACTCTTGCCCTATACCTTTCCCTAGTTCTAACTCTATCTCTTACCATAACCCTATCTCTAGTCCTAACCCTTGCCCTATCTTTAGTCCTCGCCCTAACCCTAGACCTAACCCTAACTCAAAATCTAACCCTAACACTGAGCCTAACACTTACACTATCCCTAAACCTAACCCCAAGACTAAACCAAAACTAAACAATAGCCGTAACCCTAAACATTAACTTAAACCAAACACTAACACTAAACTTAGACCTATCCCTAGCCCTAATTCCAGTTCTAACAATAACTTTAATTCTTACACTGACCCTGACTTGTATCCTAACACTCAACTTAGCTCTAAACACTGCCCTCACCTTAAACCGAATGCTAAGAGTAACCCTTACAATAATTTGAGACCTATCCCTAACCCTAAAATGAACCCTGACCTGACTCTTTTCCTAACACAATCCCTAGGTATAAATATAACCCTAAACTTAAACCTAACCCTAACACTAAACCTAACCATAACACTAAAACTAACTTAATTGTAACCCGAGGTCTTACATTATCCGTGGCCCTAATCCTATCCCTAACCCTAACACAAACACTAGACCTAATCTGAGCCCTAAACATAACCCTAACCCTAACCCTAACCCTAACTCCAACCGTAACCATAGCCCTAAAACTATCTCTAAACCAATCCCTTTCCCTAAGCAAAGCCCTAAACCTAAGGCTAAACCTAGACGTATCCCTAATCCTTAGGCTAACCAAAACCCTAAATCTATTAATAGCCCTAACCCTAGCTCTCATTCTAGCTCTAACCCTCTCCCAAATTCTAACCCTTACCCTGACCCTTATACTTACCCTACCACTAGTCCAACTCTAACCCTAGCTATAACCTAATCCTATGGTAATACTATTCCTAGACCTGACCCTGAAGCTAACCTCCAGCCTAACCTTACCATAGCTCAGAACCTAACCCTTACACTAAACATAACCCTAAACCTAACCCTAGTTCTAACCCTCACACTTACCCTAACTCAAGACCTAATCCTAACCATAACCCTAGCCCTAACCTTAACTCTAACTGTATCCATTATCCTAAACTTTACCTTTGCCCTAATGCTAACATTAGGCCTAACCCTAAACCTATCACTATGCCCCAAACTGTCAATTACCCTAAATCTAACCTGAACCCTATACCTAACCTTACCATTACCCTAATGCTAACCCTAATGCTGATTTCAGCCCTAACCCTAAACTCAAACCTAAACCAAAGCCCAACACTCACCCTGACATTAATAAGTCCCCTAGCTCTAAACCTGACTATTACCCTATACCTAACACTTACACTAGACTTAGACATAAACTTAACCCTAAAAATTTCCCTAACTATAACCCTAGACCTGATTTTAGTCCTAGGCATAATCCTAGCCCTAACCCTAGCACAAACCCTAGTCCTTATCCTAGCCCTAAACATAGCCTTAATTATAACCCTTACCCTAACCCTAGGCCTAAAACTAATACTAACCCTAGCCCTAATCTTAGCCCCAATTTAGCCCTATCCCTTACCCTAACCCTAAACCTAGCCCAAAGACTAAATCTAACTCTCACCCTACCCTTACTCTAGTTCTAACACTATACTTTAATGAAAACCTAATCCTAGCCCAAACTGTAGGTCTAACCCTAGCCCTATTCATATCCCTGGCCGTAACCCTAGATCTAACACTAACTCTAAATCTAACCCTAACAATAAGCCTAAACCTAACCCTAGCCCTAACCCTAAGGCTAATCCTAAAACTAGCCCTAATCCTATCCCTAGCTCTAAAAAAAAAAAAAAAAAAAAAAAAAAAAGAGACCTAGACTTAACCCTAATCCTTAACATAAAACTTAACCCTAATGCTTAACATAAACCAAGCCCTAATCCTACACCTAGCCCTAATCCTAGCAATAATTCGAGTCTTAAGCAGAACCCTAAAACTAACCCTCACCTTGACTCTGACCTTAACACTAACCCTAGGTCTAACATCACCCTAACCCTAAACCTAAACTTAACACTAGACCTAGTCCTAACCCCTAACACTAAAATTAGCCCTAATCATAACCCTAGGACTTACATTAGCCGTAACCCTAACTCTAGCCCTAACTTAACCCAAATCCTAGCCGTATTCTAAGCCCTAACCCTAGCTTTAACCCTTAACCTAGCTGTCTCCCTATTATTAATTGTAATGATAAACCTAGCAGTAACCCTAGCTCTAACACTATCCATTACCCTAACCATAACCCTAACCCTAATGCTAACTCTAGGCCTAAACCTAATCCTATCCCTAATCTTCACCCTATCCATTACCCTAAATCTAACCTGAAACCTAAACCTAACCCTATAATTACAGTGATCCTAACCTTAATGCTAAATTGATTACTAAATTTAAAACTTAACCTATCCAAAACACTAATCGTGACCATTACCCTAATAATACCCTTACCTCCAAACCTGACCCTAACCCTAAACCTAATGCTTACATAAGGCGTAGCCATGAACTTAAACTTAAACTATCTTTAAGTATAATCCTAGACCTGAAATTAGCCTTAA
This sequence comes from Marmota flaviventris, assembly GCF_047511675.1. Classification (NCBI taxonomy): domain Eukaryota; kingdom Metazoa; phylum Chordata; class Mammalia; order Rodentia; family Sciuridae; genus Marmota; species Marmota flaviventris. The sequence goes on along the minus strand of NC_092515.1, from coordinate 25,123,920 downwards.
AAATAATCCTAGCCCTAAACCTAGCCTTAATCCCAACCTGAACCATAACCTGAGCCCTAACCCTAATTTTAACCCTCACCCTAGCCCTAAACCTACCTATAACCCCATCCCTTACCATAAACCTAACCATAACCCTAAACCTAACCCTAACCCTGACCCCTGGCTTAAGCCTAACCCTAATACTAACACTAAGCCTAGCGCTAATTCTAGCCCTAATTTAATCCTATCCTAACCCTAACCCTTGCCCTAAGAATAAATATAACTCTTGCCCTAGCCCTAGCCTTGGTTCTATTATTAGTCCGAGTCCTAACTCTAGATCTAAAGCTAACTCTAAATCTAAACCTAACTCTAAATTTAACTGTCATCAGAAGCCAAACCAAACCCTAACACTACCCCTAACCATAATGCTAATCTCAAAACTTGCCCTAGCCCTGGCCCTAGCCATAAAACAAAACCAAGCCATATCCCTAATGAAACGCTTAATCGAAACCAAACCCAAACCTTACACCTAGCCCTAACCCTAATTCTAAAAATTACTCTGACCCTGATGCTGACCATAATAATAATTCTAGCTCTAATTATCACTGTAACTGAAATTAACCCTAACACTACACCTAGCCTTAACCGAAACCCTAAAACTAGCCTTAATTGTAACCCTAGTTCATACATCCTAACCCTAGCATTAACCCTAACAGAAATCCTAGAATGGATCCAAGCCCTAAATCTAGCTCTAACTCTAATCTTAACCCTAACACTAGCCCTAAACCTAACCCTAACCTTAGCCCTAACCCTAGCTCTAACCCTATCCCTTACCCTAAGCCAAACCTAAACCAAATGCTAACCCTAGTTCTAACCCTAATCCTTAGCCTAACTTCAACACTAACCATATTATTAGTCTTAACTCTAGCACTCATTCTACCTCTAAACCTAACCCTTACCTTCATTTGACCCTAAAAGTAACCCTAGGTCTAAATCTGACGCTAAACCTAAACAAAAACCTTATACTACAACTACTGGTAACCCTATACTTATACCTAAGCCTAACACTACACCTAGACCAAAGCTAATCCTAAATATAGCTATAACTCTCGTCCTAGACCTAAATAAAATTCTAGCACTAGCCCTAACAATAACCCTTAACCTAAACCAAACACTTACCCTATCCCTAGACCTAACCCTAGTCCTAATTCTGACTCTAACCTATCCTTAACACTGACCCTGATCCTAACACATAAACTAGCTTTAAACCTGACACTAACCCAAAACCTAGACCTAACACTAGATCTACCCATAACCCTAAACCTAAAACTAGCCCTAAACATAACCCTAGTTTTACATTACCCATAATCCTAATCCTAGCCCTAAACCTAACAAAAAACCTAGAGTTAAACCTAGGCCTAAACTTAGCTCTAAGCATAAACCTAAGCCTATCCTTAACCCTAAACCTAACTCTAACCCTAACAATCTCCTTAGACCCAACCCTAGCTCAAAACCTAACTTTTGGGCTAGGGATGTGGCTCAAGTGGTAGCATGCTCTCCTGGCATGCATGTGGCCCTGGTTCGTACCTCAGCACTATATACAAACAAAGATGTTGTGTCTGCAAAAACTAAAAAAAAAAAAAAAAAAAAAAAAAAAAAAATACTAAAAAATTCTCTCTCTCTCTCTCTCTCTCTCTCTCTCTCTCTCTCTCTCTCTCTCTAAAAATGTAACCCTTATACTAAACATAACCCTAGCCCTATCCTAAATCCTAATCCTAAAACTAGCCCTAATCCTAACCTTAATTCAAGCCCAAACTTCAGCTCTAACCATATCCATTACCCTAACCCTAACTCTAACCCTAATTAAAACCCTATCCCTAACACTAAACCTAACTCTTACCATAATCTTGAACTTAAAACTAAACCTAAACCTAACACTTGCTCTAGCCCTAACCCTAGCTTAAACACTAACACTTATCCTAACCTAACCATAATCTTAACCCTAAACTAACACTTACCCTAACCCTAACATTTACCCTAAAACAAACTCTAGTCGTAGCCGTAAACCTAACCCTAATCCTAGACTTAATCCAAACCATAACATAGCCCTACCCTTAGCTCTAAAACTATTCATTACACTAAACATAATCCTAACCCTAATGCTGACCCTAACCCAATCACTGAAACCTAAACCATCCGTTACCCTAAACCTAAACTAAAACCTTCCATTATCTTAACTTTAGACCTAACCCTAATGCTAATTCATGGTCTAATTCCTTAATCTTAATGTAAACCAAATGCTAACTCTGACCCTGAAAGTGACACTAATAATAATTCTAGCTCTAAATCTGATCCTTAACCTAAACCTAACCCTTACACTAGACCTAGCCATAACCTAACCCTAAAACTATCCTTAACCATAACCCTAGACCTTATATTAGCCCTAGCCTGAGTCCTAGCAATAACCCTATAAGAAAACCTACTTCTCATCCTAGCCCTAATCCTAGCCTTAATCTAAAGTGAACCATAAACCTGGGCCTAATCCTAATTCTAACCCTCACCCCAGCCCTAAACTTAGCTATAACCCCACCCATTCCCCTAAACTTAACCCTAAAACCAGTGCTAACCCAAAATCTAGCCCAAACCCTAGGCTTAACCCAAACACGAACCCTAGTCCTCATCCTAGCCCTCGTTTAGCCCTAACCCTAACCCTCACCCTTAGCCTACGGCTAAGAATAAATCTAATTCTCACCCTAGATGTATCCCTAGTTCTAACCATATTCCTTACCATAACCCAAACCCTAGCCCTAACCCTAGTATGAGCCCTAACACTTGATCAACCCTAACTCTAAATCTAACCCTAAACCTAAGCCTAAACTTCACTCTATCACTAGCCCTAACCTTGATGCTAATCCAAAATCTAGTCTTAACCTTAGCCCTAGCCCTAAAACATAACTGAGCCATATCCCTAACCATAACCCTTAACCTAAACCAAAACCTAAACCTAAACCTAGCACTAACTTTAGCTATAAACTCGAGTCCTAAACCTAACACTAAAACTAACCCTGATCCTGACAGTGACCCCAAATATAACCCTTGCTCTAAACATCACCCTAACCCTAACCCTAAAACTGCCACAAATTGTAACACTAGTTCATAATTAGCCATACCACTAACCCTAGCCCTAACCAAACCAAAAACCTATCCCTTATTTGAGATTTAACCTTAGTTTTAAACCTAACCCTAACCCAAAACCTATCCATACACCTTACACTAACCCAAGCCAGAATCCAACATAACCCTAACCTTATCACTAGCTCTAACCCTATTCATTACCCTAACCATAACCATAACCCTAATGGTAACCATTGGCCTAAATGTAACCTTATCGCTATCCTAACCTTATTCATTAACCTAAACCTAAACTGAACCCTAAACGTAACCCTATCCTTACACTAATCCTAACCCTAATGCTAATTTGAACCCTAATCCTAAACTTAATCTCAGCCAAACCCTAACTCTGACACTTCCTGTAATAATATACCTAGCTCTAATCCTGACCCTACCCATAAACCTAAACTTTTACTACACCTAGCCATAAACCTAACCCTAAATCAATTCCTAATGTAACTGTAGACCTGACATTTGCCCTAGCTGTAATCCTAGCCCTAACCTTAACACAAACCATAGTCCTAACCCTAACACTAACCCTAACCCTAGCCCTAATCCTTTCCATAACCCTAGCCCTAAACTTAGCTCTAACCCTATCAATTACTCTAAACCAATCCCTAATTCTAATGCTAACCCTAGGCCTAAATCTAAACCTATGCCTAATCATAACCCTATCCATTATGCTAAACCTAACCTTAACCCTAAACCCAACCCTATCATTACCCTAATCATAAACCTAATGCTAATTTGAGCCCTAACCCTAAACTCAAAGCTAAAAGAAACCCTAACCATGACCCTAACCCTAGTATTTGACCTAGCTTTATCCTAACCCTTACCATAAACTTAATCCTTACATTAGACTTAGCAAAAACCTAACCCTAAAACTATCCATAACCAGAACCCTAGACCTGACATTAGCCCTAGATATAATCCTAGCCCTACCCCAAATACAAACCGTAGCCCATATTAGCATTAAACATAGCCTTAATCATAACCATAACCTTAAACCTAGGCCTAACTTAAAACCAACCCTATCCCTAATCTTAGACCTACCTTAGCCCTATCCTTCACCCTAACCTTAACCCTAGCCCCAAAACTAAGTCTAACTCTCTCCCTAGCCCTAAAACTAATTCTAACCCTATCCCTTACTGGAAATCTAAACCTAGCCCTAACCCTAGGCCTAACCCTAGCCATTTCCTTAGCCCTAGCGCTAACCATAGATCTAACCTTAACTCTAAATATAACCCTAATGCAAAGCCTAAGCCTAAAGCTTACACTAACCCTAACCCTAACACTACTCCTAAAACTAGCCCTATCTCTAGCCCTAGCCCTAATACAAAACCGAGCCATAGCCCTACCCCTAACCCTTAACCTAAACCAAACCCTAACCCTACACCTAGCCCTAAATCTAGCCCTAATTCGAGTTTTCAGCAGAAACATAAAACTAACCCTAACCCTGATTCTGATGCTCACACTAACCCTAGCTTTAAATATCACCCTAAATATAACGCTAAACATAACACTAGAACTAGCCCTAACCCTAACCCTAACCTTAAAACTAGCCCTAATTTTAACCCTACTAAATACATTACCCATAACCCTAACCCTAGCCCTAACTTAACCCAAAACCTAGCCTAATCTGAGCCCTAAACCAAGATTTAACCCTAACCTTAACCTTAACTCTAAACCTAGCACTAATAATAACCATAAACTTAACTCTAACCCTAGCTCTAACCCTAACCATAACCCTAACCCTAATGCAAACCCTAGGCCTAATCCTTACCATATCTCTAATCCTAACCCTATTCATTACCCTAAACCTAACTTGAAACCTAAACCTAACTACATCATTACCTTAATCCTAACCCTATGTAATTTGAGCCCTAAATTTTAAACCTTAACCTATCCAAAACACTAATCATGACCCTGATCCAAACAATACACTTAGCTGTAAACATGACCCTAACCCTAAACCTAACACTTACACTACATCTAACCTAACCCTAAACTATCTTTAACTGTAAAGCTGCACCTGAAATTAGCTCTAGCACTAATCCTAGCCCTAAACTTACCCTTAATCCTAACCTGAACCATAACCTGAGGTTTAAGCCTAATTCTAACCCTTGCCCTAGACTTAAACCTAGCTATAACCCCATGACCCTGACCCTAATAATTCCCCTGGCTCTAACCTAACACTTACCCTAAACCTAATCCTTACATTATACCTAGCCCAAACCTAACCCCATCCCTTACCCTAAACCTAATCATAACCCTAAACCTAACCATAATCTTAAAACTAACCATAACCCTTGCCCTAACCCTAGGCCTAATACTAACACTAAGCCTAGCAATAACAATAATTTATTCCTATCCTAACACTTAACCTAACCTTAAGACTAACTCTAACTCTTTCCATAGCCCTAGCACTAGTTCTATCCTTAGCCCTAGCCCAGCCCTGGATCTAAACCTAACTCTAAATTTAAACCTAACTCTAAATTTCACCATAAACATAATCCTAAAGCAAAACCTAACATTAGCCCTGACAATAATGTTAATCCTTAAACTTGCCTTACCCCTACCCCTAGCCTTAAAACAAAACAAAACCATATACCTAACCCTAACCCTTAACCTAAACCAAACCATAAACCTACACCTAGCCCTAACCCTAAATCTAAAAATAACCCTGACCCTGGCACTGATCCTAACACTAATCCTAGCTCTAAACATCACACTAAACTTAAATTAACCCTAACACCAGACCTAGCCTTAACCCTAACTCTAAAACTAGCCCTAATCATAACCCTAGTTCATTTATTAGTTGTTGTCATAACCCTAGCCCTGACCGTAACACAAATCCTACCCCTAATTCTAGTCCTAACCCTAATCTTAACCCTAACACTAGCCCTAACCCTAACCCTAACCCTAGCCCTACCCTAGCTCTAACCCTATCCCTTACCCTAAGACAAACCCTAAAACAAATGCTAAACCTACTCCTAACCCTAATCCTTAGCCTAACTTAAACACTAACAGTATTATTAGTCCTAACCCTAGCCTTCATTCTACTTCTAACCCTAACCCTGACTCTTATTCTGATCCTAACAATAACCCTAGGTCTAAACCTGACCCTAATGCTAAACCATACCCTAATACTAGCCCTACTGGTAACCCTATACCTATACCTAACCTTAACACTAGATCTACACCAAAAACTAATCCTAAATATAGCTATAATTCTAGCCCTAGACCTAAACAAGATCCTAGCTCTAGCCCTAACAATAACACTTAACCTAAACTAAACACTTATTATCCTACGCATAGACCTAACACTAGTCCTAATTCTGGCTCTAAACCTAACCCTAATCCTATCCGGAACACTGACCCTGATCCTAATATTAATCTATTTCTAAACCTGACCCTAACCCAAAACCTAGTCCTAAGAGTAGACCTAGCCATAACCCTAACACTAATACTAGCCCTAACATAACCCTAGCCCTAACCCTATTTTAACCCTAATCTTTACCCTAACTGTAGCCCTAACCCTAAGCATTGTCCTAACCCTAGCCCTAAACCTAACACAAAACATAGCCATAATCCTAGGCCTAAACTTATCCATAAGCATAACCCTCACCCTAAACCTAGCCATAACACTAACCTTAACACTAAACCTTGCCTTAGACCTAACCCTAGCTCAAAGCCAAACCCTTAACCTAAACATTACCCTAGCCCTATCCTAAGCCATAACCGTAACCCTAGCTCTTATCTTAACCTTAATACTAGCTCAAACTTTAGTTCTAACGCTGTCAATTACCCTAACACTAACCCTAACCCTAATTATAAAACTATCCCTACCACTAAACCAAACCCTAAATATAAACTGTATCCCAAGACCTAATTATAAACCTAAACCTCACCATAGCCCTAGCCCTAGTGTAAACATTAAGCCTTACACTAAACCTAATCCTAAGACTAGCCCTAATCCATACCCTAAACCTAACCCTAACACTAAATCTAACATTATCCATTACCCTAAACCTAACCCTAACTGTAATGAAAACTCGAGCCACAACCCAAAGCCTAAAACAAACCCTAACCATAAACATATCCCTAGACCTAAAGGTAAACCTAACCCTCACTCTAGCCCTAACCGTAGCTCAAACACTAACCCTTACACTAACCTAACCATAACCCTAGCCCTTAACCTAAAACTTCCGTAAACCAACCCTCAATATATCCCTAAACCTAACTCTAATTTTAGACTTAATCCAAACCATAATCTAGCCCTAATCCTAGTTCTAAATCTAACCATTATAATAAACATAACCCCAATTTAATGCTAACCTCAACCCTATTGTTAAACCTAACCTGTCCATTACCCTAAATCTTAACTGAAACCTAAACCTAACCCTATCCATTACCCTAAACCTAAGCATAAACCTAACACTAATTCAAGCCCTAACCCTAAACTTTGACCTAAACCAAATGCAAACCCTGACCATAACCCTAATAATACCCCTAACTCTAGACCTGACCCTTACTCTAAACTAGCTCTGACACTAGACCTAGCCATAACCTAACCCTAAAACTATCCTTAATTATAACCCTAGACTTGGCATTAGCCCTAGCCCTAGTTCTAGCCCTGAACCTAATAGAAACACTAGCCCTAAACCTAGCCATAATCCTAACCTAAACACCAACCCTAGACCTAATCCAAATTCTAACTCTCACCCTGGCCCTAAAGGTAGCTATAACCCCACCATTTCCCTAAACTTGATCCTAACCCCAATGCTAATCCTAAACTTATACCTACCACTAGGCTTAACCCTAACACTAACCCCAGCCCGAATCCTAGACCTAATTTAGCTTTAACCTTAACCCTTACTCTAAGCCTAGTCCTAAATCTAACTCTCATCCTAGTTCTAACCCTATCCCTTACCATAACACTAACCCTAGCCCTAACCCTAACCCTGGATCTAACTGCAAATATAAATCTAACCCTAACCCTAAGACTTAACCTCACCCTAACAATATCCCAAACCCTAACACTAATTCAAAGTTTATCCCTAACTCTACCCTAGCCCTAAAACAAAACTGAGCCATAGCCCTAACCCTAACCCTAACCCATAGAAGTCAAGATGAAATGAAACCTTAAAACACAAACTGTTCCTGACAGTGAACCTTGAACTGAGAAGGCACAACCTGGGAAATATGGTAATGCTAGGTAAAAGATGAATCCTGACCGGTATCAAAGAAATTTGAAAAAAAAAAAAAAAAAAAAAACTATCTCTAACACAAACATTAGTTCTAACCCTAGCCCTAACCCTAATCCTAAAACTAAGACTTTCCTGTTTATAGAGCTTGATCATAAAAGGCTCAAACTTGGGGTGCCTAGTAGGGAAAGTTAACAGATAAATCCTGCCCAGTATCAAAAATTCTGATGAATAATTGGGGAAGGTGTTTCAGTACATGCCTATTTTCCCTGTTTTCTCCTAAAGTGCTCTTGGATAAATTGTTTTTTCATGCTTCAGCTAAAGGCATTTTCACAAGGAACAAACCAGAGCAGGTCCACAGTGAAGTGATTGAGTGTGTAAAGTTTCATGCAGCTAGCACCAACCCTATTTGATTTCCAGCTCAATTTCCATTAGCACCTATAGGCCATAATGTAGTGAAAACTAAAAATTCAAACTGTTCCTGACACTGAACTATTGACCCTTGAAGGCCCATATTTGGGAAGCCTACTAAGGTTGGTCAAAGATGAATCTTGTACAGTATCAAAGTAATCCAAACCAAAAAATTTGAAGCTCATTCAGTACATGTGTATTTTGCTTGCTCCTAAAGCACTTGGAGATAAAGCTGTTTCTTTCTACTTCAGCTTAGGGATATATCACAGGAAACAAACCAGAGAATGTTCACTGAGAACTGATTGAGTGTGTGAAGTTTCAAGCAGCTAGCACAAACCCTGTTTGATTTCCAGCTTCATTTCTATTCACCCCATAGGACAAAATGAAGAGAAACATGAAAATTGAAACTGTTCCTGAGATAAAACCCTTTTACATGGGAGGCCCAAACATTTGGAGTATAGTCAAAATATTATAGTTAAAGCTTTGTCCCAGGGTTTCATAAACTGACTTCCAGACCACTCACATATAATCGAATCAAGCCTTTATTGAAGCACACATGTGGCGGCTGACCAAAACATAAAGCTTTTCTCCTGATCAGCCCCGAACAATTGCAAGGGCACTACTTATAAGCCTGAAAACCACAAAAGGGATGTTCATGGGCTCTAGACAATGCAATCAAGCCAGGTTACAGAAGCGGGACAGTTCAGTCAAGCAGAGGGAAGCCTAACCAATCACAGTCACCCCAGTTACAGAAACAGAGCCCCATTACCCTAGTTACAGAAACAATACCCCATTAGGTAGTTTTGTGTCCTTAAAGGTTTCTATAGCAAAAGGAAAAGCATATATTGCCCCAATTATGACTCTTCTACTTGGCATGGTTGTTTTATAGGATGAAGTCATAAAACAAATTGGAGTCACATTTTCTCCAACTATCACATTCTCCATTGGTTTCAGTAGGTTTGATGCCAATCTTGCACATCACTAGGCATCATTTTTTTTTCCCCATCCTTCTGTGTCTAAGGTACTATACTGGGCTTGCAAGACTGTAACTATGACCTCACCTACATTCTTGTGTATATGTTTTAGGATGATGTTTAAGAGGCAGGGTCCTACAGTAATACCAATCAGGAGAAGGACTAGGGGCCCAACTACGGCTGAAATGATGGTAATCAACCAAGGGGATGATGAGAATAGGTATTGGAACCAATCGCCTGAAGTTTCTACTCTTTCCTTTAACCTGTTTCTCACAAGCACCAAATTGTTCTTTATTATCCCAGAATGGTTTGCATAGAAACAAGTTTCTCCTGAAGCCATACAAAGTCCTCCTTGTTTCAGAAAGAGACCATGTAGACCTCATCTGTTTTGTAAGACTATTTCTGTCAGAGAGTCTAGAGAAACCTTTAGTTTGGAGATTGACCTTTCTAGTTTTCCTAAATCTATATCTATTTGATGGCTGAGGGACTTCCCAAACCAACCAGGAGGGGAACTAAAATGGGGACAGCCACTCTATGTTGATAAATCAGTGGGCCCTGACCTTTTAATAAGTCCAGGTGTTATTTTTATTTTGCTCCATCAAAATAGTATGTTACATAGTTCAGAGTTATTGACAGTTTGGAGACATAGGCAAGGAGTTCGAAGTGGGATCCAGGAAGCACAATTTTTGGTGAATGGGGAGTTGTCCCACTTATAAGGAGGGTTTTGGAAGCAAGTATCTCTTTATGGGAGATCACCCAGGGTGACCTTGGGATTAGTTTCCCAGGTACATCTTCCTGAGCTAGACATATTGGCAAACATGTATGTTGACCATAATTATTCCTCTAATATTAGGGACCTCCAACTGCTGTAAGGGAAAAAGTCAATGACCATTCATGCTACTTCCAGCTGAAAGGGGGTGACGAGCAGTGGGCAAGCAGTTTGGAGTCCCTTTTTAGAAACTGAGTGGGTCAAGGAGTCCATGGTAAAAATCTGGCTTAGGAAGAACAGGATATAAATTCACCTGGGGTGGGCACTTCTATGAGAGAAACAAAAATACATGAGTTCTGAAGTAAGATTAATACAAAATAGCAGTTGTAGCATCTGAAACCTGTCCATGAATATCATGAAAATGAAAGAAATTAATACTTATTTACCAGGAGGTGGAAGACCTGAGAAAATGTCCCTATAACAAGGCCTAACAAAGTCTAATAAGGCACTTCTTTAGGGAACATAGATCTTTAATATTGTCAGAATTATCAGGAATGTAGACAAAACATTTATTTAAATTAGTTAATGTCATCTGGTTTTTGTAAAAATATCCTTTTGGCATGACCTCTGTGTTCAGTAAAGATCCTTTTGTAACTTAGGTCTAGACAATTATATTAAAAAAACATTGATTACATCTACCTGTGTAGGAAGTTAGGAAGATTTGTAGGCCTTAAACTGACTAAATATTTCTGGTAGTTTTCTTATTGATAGTTATCAGGCATTTTTGCCTAAGAATTTTTCTTTTGTTGCCTCAAGTCTTACTTATTTTGGGGATGCTAGCACTAGTGTACATTTTAAGTCACATTAAAATAACTGTTGTTTCTTTTTAAATGTCCAGGAATGGGTGTGCTTTGATTTTGACTGTTTTTGCTAGATGTTTAAGACCAAGTAGTTCAAACTGACCTTATTTCTATCTACTGGTAAGAGTCAGCTGAGTTTCCTTGGAGGACATTCTTGGGAAACATGTGAGTAGCATTTTAGCTCTGTTAGTGTCATCTGCATTAGGATGTGTCAAGGTCTTGCTGACCATATGGCTTCCCTTGAAAGCTTCAGGCATGTCTCCCCTTTTCAATGACCCTCCTCTTTTGCAGCATGTACACTCATTGGCTTTTTGTTCTCCATTGGTCTCATTAATTTCCCTTATCAGGAGGTTATGTGGCCCAGAGTTGCAAAGCTTTTCCCCTATCCTGGGTTCAGGCTGACTCAGAGGGCAAGAGCCAAATATTGGTTTCTTTGTCCCCTTTATTTTAAACTTAATATTTAAATTTGGCCTTAAACATCCAGCAAGTCAGTTTTACCAGTTTTACAGTAAGAACGCTGGGCTTTAACTTTAATGTTTATAACTTTACAGTTAATTTTTACATAACACAATATGATTATTTTATTTATTAATTTATGTAATGCTGAAGATCTGCCTGAAGACAGAAGATGACACCTTAACATCTACTGTATTATCCAATCACTGTAAGCCAACAAGGCAGCTTGCAGACCCAGAGACCCCATTAGATTTTGGCTATAAAACTCTCTCTTGTCAGGTCTTCCTCTCTTGCTCTCTCATTTTTCTCTCACTTTCCCTGTCTCTCATTCTCCCTCTCACTTTTTCTTTCTTTCTTTCTTTCTTTCTTTCTTTCTTTCTTTCTTTCTTTCTTTCTTTCTTTCTTTCTTTCTTTCTTTCTTTCTCTCTCTCTCTCTCTCTCTCTCTCTCTCTCTCTCTCTCTCTTTCATTTCTGTCTCTTTCTCTTTCTCTCTCTTGCATTTCCTCTCTTTCTTTCTCTTGCATTTTCTTCTCTCTCTCTCTCTTGTACTTTTCTTTCTCTCTGTCTCTATGTTTCCTCTATTTTTCTTTCTCTCTTGCATTTCCTCTCTCTCTCTCTCTCTCTCTCTCTCTCTCTCTCTCTCTCTCTCTCTCATTAATCAGACATTGTCACAGTAAAGTTCTCTTGGTTGCTCTGAGTGTAGTGGTCACTTTTTTTAGTTATAATAAAAATACAAAGTGAAATTAACAATAGTGAAAACATATTTAGCTTAAATATAATTTTGAACCTTGGTTGAATTATACATTATGTTTTCTATTTGACACCACAGTAATCTTTTTAATAAAATTAATCTTTTAATATAACTTAAAATTAACTGAATTCTGGCCTACTTTGAAGTTATTTTGACATGCTGTAAGGTGGGAGGCAGAGCCTTATATCAGGTAAGGCAGGGCTCTTTACAAATCTTAGGTAAATTGTTTTAGTTCTAAAGTTGATTTTTGTCTCCCTTTATAGATATCATTTTACAAAGTTTACATATATTGTTACTGACTCTGTATGAATGATAGTAGCACAATATGACATACACCTGGAACATTAATTAAGGAAAGGCTGAGAGCACTTAACATTTTTTAATGTGTTAAGTGGCAAAATGTTTAATAATATTAATCTTTAAATAGGTTAGGCTCTCATTACTTTTAAAATATCTTTAAATTTTCATATTTTAGTGTAAAGAGTAACATAAGATTTGGTTAGAAAACATAAAACAATATAAATAATTCCCCAATAAAATCTATTATTTTTATAATTTTAAATTACCATTACAGAAAATTTTAATTTGGATAATACCAGCTTGATAAAATGTTTCTTTAAACCTTTTACCTTAAAGACTTGTATACCTGAAAGATATGAACACATTTACCACACTTTTATCAATGTTTTTATATTAAACAAGGTTGGCTTTTAAAGGAAAATTTAGACTCTGTAATGTAGAACAATACTTTAAAATAACAGTTGCTGTTTAGCCACAGATATACAAAACTTAATTTTTTTTAAGCTTACTTGTTCTAGGTTATAAAACTTAACAGACACAATGTAACTAATATTTTATAAGTTTTTGTCATTTTAACATATAAATAGATCAGTACATTAATATTTGTCTTTTGAAAACAACCTTGAATAGTTTTAACTATTTATGTTACATATATGACCAACTTAATTACATATAAACATTTTAATATTTATCTTTTATTTATAACCTTTATATTACTTAATTAGACTCTTTTGTTGTTAACTTAAATGTATTATAATTACATAAAGACTTTTTACCTGGAAACGTTTTTCATTAAATATATTTTTATATTTAAAACTTTTTAATAATTTTTAACACATTGATCTTTTTTTTTAACCTTGAAATAACCCTTATAATATTTTGAATTTAAAAAAATTTCTAACCTTTTTCCTGAGGTGGTCCAGTTCACGAAAGCTAAAAATAGTTGAGGGAACATAGACAAATGAAGGGGGCTTATTTTTCCCTGGAGGAACTTCCCAAAGACGCAGCTCCATTGATCTACTTGGGAGAGTCCCCCAGTTTGGGGTACCATTTTAAACTGGTTTTCTGGTTTCTTGCATAGCAGCCACCAACTTATAGCCTGACATTGAAAAATCTTTAGACCATTTTTTAATAGTTGGGAGTTATTAAAGCTTGTAAGTACTGAGAGACAAAAGCCAAATTTTCTAGACAAAATTATGTTTTTTGTTATATAATTAAAACACTTTAGTTTTAATCTGTTCTCTATAGGAACTGACATGATTTACCCAGTTGGCCACTTGGCCCAGTTCCTAAATGAAGACAATCTCTAGAATGCCTTTTTCTTTTTACCTTTTGCTTTTATTTTTGACAATTCTTTTAGTCCTGTTGGCAACACTTTACATTTTAATGCAAGCTGTAGTGAGCACAGTTAAAACGGTTTTAACCATTTTTTTTCCATTAGAAACAAAGTGAGGTAGAAATTAACTCAGAATACAAAGAGAACAAACAAAAACCAACCAACAGAAAAAGTCCTAAAAATTGTTACAAAAACAAGTTAAAAGGGTATAGGTAGAGATCTCTGTAGTGCTTCCTTGTCCCATGATGTCCGTGGAGTGAAAGAGTCCTGATGAAAGAAGAGAAGTTATGAGAACAAGAAAAGGGCCCCCAGACAACACTTGGACAGATAAAAACAATACAAATAGCTGGCGAACAGACATGAAACAAATGATAAACAGCAAGAAGATGCTGGAGAAATGACAAACAGCAGAACAGACACAGGACAAGCAACAATCGCTGAGATCACACAGGGAGACCTCTAATGGGCAGAGATCATGCAATCAGAACAAACGGCTGGTGAACTGACACTGGACAAATGACCAAAGCAGAAGACACTGGAGAAATGAAAAACAGCAGAACAGACACAGGACAAGCAACAATCACTGAGGTCATCCAGAGGGACCTCTAATGGGCAGAGACCATGTTCATCCTGCCAGCAGACAGATGAGACCCTGCAGGGAGGCCTCCAGAGCAAGACTACATCTCTTCTTGCCCCCAGAAAGACAAGGCCTCCCAGGGAGGCCTCAAGTGGGCTCCAGATACAGACAGGATGAGGTTGCACAGGGAGAACTCCAGGGAGACAGTAACAACGTTTCGTCTTGTCCCTGGGAAGGTGTAAGTGACTGCGTCCAATCTGACCTTTTCCCCAAGGAAAGAGTCAACACACCAGAACTGACAGGCCAGTTGGAGGCTTTTCAGAGCATCCTAGGACGGATTGGAGTCCTCCTCGAAGTGAGGCTGAGGAACATCTCTCAGGAGCTCCTCTCTATTCCAGGGCTGAGGTCCAAAGGCCCGTCATTGGAGGCAAAATTGGCATGAGGGTAGGGAAGAAATGAATCCTGGATGAGCCCCCAGATGTTATAGTTAAAGTTTCATCTCAGGGTTTCATAAACTGACTTCCAGACCACTCACATATAATCGAATCAAGCCTATATTGAAGCACACAGGTGGCGACTGAGCAGAACATAAAGCTTTTCCCCTGATCAGCCCAGAACAATTGCAAGGCACTACTTATAAGCCTGAAAACTGCAAAAAGGATGTCTGGGGGGTCTAGCCAATGCAAGCAAGCCAGGTTACAGAAGCGGGACAGTGCAGTCAAGCGGAGGGAAGCCTAACCAATCACAGTTAGCCGAGTCACCCCAGTTACAGAAACAGAGCCCCGTTACCCTAGTTACAGAAATAATACCCCATTAAGTAGTTTTGTGTTCCTAAAGGTTTCTATAGCAAAAGAAAAAAGAACATTTTGCCTCATTTATAACTCTTCTACTTGGCATGGTTGTTTTACAGGATGAAGTCATAAAACAAAATGGAGTCACATTTGCTCCTACTATCACAAAAATAGGAAAAAGGTGAAACTTGCACAGTATCATAGAAATTAAAAAAAAAAAAAAAAAAAAAAAAAAAAAAAAAAAAAAAAAAAAAAAAAACTGTAACCCTAACACTAGGTCTAAAACTATTCTTAACACCAAGTCTAACCCTAAACCTAATCTGCTGAGAAAACATTTGATCATAGATGTTTTGAAATTGGCGAGTCTAGTGGGGCAAGCTTACAGATGAATCATGGGCAGTTTCAAAGAATTCTGACAAAATAATTGGGGAGCTATTTCAGTATATGCATATTTCCCTGTTATCTCCTAAAATGTTCTCATATAAATTTGTATTGCATGATTCAGCTTATTACTAATTTCACAAGGAACAAAACAGAGAGTGCCCACAGAGAACGATTGAGTGTGTGAAGTCTCAAGCAGTTAGCACCAACCTTGTTTGATTTCCAGGTCCATGTCCAATTACCCATGTAGGTCACAATGAAGTGAATCCATAAAATACAAATTGTTCCTGTCAGCAAAGAATTCAACTGAGAAAGCTGAAACCTGGGGAACATAGTAAGGCTAGGTAAAAATGTATCCTGCCCAGTATCAAAGAAATTTGAACAAGATAACTCTAACCATAACACTAGACCTAACTCTAACCATAAGCCTAAACCTAACCTGTTAGAGAACCTTTGATCATAGAAGTCTCAAAGTTGAGGAGCCTATTGGGGAAAGCTAACAGATGAATCCTGCCCAGTATCAAAGAAATCTGAACAAATGATTGGGGAGGTAGTTCAGTACTTTCATATTTTTCTGTTGTCTCCAAAAATTCTCTCACATAGAGTTGTTTTTGCATGCTTCATGTTTGGGATACTTTCACAAGGATAAAACCAGAGTGTCCTTACAGAGAACTGATTGAGTGTGATTGAAGTTTCAAGAAGCTAGCAAAATCCCTGTTTGATTTCCAGCTCCATTTCCATTTACCCATATAGGTCAAAATGAAGTGAAACCTTAAAAAACAAAACAAAACAAACAAACAACAACAACAACAACAAAAAAATACACTGAAATACTGACAGAAAACCAGTGAACCTAGAAGGCCCAAAACTGGAGAACATAGTATGGCTAGGTAAAAGATAAATCCTGCCTAGTATCAAACAAATTTGAACAAAACTACTGTAAACCTAACACTAGATCTATCCTTAATCCTAACCCTATAGCTCACCCTAGCCTATTTAAAGAATGTTTGATTATAGAAGTCTGAATCTAAGGGAGCCTAGTGGAGCAAGCTAACAGATGAATCCTGCACTGTATCAAAGAAATCTGAGCAAATAATTGGGGGGGTGGTATTTCCATATATTCATATACCTTGATTTCTCCAAAAGGGCTCTGGGATTAAGTTGCTTTGCATGTTTCAGCTGAGGGCAACATTCACAAGGAACAAACCAGAGAGTGCCCACAGAGAACTGATTGAGTGTGTGCAGTTTCAAGCAGCTAGCACAAACCCTGTTTGATTTTGTGCTCCATTTCTCTTCAACAAAATACTTCAAAATAAAGTGAAACCTTAAAATACCATTGAATGAGAAGGCCCAAACCAGGAAACATTGTGAGGCTAGGTAAAAGATGAATCCTGCCAAGAATCAAAGATATATGAATAAAACTGACTCTAACCCTAACACTAGGTTTAAACTTAGCCCTTACCCTAACCATGAACCTAACCCTAATCTGATAAGAAAACCTTTTATCACAGAAGTCCCAAATTGAGGGAGCCTAGTGGTGCAAACTAAAAGATGAATCTTTTGCAGTATCAAAGAAATCTGACCAAATAATTTGGGGAGGTTATTCAGTACATGTATATTTTCCTGTTGTCTCCAACAGCACTTTCAGATAAAGATGTTTGTGAAGGCTTTAGCATTGGGAAACTTTCAGAAGGTAGAAACCAGAGTGCCCACATAGAACTGATTGAGTGTGTGTAGTTTTAAGCAGCGAGCACCAGCCCTGTTTGATTTGAAGTTCCATTTCCATTTACCCATATAGGTCAAAATGAAGGAAACCTTAAAATACAAACTGTTCCTGACAGCAAACCATTGAAAGAGAGAATAGTAAGGCTAGGTAAAAGACGAATTATGCCAAGTATCCAATTAATTTGAACAAAACTCACTCTAACTCTAATACTAGATCTAACCCAACCCTAACCTAATTCTAACCTGTTTAGAGTATGTATGATCATAGTAGTCCCAAACATGGGGAGCCTAGCTGTGCAACTTAACAGATGAATCTTGTGCAGTATCAAAGAAATTTGATGAAAAATTGGGGGAAGTATTTTAGTACATTCATATTCCCATGTTTTTTTTTTTCTTAAAGTGATCATGGATAAATTGTTTTCCATGCTTCAGCTTAAGGTAATTTCACCAATAAATTCAAAAAGTGCCCACAGAGAGCTGATTGAGTGTGTGAAGTATCATGCAGCTAACACCAACCCTGTTTGATTTCTAACTCCATTGAATTCACACCTACAGGCCATAATGAAGTGAAACCTAAAAATTCGAACTGTTCCTGACACTGAACCATTGAACCTTGAAGGCCCAAACTTGGGGAGCCTACTAAATCTAGGTCAAAGATGAATTGTGTAAAGTATCAAATTAATCCAACCAAAAAAATTGAAGCTCTTTCAGTACATGGGTATTCTGCATGCTCCTAAAGCACTCAGAGATAAAGCTGTTACTTTCTACTTCATCTTAGGGCTACTTCCATGGCAAGCACCAGATTATGCTCATTGAAAATTGATGGAGTGTGAAGTTTCAACCAGCTAGCACAAACCCTGTTTGATTTCCAGCTTCATTTCCATTCACCCCTATAGGGCAAAAAGAAGAGAAAAATGAAAATTGAAACTGTTCTTGAAGGAAAACCCTTTATGTAGGAGGCTGAAACATTTGGAGTATAGTCAAAATAGGAAAAAGATTAATCCAGCACAGTATCAAAGAAATTTGAAAACATAATTAACTCTTACCTTGACACTAGGTCTAATCCTAGTCCTAAAACTAACCCTAACATTAACCTTAACCTGTTTAGTGTCCCTTTGATCCTAGAAGTCCCACACTTAGGGAGCAAAGTTGGGTAGGCTAACAAATGAATTTTTCACAATATCAAAGAAATCTGACCAAATAATTGTGGAGATATTTCAATTTATGCATATTTCCCTGTTTTATCCTAAAGTGCTCTCACATAAAGTTGCTTTGCATGCTTCATGTTAGGACTACTTTTACAAGGAATAAACCAGAGAATGCCCATAGAAAACTGATTGAGTGTGTGAGGTTTGAAGTAATTAGCACCAACCCTGTTGGATTTCCAGCTCCGTTTCCAATTACACGCACAGGGCAAAAAGAAATGAAAACTAAAATACAAACTGCTCAGGAGAGCAAACCCTTGACTAAAGAGGCACAAACCTAGAGAATATGTTAAGGTTAGGTAAAAGTTGAATTCTTCACAGTATCAAAGTAATTTGAACAATACGAAATCTAACAAAACACCAGCTGTAAACCTAGCCCTAACCTAATACTAAATCTAACCTAACCTGTTTAGAAAACCATTAATCTTAGTAGTGCCCAAATAAAGGAGCCCAGTGGGCAAGCTAACAGATGAATCCTGTGCAGTATCAAAAAAATATTACCAAATAATTGGGGGAGGTTTTTCAGTACATGCATATTTCCCTGTTTTCTCCTAATGTGCTCTTGCACAAATTATTTTTTCATGCTTCAGTTTGAGGTACTTTCACAAGGAATAACCAGAGAGTGCCCACAGAGAGCTGATTGAGTTTGTGAAGTTTCAAATAGCTAGTACTAACTCTGTTTGATTTCCAGCTCCATTTTCATTTATATCTATAGGCCATAATAAAGTGAAACCTAAAAATTCAAATTGTTCCTGACAGTGAACTGGCAAACCTTGAAAACCCAAACTTGGGGATACTACTAAGTCTAGGAAAATGATGAATCCTGTAAAATATCAAAGTATTCCATGCAAAAAAATTGAAGCTTGCTCCTAAAGTGCTCACAGATAAAGCTATTTCCTTTAATTCAGCTTTGGGCTACTACCACAAGAAACAAATGAGAGAATGTGCACTGAGAACTGATTGAGTGTGTGAAGTTTCAAGCAGCTAGCACAAACCCTGTTTGAGTACAGCTCCATTTCCATTCACCCCTATAGGGCAAAATTAAGTGAACCATGACAATTAAAACTGCTCCTGAGAGCAAACCCTTTTACCTAGGAGGCCCAAACCTGGGGAGCATACTAAGAATAGGAAAAAGATAAAATCCTGCCCAGTATCCGAAAAGTTGAAAAAAACTAACTCTAACCCTAACACTAGTTCTAACACTAGGATTAGGGATAGGCCTAGCATTAGCAAAAAGGTTGGGTTATCATTAGGGTAATGGATAGGGTTAGACATAAGATTAGGGGTAGGGTTATGTATAGGATTTGGGCTTTTATTTGAGTTAGGGTTAGGTTTATATTTAGGTTTAAAGCTAGGTTTAGTGACTGGGAATGTGGCTCAAGAATTAGCGTGCTCGCCTGGCATGCACAGGGCACAGGGTTCCATCCTCAGCACCACATACCAATGAAATAAAGATGTAGGGTCCACCAAAAATTAAAAATATATATACATATTAAAAAAACAATAGGTTTATTACTCGGATTAAGGCTAGGTTTTGGTTTAGGTTAGGGCTAGGTTTACGGCTACAGCTAATCTACAAAGTAGCCTTATGCTTAGAGATAGCAATAGGCTCAGGGTTAGAGCTACCTCTAGTGTTAGGGTTAAGTTTACGGTTACAATGATGTTAAGAGCTAGGTTTAATATTAGGGTCAGAGTCAGGGTCTGGATTAGCTTTCAGGTTAGGTTAAGACTAGAATTAAAGATAGGATTAGAGCTAGGTGTAGGTTTAGGGTTTGGTTTAGGTTAAGTGTTAGGGTTAGGTTTATGATTTTGTTTTGTTTTAGGGCTAGGGGTAGAGTCAGGGCTAGTTTTAGGATTAATGTTAGGATTCGGGCAGGTGTTAGTGTGAGGTTTAGGCTTAGGTTTAGGGTTAGATTTAGAGTTAGGTATAGATCTAGGCTTTGAGCTAGGGGTAAGGATAGAGCTAGGATTTGGTCTAAGTTTAGGACTAGGTATAGGGTGATGGTAAGCGATAGGGTTAGAACTAGCTATAAGGCTAGTGCGAGAGTTTGAGTTAGTCTTAGGGCTAGGGTTAGGGATGGGTAAGGGATAGGACTAAATTAGGGCTGGGATTAGGACTAGGGTTAGAGTTAGGGTTAGGCCTATGTTTAGGGCTAGAGTCAGTGTTAGGGTTATGGTTAGGGTTAGGTTTAGGTTAAGGGATGGGATTATAGCTACTTTTAGAACTAGGGTGAGGATTAGAATTAGGGTTATGGTTAGGGTTAAGTTTATGATTAAGGCAAGGTTTATGGCTAGGATGTATGCTAAGGTTTGTGTTAGGATTAGGACTAGGATTAGAGCTAGGGCTAATGTCAGGTCTAGGGTTACAGTTAGGGAGAGTATTAGGGTTAAGTTTATAGATAGGTCTATTGTAAGGGTCAGGTTTCTTGTTAGGGTCAGATTTAGAGCTTTGGTTATTATTAGGGTCAGGGTCAGGGTTGGGTTTTTATTAGATTATGATTTAGGGTTAAGGCTCAAGTTATCATTATGGTTAGGGATAGGTTAAGGATAGTTTTAGGTTTAGAGTTCAGGTTAAGTGTAGGGAAATGGATAGGGTTAGGGTTAGGGATAGGGTTATGGTTTGGCCTAGGGTTAGCAGAAGCATTAGGGTTATCATTAGGGTAATTGATAAGGTTATAGCTAGTTATAGAGCTGTGTTATGCTTAGGATTAGGTCTAGGGTTATGCTTAGGTTTAGGTTTAAGGCTAAGGTTAGGGTTATGGTTAGCTTTAGGGTTAAAGCTAAGGTAGGGCTTGGGTTAGGGCTAGGTTTGTAATAGGTTAGGGCTATGGAAAATGTAAGCACATTGTTATGATTAGGGCTAGTTTTAGAATTAATGTTAGAGCTAAGTTTAACTTTAGGGTTAGGTTTAAGGTAAGGGTGATATTTAAAGCTAGGGTTAGTGTTAGTGTCAGTGTTAGTGTTCTGTTTAGGGTTATGGTTAATGTTAAAGCCAGAGTTAGGACTAGGGTTAAGTCTAGGGGAAGGGTTAGTGTTTGGCTTTAAGCTAAGTGTTATTTTTAGTGCTAGGGCTAGGTTTTTCCTTAGGTCTAGGTCTAGAGTTATGGATAGATTAGAACTATGTTTAGATCTAGGTCTAGTGTTAGGGTTAGGTTTAGGTATAAGGTTACCTGTAGTGCTAGTGTTAGGGTTTGGTTTAGGGTTCAGTTCAGGTTTAGACATATGATTAGTGTTAGGATCAGGGTAAGGGTCAGGATTAGGGTTAGGGTTTGGGTGAGGGTGAGAACTAGAATAAGGACTATGGTTAGTACTACTAATAGTGTTAGGGTTTGGGTTAGGTTAGGGATTAGGATTAGGATTAGAATTAGATTTAGGTTTAGGGTATGGCATAGGTAAGGGATAGGGTTAGAACTAGGGTTAGGGCTAGAGTTAGGGTTAAAGCTAGTTTTAGGGCTTGGATTAGGGCTAGTTTTTGTGTTAGGGTTATGGCTAGGTATAGAGCAATGGCTAATGTGAGAACTTGGGTTTTTAGGGTTAGTTTTAGGGTTATGGTTAGGAGTTAAACCTCTGGTGTTAGGATTAGGTTTAAGGTTAGGGTGAAATTTAGAGCTAGTGTTAGTGTTAGGTTAATACTCAGGGTCAGGTTTAGTTTTAGGTTATGTTTATGTCTCGAATTAAGGCTAGGGTTACTGTAAATGTTTGGTTTAACGTTATGGTGGTTTTTAGAGCTATGTGAGGGTTAAGATATGAGTCAGAGTTAGGGTTAGTATTAACGTTAAGATTAAAACTCGAATTAGGGCTAGGGTTATGTCTAAGTGTAGTGTTAATGTTTGGTTTAAGTTAAGGTTTAGTATTAGGGCTATTGTTAGGTTTTGTTTTACTGCAAGGGTTAGGGTTAGGGCTAGTTTTATGATTAGTGTTAAGGCTAGGGCTAGTGTTAATGTCAGGCTTAGGCTTAGGGTTAGTGTTAGATTTAGAGTTAGAGTTAGATCTAGGGTTAAGACTAGGAATAAGGAATAGGTATTGATTATGGCTATGTTTAGGGCCAGGGTTAGGGCTAGGGTAAGGATTATGGTAATGGATAAGGTTAGAATTAGGGATAGGGTTACTGTGAGATTTAGAGTTAGTCTTAGGGCTAGGGTTAGGGTTAGGGTTAGATATAGGGTTAAATTAGGGCTAGAATTAGGGCTAGGGTTTGTGTTTACCTTAGGCTTGGTGTTAGGGTTAGGGTAAGGGTTAAGTTTAGGGTAAAGAATGGCATGATACCTAGGTTTATAGATAGATTGAGGGTTAGAATTAGGGTTACGACTATGGTTAGGTTTAGGGTTATGAATTAAGGCTAGGTTTGGGGCTAGGATGAGGGCTACAGTTTATTTTAGGGTTACAGCTAGGAATAGGGATAGGGCTAATATCAGATCTAGGGTTATGGTTAAAGATAGTTTTAGGGTTAGATTTATGGCTACACATAATGTAAGGGTTAGGTTTCAAGTTAGGGTCAGGTTTAGAGCTAGGGGTATTATTAGGGTCAAGATCTGGGTTCGAGTGTGGGATAGGTTAAGGTTTAAAGTTAGGGCTCGAATTAGCATTATGATTAGTGTTAGTGTAATGATAGGGTGAGTTTAGGGTTTAGGTTTGGTTTAGAATAATGCATAGGTTTAGGGTTAGTGATAGAGTTAGATTTAGGCCTAGGGTTATGGATACGGCAATGGATAGGGCTAGAGCTAGTGTTAGGGCTAGGGTTATGGTTTTGATTAGGGCTAGGGTTAGGATTAGGATTAGGCTTAAAACTAGGGTTAGGGCTTGGATTAGGGCTAGGTTTGGGGTTAAGTTAGTGCTAGGGTTAGGGGTAAGGGTAATGTAAGTACTAGGGTTACAATTAGGGTTAAATTTAGGTTTAGGGTTAGGTTTAGGGTTAGGGTTAGGGTAATGTTTAGTCTAGGGTAAGTATTATTGTCAGAGACAGGGTGTTAGTTCTAGTTTTCAGCTTAAAACTAGAATTAGAGCTAAAGTTAGGGTTATAGTTAAGGTTTGTTATAGGTTAAGGGTTAGGGTTAGGGCTATGGCTCAGTTTTGTTTTAGGGATAGGGTTAAAGTTAGATTTAGATTTAGGGTTAGAGTTAGTGTTACAATTAGGGTTAGGGTTTCATTTAGAGTTAAAATTAGATCTAGGTTAGGGCTAGAACTACTGATAAGGCTTGGGTTAGGGATAAGGTTAGGATTCCGGTAAGGGATAGGATTAGAACTAGGGATGGGTCTAGGATGAGAGTTAGAGTTAGTTGTAGGGTAGGGTTAGGGCTAGAGTTAGAAATAGGACTAAATTAGGGTAAGATTAGGGCTAGGGTTAGTTTTTGGGTGAGGCCTAAAGTTAGGTTTAGGGTTAGGATTAAGGGTACTTTTAGGGCTAGGATAAGGGCTGGGATTTTGTTAGATTTAGGGCTAGAATTAGGGCTATGGCTAATGTCAGGTCTAAGCTTATGGTTGGGGATAGGTTAAGGTTTAGTGTTATGGCTAGGTCTAGTGTAATGTTAGGTTTATTGTAAAAGTCAGCTTCAGATCTAGGAGATTCATTATGATCAGGGTCAGTGTTAGAATTTGCTTGAGGTTAGGGTTTAGGGATAGGGCTTGAATTAGCAATAGGGTGTGGGTTAGTGTAATGATAGGATTTTGTTTAGAGTTTCCATTAGGTTTACATTGATAGGGTTAACAATAGGGTTAAGGTTAGGCCTAGGTTTTGCATTAGGTTAAGGGTTATTTTTAGTATAATGGATAAAATTAGAGCTAAGTTTGGGGCTAGGTTTATGCTTAGGAATAGGTCTTGAATTAGGGTTAGGATTAGGGTTAGGGTTAAAATGAGGGTTAGACTTAGGTTTATGTTTAGTGTAAAGGTTAGGTTTTGAGCTAGGGTTAGGGCTAGGGAGAGGGTTAGATTTAGGGTTACTTCTAGGGATAAGATTATAGTACTCATAGGGTTAGGGTTAGGATTAAGGCTAGGGACATCATTAGGGTTAGGGTTAGGTTCTAGGAAATGTATACGATTAGATGTAGATTTAGGGCTATGTTTAATATTAGATTGAAGTTTAGGCTTACAGTCAGGACTATGGTTATGTTTAGGTTTATGGTAAGTGTTAGGGTTTGAGCTAGGATTATGTCTATGGCAAGTGTGAGGTTGAAAGTTAGGTTTAGGGTTAGATTCCCAATTAGATTTAGGTTTAGCATTAAGCCTAGGATTATCAATAGCTTAGGTTAATGTTTAGAGTAATGGGTAGATTTATAGCTAGGTTTAGGGCTAGGGTTAATGTTAGGATTAGGGCTAGGGTTAGGGTTATATTGAGGAATAGGTGTAGGTTTATGTTTAGCATAATGTTTTGGCTTTGAGCTAGGATTAAGACTAAGGCGAGGGTTAGGTTAGGGTTAGGGCTAGGGTTAGGGTTAGGGATATGCTTGATTTAGGCCTAGGATTATCTCTAGGTTTTGTGTTAGGTTTAGGCCTAGGGTTAGGGTTAAGGGTAATGTAAGATCTAGGGTTATGTTGAGGGATAGTTGTAGGGTTAGGGTTATGGCTAGGTCTAGTGTTAGGTTTGGATTTTCAGGTAGGGTCAGATTTAGAGATAAGTTTACTCTAAAGGCAGGGTCAGTGTTTGGGTTAGAGTTAGTGTTAGGGTTAAAGCCAGAATTAGGACTAGGTTTAGGTCTAGGGGTTGGGTTAGTGTTTGAGTTAGGTTAAGGATTATTGTTAGGGCTAGGGCTAGGTTTATGTTTGTGTCTAGGGGTAGATTTAAGGCTAGATTTAGGATTTGGTTTAGGTCTATGTTAGTGATAGGGTTTGGTCTAAGGTTAGGGTCAGTTTTAGACCTAGGGTTAGTGTTATGTTCAGAATAAGGGTCAGGGTTAGTGTTAGAGTTTAGGATAGGGTTAGAGCTAGAATGAGGGCTTGGGTTAGGACTATTAATAGGGTTAGAGTTTTGGTTAGACTAATGATTAGAGATAGGTCTAGGGTTGCAATTAGCATTAGGGTTTTTCTTAGGTTAAGGGATAACCTTAGAGCTAGGGTTTATGCTAGAATTAGGGTTAGGGTTAGGGTTAAATATAGGTTTAGAGCTTGGATTACAGCTAGTTTTTGGGTTAGGGTTAGGGCTAGATTTGTGCATTGGCTAATGTAAGAGTCAGCGATACAATTAGGGTTAGTTTCAGGGTTAGGGTTAGGGGTAGGACTAGTGTTAGGTTTAGGTTTAAGGTTAGGGTAACATTTAGAGCTAGGGTTAATGTTAGGATATGAGTCAGCATCCGGGTTAGTTTTAGGGTTAGGGTTAGAATCAAATAAGGACTAGGGTTAATGTTGGTGTTCGGTTTAAGGTGAGGGCTGTGTTTAGAGCTAGGGTGACTGTTAGGATATCAGTCAGGATCAGGGTTAGCTTTAAGGTTATGGTTATGACTTGAATTAGGGCTAGGGTTACTGTTAGAGTTTGGTTTAAGTTTAGGGTGGTCTTTAGTGCTAGCATTAGTGTTGGGATATGAGTCAGGGTCAGGGTAAGTTTTAAGGTTAGGGTTAGGATTTGAATTGCAGCTAGGGTTATGTCTAGATGTAGTGTTAGTGTTCAGTTTAAGTTAAGGTTTAAGGTTAGGGGTGTTGCTCACTTTTGTTTTAGTCCTAGGTTTAGGGTTTGGGTAGTTATAAGATTAGCATTAGGGTTAGGGCTATTGTTAGTGTTAGCCTTAGGGTTTGAGTTAGGGTTAAATTTGGATTTAATATTAGATCTAGGATTAGGGCTATATCTAACTATAGGACAAGTATTAGGGCTAGGGTTATAGTTACGGTAACTGATAGGGTTAGAAATAGGGCTAGGGCTAGGGTGAGAGTTAGAGTTAGTCTTAGGCCTAGGGTTTTGGTTATATTTAGGGATATAACTAAGTTAGGGCTAGGATTAGGGCTAGAGTTAGTGTTCAGCTTAGGCCGAGTTTTAGAGCTAGGGTTATAGTTAATTTTAGGGTAAGGTATGGTGTTATAGCTAGGTTTAAAGGTAAGGTGAGGGTTATAATTAGGGTTAGTGCTAGGGTTAAGGTTAGGTTTATGTTTCAGGCTAGGTTTAGGGCTAGGATGAAGGCTAGGGTTTGTTGTAGGGTTAGGTCTAGAATTAGGTCTAGGGCTAATGTCAGGTCTAGTGTTACAATTCGGGGGTAGATTTAGAGTTAGGTTGTGTCTAGGTCTAGTCCAGTGTTAGGCTTCAGATTAGGGTCAGGTGCAGACTTAGGTGTATTTTTAGGGTCAGAATCAGGGTTAGGATTTGTTTTAGGTTAAGGTTTAGGGGTAGGGCACAAATGAGCATTAGGTTTAGGGTTAGGATTAGGGTAATTGAGTGTGTTAGGTTTATGTTTCAGGGTAAGTTTAGGGCAATGGAGAGCTTTAGGGTTAGCAAAATGGTTAAGGTTATGCCTAGGGTTAGCATTAGGATTAGGATTATCATAAGGATAATATATAGGGTTAGAGCTATGGTTAGGGCTAGGGTTAGGTTAGGATTAGGGCTACAGTTAGGTTAGGTTTTGGGTTAGGGCTAGTAGCCCTAGCTTAGGTGGGGTCAGGGTTATATTTAGGATAAAGTTTAGGTTTTGAGCTAGGATTAGATCTAGGATGAGGGATAGGTTCAGTTTTATGGTCAGGGTTAGGTTTAGGGATAGGGGTAGGGTTTTCATTAGGGTTAGGATTAGGTTTAGGGTAATAGATTGTGTTCAATGTAAGGTTAGCTTTATGGTTTAGGTTAGGTTTTGGTTTAAGTTTAGTTTTAGGGCTAGCTTTACTTTTGGTTTTAGGGTAAGAGTTAGGGTTTGAGTTAGGGTTAAGGCTATGGCAAGGTTTAGGTTTAGGTTTAGGTCTAGGGTTAGGTTTATGGTTTGGGTTAGGGTTTTGTTTAGTGTTAGGAATAGGGTTATCATTAGGTTTAGGAATAGGGTTATCATTAGGTTTAGGGTTATAGTTAGGGTAATGGCTAGTGTTAGAGCTAGTGTTAGGTCTAGGGTTAAGGTTATGATTTGGATTATGGTTAAGGTTATGGTTAGGAATTGTGCTAGGGTTATGTTTAGGTGAAGGGTTAGGCTTTGAGATAGGATTAGGTCTAAGGTGAGGGTTTGGTTTAGGGTTAGGTTTAGGACCAGGGTTAGGGTTAGGGTTAGAGTGAGGGTTATGCTTAGGGTATGTTTAGGCCTCCATTAGGGTTAAGGTTTGTGTTAGGTATAGGCCTAGGTTTAGTGCTATGTGTAATGTAAGATCTAGGGTTCTGATTCGAGCTAGTTTTAGGGTTAGGGTTATGGCTAGGTGTAGTGTTAAGTTTAAGTTTTGTGTTAGGGTCAGGTGTAGAGCTAGGTTTAATGTTAGTGTCAGGGCCAGTGTTCAGGTTAAAGTTAGGGTTAGGGTGAAACCAGAATAGGAGTAGGGTTAGGTCTAGTGGTAGGGTTAGTTTTTTGTTTAGGTTAAGGGTTATTGTTAGGGCTAGGACTAAGTTATTGTTTAGGTCAAGGGCTAGAGTTATAGCTAGAATTAGGATTATGTTTAGGTCCAGGGTTATTGTTAGGGTTAGGTTTGGGTATAAGGTTAGTGGTAGGGCTAGTTTCAGGTTTTGATTTCGCTTCAGGGTAAGGTTTAGACCTATAATTAGTGTTAGGGTCAGAATAAGGGTGAAGATGAAGATGAGATTTGGGGTTAGGGTTAGATCTATAATAAGGGCTAGTGTTAGGACTAGTAATAGGGTTATTGTTTGGGTTTGGCTAAGGGTTAGAATTAGGAATAGAATTAGCATTATGAATAGGGTTTGGCTTAGGGTAATGGATAGAATTATAGCTAGGTTTAGGGCTAGGATTAGGTTTAGGTTTAGGGCTAGTTTTAGGGTTAGGGTTAGGTTTTGGCTAAGGCCAATGTAAGAACTAGGGTTATTATTAGGGTTAGTTTCAGGGTTAGGGTTTTGGCTAGGTCTATATTTAGCATTAGTTTTAGGGTTAGAGTGATATTTAGAGCTAGGGTTTGTGTTTGAATATGAGTCAATGTGAGAATTAGTTTTAGGTCTAGGACTCGAATTAGAGTTCATGTTATGGCTAGTTATGGGTTAGTGTTTGGTCTAGGTTAAGGTTTAAGGTTAGAGCAATGGCTCAGTTTTGTTTTAGGGCTAGGTCTTGGATTAGGGCTAGTTTTAGGATTAGCAATATGTTAGAGCTAGTTGTAGAAAGAGATTTAGGCTTAAGATTAGGGTTAGATTTAGGGTTATGGTTAGATCCAGAGTTAGGCCTAGGGCTAGGATTAGGGTTCAGGTTAGGGCTATTGTGAGAGTTATGGTAACGAATAGGGTTATAAATAGAAATAGGGCTAGGGTGTGAGTTAGAATAGTCTTAGGGCTAGGGTCAGGGGTAGGGTTAAGTTTAGTTTTCAAATTGGGCTAGGATTAGCACTATGATTAGTGTTAGGGTTACGCCTATGGTTAGGGCTAGGGTTAGGGTTAGTTTTAGGGGAAGGGATGGCGTTATGTAACTTGGTTCAGTGCTAGGGCGAGGGTTATATTTAGGGCTAGGGCTAGGATTTGGGTTTGGGTTAGGATTAGGTTTAGGGCTAGGATGAGGGCTAGGGTTTTTGTTATGGTTAGGGCTAGGATTAGGGCTAGGGATAAAGTCAGGTCTAGGGTTAAGATTAGGGATAGCATTAGGGATTGGTTTATGACTAGGTCTAGTGTAAGGGTTAGGTTTAGGGTAGGGGTCAGGTATAGAGCTAGGTTATTATTAAGGTCAGAGTCTGGGTTAGGGTTTGGTTTGGGTTGTTTTAAGGTTAGGGCTCAAATTAGCTTTAGGGTTAAGGTTAGGGTTAGAGTAATGGATAGAGTTAGGTTTACAATTCACGTTAGGTTTAGAGTAATGTATAGGGATAGTGTTAGGGATAGGGTTAGTGTTAGGCCTATGGTTAGCATTTGGTTTAGCCTCATGTTTAGAGTAATAGATAGTTTTAGTGATAGTGTTAGGGCTTAGGTTATGTTTAGGATTAGGGCTATGGTTTGGGTTACTCCTAGAGTTAGTGTTAGGGTTCCGTTTAGGGTAATGGTTAGGGTTTGAGCTACGGTTAGGGCTAGGGCGAGGGTTAGGATTAGAATCACAGCTATGGTGAGGGTTAGGGTTAGGGTTAGGGCTAGGGTTAGCATTAGGGTTAGGGTTATGTTTAAGGTAATGTATAGTTAGAGCTACGATTTGGGCTATGGTTACAGTTAGTATTAGGGATAGTGTTAGTGTTAGGGTTAGAGCTAAGGTTTTGTTTAGGGTAAGGGTTAGAGTTTGAGCTAGGTTTAGGGGTATGGCAAGCATTAGGTTTAGGATATGTGCTAAGATTAGGATTAAGGTTATGTTTAGGTATAAGTTTAATTCGTATATTAGGGCTAGGTTTTGTGTGAGGTTTACGGCTAGTGTTAGGGCTATGGGCTAGTGTTAGGGTTATGGTTATGGCTAATATGGGGGGTTAGGGTTATAGATATGTCTAGTGTTAGGGGTAAGTTTTGGGTTAGGATAAGGTTTAGAGCTCGTGTTTCTGTTAAGGTAACTGTCAGTGTTCGGGTTAGCATTGGGTTTATGGTTATAGCCAGAATTAGAACTAGGGTTAGGTCTAGGTGTATGGTTAGTCTTTGCATTAGATTAATGTGTATTTTTGGGCTAGAGCTAGGGCTAGGTTTTGGTTTAAGACTAGGGCTAGAGTTATGGTTATATTTAGGATTAAGTTTAAGTCTAGTGCTAGTGTTATGGTTAAGTTTAGGTATAGATTTACTGGTAGGGCTAGTGTTTGGGTTCAGTTTAGTGTTAAGGTCAGGTTTTGACCTAGGGTTAGTCTTAGGGTCAGAATAAGGGTAAGGGTTAGGCTTAGTCTTTGGGTTATGGTTACAGATAGATAGCTAGGGTTAGGACTAGTAATAGAGTTAGGGTTTGGGGTAAGCTAAGGATTAGGGTTAGAACTAGGGTAGCATTAGGATGAGAGTTTGGCTTAGAGTAAGGAATAGGTTTAGAGCTAGGGTTTGGGTTAGTGTTAGGGTTTGGTTAGGGTTAAATCTAGGGTTGAGGCTCAGATTAACACTAGGTTTTGTGTTAGGTTTAGAACTATGGCTAATGTAAGAACTAGCTTTACGGTAAGGGATAGTTTTAGGGTTAGGATTAGGGCTTGGTCTAGGGATTGGTCTAGTTTTGGGGTTAGGTTTAGGGTTAGGGTGATATTTAGAGGTAGGCTAAGTTTTAGCATCAGAGTCAGGGTCAGTATTAGTTTTAGGGATAGGGTTAGGACTAGGTGTAGCATTAGGATTTGGTTTAGGTTAAGGGTTAGCATTAGGGCGATAGCTCAGTTTTGTTTGTGAGCTATGGCTAAAATTAGTGCTAGTTTTCAAATTAGAATTAGGGTTAGGGCTAGTGTTAGGGTGAGCTTTAGGTTTAAAGTTAGGGTTGGATTTAGAGTCAGGGTTAGTTCTCAGTTTACGACTATGGCAGGTTTATGACTAAGGTTAGGGCTAGTGTTAGGGTTAGGCAATAGATAAAGACGGTACTAGAAATAGGTCTAGGGCTAGATTTAGGGTTAGTCTTAGGGCTAGGGTTAGATTCAGGGTTACAGTTAGCAAAAAAATAGGCCTACAATTAGAGCTATGGTTAGTGTAAGGATTAGGCATATGGTTAGGTCTAGGGTTAGTGTTAGTGATAGTGTTAGGGTTAGGGTTAGGGTTAGGGGAAAGGATGTGGTTATACCTAGGTTCATTACTTGGGTGAGGATTTAAATTTTGGTTTGGGCTAGGGTTAGGTTTCGGGTTAGGATTAAGGCTAGGTTTAGGGCTAGGATGAGGGCTCGGGTTTATATTAGGTTTAAGACAAGAATTAGGTAGAGTGCTAATGTGAGGACTAGGGTTACAGTTAGGGATACTCTTAGGGTTAGTTTTAAAGCTAGGTCTAGTTTAAGGGTTATGTTTAGGGTAAGTGTCAGGTTTAGAGCTAGGTGTGTTATTAGAGTCAGTGTCTTTTTCAGAGTTTGGGTTAGGTTTTCATTTAGTTTTAGGGCTCAAATTAGCATTAGGGTTAGGATTAGAGTTAGGGTTAGAGTAATTGATAGGGTTAGGTTTTGTGTTCAGTTTAGGTTTAGGTAAGGATAAGGTTAGTGTTGGCGATAGGTTTACAGTTAGGCCTAAATGGATAGGGTTAAATTTAGGTTTAGGACTAGGGTTAGTGTTAGCTTTAGCATAACTGTTAGGGTTTGAGCTAGGAATAGGACTACGGCAAGGGTTAGAAATATGGTTAATACTAGGGTTGGGTTTACAGTCAGGGTTAGTGTAGGTTTAGGGTTAAGGGTAGGGTTAAGTTTAGAGTTAGGGTTAGAATAAATTTAGTGTTACAGCTTGTGTTATCATGTCGTTTATAGTTAGAATTAGGGTAATGGGTGGGGTTAGAGCTATGTTTAGAGCTATGTTAGGGTAAGGCTTATGTTTAGAGTAATAGATAGGTTTAGGTCTAGGGTTAGGATTAGGGTTAGGCATAGGGTTAGTTTTAGGGTTAGGTTTGAGCTATGGTTAGGGCTAGGGCGATGGTTAGGATTAGTATCAATTCTAGGTTTAGGATTAGGGTTATTTTTAGGGCTAGGGTAAGCATTAGTGTTAGGGTTATGTTTAGAGTAATAGAGTTAGAGTTAGAGTTAGGGCTAGGATTATGGTTAGGATTAAGTCTAGGCTTAGGTTTAGGGTTACGGACAATTTTAGGGTTAGCGTTAGGTTTATGATAATGGTTAGTGCTAGGGTTAGGATTAGGGTTAAAACGAGGTGGTAGGGCTCTGTTTAGTGCTGGGTTATGGGTTAGGTTAGGGCTAGGATTAGGGCTACGGATAATGTAAGAACTAGAGTTATGATTAGGGCTACTTTTAGGCTTACAGTTAGGGCTAGTTCTAATTTTAGGGTTAGGTATACTTTTAGAGTGATGTTAGAACTAGGGTTAGTGTAAGGTCAGAGTCAGGCTCAAGGTCAGTTTTAGGGTTAGGTTAGGACCTGAATTAGAGCTAAGGTTAGCACTAGGTGTAGGGTTAGATTTTGGTTTAGGTTAAAGGTTAGGCTTAGGGCTGTGGTTTGGTTTTCTTTTAGGGCTTAAACTAGATTAGGGCTAGTATTAGGATTAGTGTTAGGGCTAGTGTTAGTTTGAGATTTAGGCTTAGGGTTAGGGTTGGAATTAGAGTTATGGTCAGTTTTAGGGTTAGGGCTAGGGCTAGTGTTAGGGCTAAGGTTAGGGCAAGTGTTAGGGTTATGGTAAGGGATAGGGTTAGATCTAGGAATAGGTCTAGGTTGAGAATTAGAGTTTGTTTAGTGCTAGTGGTAGGGTTAGGGCTAAATTAGGGCTAGGAAAAGGTCTAGGATTAGTGTAAGAGTTAAGTCTAGTCTTAGAGTATGGGGGAAGGGATGGGTTTATAGCAAGGTTC
This sequence comes from Marmota flaviventris, assembly GCF_047511675.1. Lineage (NCBI taxonomy): Eukaryota > Metazoa > Chordata > Mammalia > Rodentia > Sciuridae > Marmota > Marmota flaviventris. Next base: position 25,090,641 of record NC_092515.1, on the reverse strand, counting down.
AGAACTAGGGCGAGGGATAAAATTAGGGATATGGCTAGAGTTAGGTTTCAGGTTAGATTCAAGTCTAGGTTTGCGGCTAGGATGAAGGCGAGCGTTTGTGTTAGGGTTATGGCAAGAATTAGGGCTAGGGCTAATATCAGGTCTAGGGTTATGGTTAGGGATAGTTTTAGGGTAAGATTTATCAATAAGTCTAGTGTCAGAGTTAAGTTTATGGTGAGGTTCAAGTTGAGGGCTAGGGTTATTATAATAGTCAGAGTCAGGTTTTGGGTTTGGGTTAGGCTGAGGTTTACGGTATGGCTCAAATTAGCATTAGGTTTGAGTTAGGGTTAGGGTAATGGATAAGGTTAGTTTTAGGCTTCAGGTTAGGTTTAGGGCTCAGGTTAGATTTAGGGTAATGAATAGGGTTAGGGTTAGGCCTAGGGTTAGCATTAGGTTTATGGTTATCATTTGGATAATGGATAGGGTTAGAGCTAGGTTTAGGGCTAGGGTTATGTTTAGGATTAGGGCTAGAGCTATGGTTAGGGTTAGGTTAAGGCTAGTTTTACGTTTAGGGTATGGGTTAGGGTTTGAGCTAGGGTTAGTGGTAAGGATAGGGTTAGGTTTAGGATTAGGTCTAGGGTTAGAATTAGGGTTATCATTAGGGTTAAGGTAATGGAAAGGTTTAGATATCGGGTTAGGGTTAGGCTTAGGTTTAGGTTTAGGACTAGGGTTAGTGTTAGGTTTAGCATAATTGTTAAAGTTTGAGCTAGAGTTAGGACTACACCAAGGGGTATGTTTATGATTAAGTCTAGGGTTAGTTTTAAAGTTAGGGTTAGAGTAGGTTTAGGGTTAGGGCTAGGGTTATCAGGATGTTTATGGTTAGGGTTAGTTTAATGGGTAGGGTTAGAGCTAAGGTTAAGTCTAGTTTTAAGTTTAGGATTAGGGCTAGGGTTAGGGTTAGGTTTAGGCTTATAATTTTCTTATGGTTAGGTTAAGGGTAAGGGTCAGAGATTTAGTAAGTGTTAGGGCTAGGTTGAGGCTTCAGGTTAGAATCAGGGCTAGGGATAGAATTAGGGGTAGGGTTAGCGTTAGGGCTAGGTTTAGCCTTAGGTTTAGGGTGATGGTTAGGGTAATGAATAGAGTTATAGATAAGGTTTGGGCTATGGTTATTTTTAAGATTTGGGCTAGGATTGGGGTTAGGGTTTGGGCTATGTTTATGTTTAGGGTAAGGACTAGGGTTTACGCTGTTGTTAGTGCTAGGGCTAGGTTGAGAATTAGGTTCAGCCTTAGGTCTAGGGACAAGATTATGGTAGGTATAGGGTTAGGGTTAAGGTTAGGGCTAGGGTTATCATTAGGTTTAGGATAAGGGTTAGGGTAATGGATAAGGTTAGATCTAGGTTTAGGTTTAGGTTTAGGGCTAGATTTAGTTTTAGGGTTAATGTTAAGTCTACTTTTATGTTTAGGTTTATGGTATGGGTTAGGTTTTGAGCTAAGTTTAGGGCTATCATGAGTGTTAGTTTTAGGGTTAGGTCTATTGTTAGTTTTCTGGTTAGGGTTAGGGTTACGGTTAGGGTTAAGGCTAGGGTTATCAATACAATTAGGTGTAGGGTTGGGTAAGGTGTAGGTTTAGAGCTAAGTTTAGGAATAATATTAAGTTTAGGTTTAGGGCTAGTGTTAGGGTTTAGATTAAGGATTAGGTCTAAGTTTATATTTATGGTAAGGGTTAGGCTTCGAGGAAGGTTTAAGACTAAGGCTAGGTTTAGGTTTAGCGTTATAATTAGGGCTAGGTTTAGGGTTGGGGTTATGTGTAGGGCTAGGTTTAGGCCTAGAATTTGCTCTAGGTTTTGTATTAGGTTAAGGCATAGAGTTAGGGCTATGGATAATGTAATAGTTAGGATTATAATTAGGGCTAGATATAGGGTTAGGGTTATATCTAGGTCTAGTGTTATGTTTAGGTTTTCTGTTAGGGTCAGGTTTAGAGATAGGTTTAGTGTTAAAGGCAGGGTCATTGTTCAGGTTAGAGTTAGAGTTAAGGTTAAAACCAGAATTGGGACTAGGTTTATGTCTAGGGGTAAGGTTAGTCTCCAAGTTAATTTAAGGATTAATGTTAGCGCTAATATTAGGTTTTTGTTTTGGTCTAGAGCTAGAGTTAAGGCTGATTCAAGATTAGGATTAGGTCTAGGGCTAGTGATAGGGTCTGGTTTAAGTATAAGTTTACTGGTAGGGCTAGTGTTACGGTTTGGTCTAATTTTAGGGTCAGGTTTAGACATAGGTTAGTGTTATGGTCAGAATAATTTTCAGGGTTATGGTTAAGGTTTGGGATAGGGTTAGAGCTAGAATGAGGGCTAAGGGTAGGACTATTAATATGGTGAGAGTTTTGATTATTCTGAGGATTAGGGATAGTTCTAGGGTTAACATTGTTAGGGTAGGGTTAGGGTTAGGGTTAGGGCTAAAGCTAAGTGTAGGGCTCGGTTTAGGACTTTTTTTGGGTTAGTATTAGGGCTAGGGTTAGGGCAAGAGGTAATGTAAGAACCAGGGTTACAATTAAGGTTAGCTTTGGGGTTAGGGTTAGGGCTATTTCTAGTGTTAGTACCAGATTTAAGATTAGGGTGATATTTAGAGCTAGAGTTGTTTTTAGGATAGGAGTCATGTTCAGGGTTAGTTTTAAGATTTCAGTTAGGACTCTAATTAGGGCTAGGATTACTGTTAGAGTTCTGTTTAAGGTTAGCATCATGTTTAGAGCTAGGGTGATTGTTAGGATATGAGTCAGGGTCAGGGTTAGTTTTAAGATTAGGGTTAGGACTCGATTAGGAAGAGGATTAGTTCTTGTAGTAGTTTAGGGTTTGGTTTAAGTTATAGTTTATGTATAGGTCTATTGCTTAGTTTTGTTTTAGTCCTAGGATTAGGGTTAGGGCTAGTTTTACAATTAGTATTAGGGTTAGGGCTAGTGTTAGTGTCAGGCTTAGACTTAGGGTTAGGGTTACATTTATATTATGTTTTGATCTAGGATTAGGCTAGGATTAAGGATAGGGCAAGGGTTAGGGCCAGGGTTAGAGTTATGGTAAGGGATAGGTTTAGAACTAGGGATAGGGCTAGAGTGAGAGTTATTGATAGGACGAAAATTAGAGTTAAAGTTTGGGATAGGGTTAAATTAGTGCTAGAATTAGGGCTAGAGTTAGTGTTAAGCTTAGGCCTAGTGATATGCATAGGTTTAGGTTTAAGTTTAGAATAAAGAATGGTGTTATAGCTAGGTTTAGATGTAGGGTGAGGGTTAGAGTTAGGGTTAGGGCTAGGGTTGTGGTTAGGGTTATGATTAAGTCTAGGTTGAGGGATAGGCTCAGGGCTAGTGTTTGTTTTAGATTCAGGGCTAGGATTAGTGCTAGGGCTAATATCAGGTCTAGAATTATGGTTAAAGATAGTTTTAGGGTTAGGTTTATGGCTATGTCTACTGTAAGGGTTAGGTTTGGGGTAAGGGTCAGGTTTAGACCTCAGGGAATTATTAGGATTAGGGTTTGGCTTAGGTAAGGATTTAGGTTTATGGCTGAAATTAGCATTAGGTTTAGTGTTTGGGTATAGTTAGGGTTTGTTTTAAGGTTCAGGTTTGGTTTAGGGTAATCGATAAGGTTAGCATTAGTGATAGGGCTAGGTTTAGGCTTAGGGTTAGCATTAGGATAAGGGTTATGGTTAGGGTAATTGATAGGGTTAGAACTAGAGTTATGGTTAGGAATATGCCTTGAGTTAGGGTTAGAGTTAGTGTTAGAACTGGGATCGGGTTAAGTTTAGGGTTATGTTTAGCATAAAGTTTAGGTTTTGAGCTAGGGCTAGGTAAAGGTTTTTTTAGGGCAAGGGCTAAGATTTGTTTAGTTCTTGTAGAGCTAGAGTTCAGGCTAGATTTAGGATTAGGTTTAGGTCTAGAGCTAGTGATAGGGTTAGGTTTAAGTATAAAGTCACAAATAGGGCTAGGGTTTGGTTTAGGGTTATGGTAACTTTTAATTCTAGTGTTTATGTTATGGTCAGAATAAGGGTCAGGGTTAGAGTTAGGGTTTGGGATAGCATTAGAGCTAAAATGAGACCTAGTGTTAGGACTATTAATAGGGATAGAATTTGGTTAGCCTACAGATTAGGGATAGGTCTAGGGTTACCATTAGGGTTAAGATTTTGCTCAGGGAAAGGGATGGGTTTAGGGCTAGGGTTAAGTTTATGATTAGGGTTAAAGCTACTTTAGGGCTAAGCTTTGGGCTAGTTTTTGTGTGAGGCCTAAGGGTAGTGTTAGGACAATACATGATATAATATCTAGGATTACAATTAGGGTTAGGGTTAAGGGTAGGTGAAGTGTTAGGGTTAGGTTTAAGATTAGGGTGATATTTATAGCTAGAATTAGTGTTAGGATATCAGTCAGGTCAGTGTTAGTTTAATGATTAGGGTTTGGACTCGAATTAGGGCTAGGGTTATTGTTAGGGTTCAGTTTAAGTTTAGGGTGGTGTTTAGAGCTAGGATGAGTGATAGGATATAAGTCAGGTTCAGGGTTATTTTTAAGGTTATGATTAGGACTCAAATTAGGGATAGGGTTAGATCTAGTTGTAGTGCTAGAATTTGGCTTAAGTTTTGTGTTAGGCCTGTTGCTCAGTTTTGTTTTAGTGCTATGGTTAGGGTTAGGGCTAGTTTTATGATTAGCTTTAGGGTTAGGGCTAGGGTTATGGTTAGCTTTAGGATTAAAGCTAGATTTAAGGCTAGGATTAGGGCTAGGTTTTTTTTTAGGTTTAGTGCAAGAATTAGGGCTATAACTAATGTCAGGTGTAGGGTTATAGTTAGTGATATTTTTAGAGTTAGGTTTATGGCTAGGTCAAATTAAAGTGTTACATTTAGGAAAAGATTCAGATTAAGCGCTAAAATATTATTAGGGTCAGAGTCAGGCTTCGGGTTTGGTAAGGTTAAGGTTTAGGGTTAAGGCTCAAATTAGCATTAAGGTTAGAATTAGGGCTAGGCTAATGGATAGTGTTAGGTTTAGGGTTAGGTTATGTGTAAGGTAATGGATATGGTTAGGGTTTGTGATAGGTTTCGGGTTAAGCCTAGGGTTAGCATTAGGATTATGGTTATCATTAGGGTAATTTATAGGGTTAGACCCAGGGTTAGTGCCAGGGTTATGGTTAGGATTAGGGCTAGAGTTAGGGTCAGTGCGAGGGTTACAGTTAGGATTAGGTTTAGGGTAGGTTTTAGGGTTTAAGCTAGGATTTTTGCTATGGCTAAGGTGAATTTAGGGTTTGGTCTAGGGTTATGGTCATGATTAGTGTTACGGTTAGGGCTAGAGTTATCATTAGGGTTGGGGTAATAGGTTTAGATTTCAAGTTAAAGATAGGTTTAGGTTCACTGTTAGTCTTAGGGTTAGGTTTATGTTTAGGTTTAGGGTAGGTTTAGCTTTAGGTCTAGTGTTATCATTAGGGTTAATTTTAGGGTTAGGGTAATGGGTTGGGTTCAAGCTAGGGTTAGGGCTAGTGTTAAGGTTAGGATTAGGGCTGGGGTTAGGGTTATGGTTAGGCCTTGGGTTAGTGTTAGGGTTATGTTAAGTGTAAGGTTAGGGATTGATCTAGGTTTAGTGCTAAGGTGAGGGTTAGGATTACAGTCAGGGCTAGGGTAGGTTTAGGGTTAGGTTTAGGGCTACAGTTAGCATTAGTTTTAGGGTTATGGTAAGTGAAATAGATAGAGTTAGAGCTAGGGTTATTGCTAGAATGAGGGTTAGGGTTAAGTTTAGGGCTAGGTTTAGGGTTAAAGTTATGCTTAGGGTTAGGGTTAGGGCTGTAATTAGGGCTAGGTTTTGTGTGAGGTTTAGGGCTAGTGTTAGGTATATGGGTAATGTAAGACCTAGAATTATGGTTATGGCTAGATTTAGAATTCATCTAGTGTTAGGGTTAATTTTTGAGTTAGGATAAGTTTTAGAGCTAGGATTTTTGTTAGGGTAAGTGTCAGGGTTCAGGTTAGGATTAGGTTTAGTGTTAGGTACAGAATGAGGTCTAAGGTTAAGTGTAGGGGTAGAGTTAGTGTTTGGTTTAGGTTAAAGGTTATTGTTAGACCTAAGGCTAGGGTTATGGCTATATTTAGGATTAGGTTTAGGCCTAGGGCTAGTGTTAGTGTTAGGTTTGGTGTTAGGGTTACTGGTAGGGCTACTGTTAGCTTTTGGATAAGGGTTAGGGTCAGGTTTAAACCTAGGTTTAGTGTTAGGGTCTGAATAAAAGTCAGGTTTAGGGTTAGGTTTTGGATTAAGTTTAGAACGAGGGCTAGGTTTAGGACTAATAATCGAGTTAGGGTTTGGGGTAGGAAGAAAATTACGGTTAAGACTAGGGTAACAATAGGGTGAGGGTTTGACTAAGGGTAAGAAATAAGGTTAGCCCTAGGATTAGGACTAGGGATAGGATTAAGGTTAGGGCCAGGGTTAGGCCTTGGAATAGGGCTAGCTTTTGTGTTAGGTTTAGGGCTATGGCTTATTTAACAACTGGCATTACAATTAGGGCTACTTTTAGGGATAGGTTTAGGGTGAGGTCTAGTGTTAGGATTAGATTTAGGGATAGGTTGATGTGTAGAGCTAGGGTTAGTGTTAAGGTCAGAGTCAGCATTAGTATTAGTTCTATGGTTAGGGTTAACACTTGAATTAGGACTAGGGTTAGGGCTAGGTGTAGGGTTAGGATTTGGTTTAGGTTAAGGTTTAGGATCAGTGCTATGGCTCATTTTTCTTGAGGGCTAGGGCTCGGGTTAGGGCTAGTTTTCAAATTAGTGTTAGGTTTAGAGCTAGTGATAGGTTGTGGTTTAGTCTTAGAGTTAGGGTTAGATTTAGGGTTAGAATTAGAGCTTAACTAGGGCTAGGATTAGAGCTAGGGTTAGTATTAAATCTGAGTCTAAATTTATGGCTAGGGTTATGGTTATGGTTATAGTTATGTAGATGTTATGGGTAGCTTTATAACTAGGGTGAGGGTTAAAATTAGGGTTAGGTTTATGGTTAGTGTTAGGTTTAGTTTTAAGGCTAAGATTAGGGCTAGGATTAGGACTAGAGTTTGTTTTAGGGTTAGGGTTTCATTAGGTCTAGGGCTAATGCAGGTCTAGGGTTATGGTTTGAGATAGTTTTAGGGGTATGATTATTAGGGTTAGGATTAGGTTGATGGATATGGTTAGGTTTAGGGTTCAGGTTAGGTTTAGGCTAATGTATAGGTTTAGGGATAGGAATAGGTTTAGGGTTATCCTAGTTTAGCACTAGGGTTAGGATGAGGATTAGGGTGATGGATCAGGTTACAGCTGGAGTTAGGGCTAGGTTTATGGTTAGGATTAAGGCTAGGGTTAAGGTTATGTTTTGGGTAATGACAAGGGTTAGGTTTAGGTTTGGTTTTAGGGGTAAGATTTAGGGCTAGAATTAGGGTTATGATTAGCCTTAAAGGTAGTGTTTGGGTTCTTATTAGGAATAGGTTTTGGGTTAGGTTACGGCTAGATTTAGGGCTACAGCTAATGCAAGAACTAGAGTTATGATTAGAACAAGTCTTAGGGTTAGGATTAGGGCTAGGTCTAGGGTTAGGGTTACGTTTAGGTTTTGAGTGATGTTTAGAGCTAGGGTTAGTGTTAGGGTCAGAGTCAGGATCAGGGTTTCTTTTAGGGTTAGGGATAGGACTCGAATTAGAGCTACGTTTAGGGCTAGGTGTAGGCTTAGGTTTTGTTTTTATGATAAAGGTTATGGTTAGGGCTATGGCTTGGTTGTATTGTAGAGCTAGGGGTAGGTTAGGGCTAGTTTTAGGATTAACATTAGTGTTACAGCTTGTGTGAGTGAGAGGTTTAGCTTAGGGCTAGGGTTAGATTTAGAGCTAGGGTGAGATATAGAATTAGGACAAGGGCTAGGGTTAGGGCTAATGTAAAGTCAAGTGATAGGATTATGGTAAGAGATAGGATTAGAACTAGGAATAGGACTAGGACGAGAGTTAGAGTTAGTCTTAAGACTAGGGTTAGGTTTGGTTTAGTGCTAACTTATGGCTAGGATTAGGTCTAGCGTTTGTGTTAGGGTTAGGCCTTGATTTAGGCTTATGTTTATGTTTAGGAATAGGGTTAGGTTTAGGGGAAGGGATGGGGTTAGGTCTAGTTTTAGGGCTAAATTGAAGGTTAGAATTTTGATTAGGGCTAGGGGTCTTGTTAGGTTTAATAATAAGGCTAGGTTTAGGCCTAGTATGAAGGCTAGGGTTTGTTTTGGGGATATGGCAAGAATTAGGGCTAGGGCTAGTGTCATGTCTAGACTTACGTTAGGGATAGATTGAGGTTTAGATTCATGGCTAGGTCTAGTGTAAGTGTTTGGTTTAGGGTAAGGAACAGGTTTAGAGCTAGGTGTATTATTAGAGTTAGAATTAGATTTAGGGTTGTGTTTAGGTTAGGGCTCAGTTTATAGCTTGAATTAGCATTAGGGTTTGGTTAGGGTTATGATAGGTTTAGATTTAAGGTTCATATTAGGTGTAAGGTAATTGATAGGGTTAAAATTAGCAAAAGGGTTAGGGTTAGGCTTAGGGTTAGCCTTAGGGTTATGGTTGTGCTTAGGTAATGAATAGAGTTAGGGCTAGGGTTATGGTTAGTATTAAGGCTAGGGTTGGGTTTAGGCCTAGTGTTAGGTTTAGGAGAACTAGGGCTAGGGCTAGGGCAAGAGTTAGAGTTAGTCTTATGGTAGGTTTAGGGTTAGGATAGGATTAAATATAGGCTAAGATTATCTCTAGGCTTTGTGTTAGACATAGGTTTAGGTCTAGGGTTAGGGTTAGGTTTAGGGTTATGGTTAGTTTTGGGGTACAGAATGAGTTTATAGGTAGATTTAGTGCTAGGGCGAAGAACAGAATTAGGGTTAGGGCTCTGGTTATGGTTCGGGTTAGGGTTAAGTCTAGGTTTAGGGCTAGGATTACGGCTAGGGCTAATTTCAGTTCTAGTGTTATAGTTAAAATAGTTTTAGGTTTAGGTTTATGGCTACATCTAGTGTAAGGGTTAGGTTTAGGGTTAGAGTCAGGTTAAGAGCTAAGGGTTCTCTTAGGGTCAGGGTCACGATTAGTGTTTTGGATAGGTTAAGGTTTAATGTTAGGGCTTGAATTAGCATTAGAGTTAGGATTAGAGTAAAGATAGTGTTAGGTTTAGGTTTCATGTTAGGTTTAGGGTAATAGATAGGGTTAGTATTAGGGATATGGTTAGGTTTAGATCCAAGTTTAGCATTAGGGTTAAGATTATGGTTAGGGTAGTGGATAGGGTTAGAAATAGGTGTATGGCTAGGGTTATTGTTATGATTATTGATAGGGTTACTTTATGGTTAGGGTTAGGTTTAAATCTAGGATTTCAGCTAGGGTTATACTTACGATTAGTGATAGTGTTTGGGTTAAAAGTAAATCTAGGGATTGTGCTCAGAATAAGTCTAGGTTTTGGGTTAAGTTAAGGCTAGGTTTAGGGTTACAGCTAACCCTAAAGTAAGTACCTGGGTTGCAATTAGGGCTAATTTTATAGTTAGAGTTAGGGTTGGTCTATTGTTAAATTTGCCTAGGGTTAGAGTGATGTTTAGAGCTAGGGTTAGTTTTAAGGTCAGAGTCAGTGTCAGGTTTAGTTTTAGGGTTTGGGTTCAAACTCTAATTAGGGCTAGAGATATGGCTAAGTGTAGGGTTAGGGCTTAGTTTATATTAAGGTTTAGGTTTAGGTCTATAGCTTGGTTTTGTTTTAGGGCTAGGGTTACTGCTAGTTTTAAGATTAGCCTTACGGTTAGTGCTAGTGTTAGGTTTACATTTGGTCTAAGGTTTAGGGTTAGATTTAGAGTTAGGGTTACATCTAGGGTTACTGATAGGGCTATGAATAGGGCTAGTGTTAGACATATGGTATTGGTTAGGATTAGCGTTCCAGTAAAGAATAGGGTTAGAACTAGTGTTAGGACTAAGATGAGAGTTAGAGTTAGTCTTTGGGCTAGGGTTAGGGTTAAGGTTATGGATAGGGCTAAATTAGATCTAAAATTAGGGCTAGGGTTTGGTTAGAGTTATGCCTAGTGTTATGGTTAGGGTTATAATGAAGGCTATGTATAGGGCTAGGATAAGGGCTAGGGTTTGTGTTAGGGTTACGGCTTGTATCATGGCTAGGGCTAATATCAGGTCTTGGGTTATGTTTATGGATAGTTTTAGGGTTAGTTTTATGGCTAGGTCTAGTGTAAGGGTTAGGTATAGGGTAAGAGTGAGGTATAGAGCTAGGGGAATTATTAGGGTCAGTTTCAGTGTTAGGGTTTGGTTTAGGTTTGAGTTTAGGGTTAGGGCTTGAATTAGCATTAGGGTTAGTGTTAGGGTAATGATTGTATTAGGTCTAGGGTTCAGGGTAAGTTTAGAGTAATTTATAAGTTTGGGGATAGTGATATGTTTAGGTTAGGACTAGGGTTAGCATTAGGGTAAGGGTTATGTTTAGGGTAATGGTATAGTTAGACATAAGTTTAGGGTTAGAGTTATGGTAAGAATTAGGTCTTGATTTAGGGTTAGGGTGAGAGTAACAACTAGGGTTAGGTTAGGGTTATGTTTAGTGTAAGGGTTAGGTTCTGAGCTATGGTTAGGGCTAGGCTGAGTGTTAGGTTCAGGAATAGGTTTAAATATAGGATTATGGTAGGTTTTGGGTTGGGCTTAGTGTTAGGATTAGACCTAGGATTAGTGTTAGGTTCAGTAAAAGGGTCAGGGTTAGCGTTAAGGTATTGGATAGGGTTAGACCTAGAATGAGGGCAAGGGTTATTAATAGGGTTACTGTTTTTGTTAGCCCAAGGATTAGGGATAGGTCTAGGGTTACCCTTAGGTTTAGGTTTTTGCTTAGGTAAAGGATTGGTTTAGAGCTAGGGTTAGGGCTATGGTTATGGTTAGAGTTAGTGTTAAACTAGGTTAGGGCTCAGATTAGGCCTAGTTTTTGTGTTATGTTTAGGGCTAGGGTTAGGGCAATGGTTAATGTAAGACCTGGGATTACCATTAGGGTTAGTTTTAGTGTTAGGGCATGGGTTAGGTTTAGTGTTAGGGTTAGGTTTAAGATTAGGTTGATCTTTATAGCTAGGGTTCGTGTTAGGATAGGAGTCAGGGTCAGGCTTAGTTTTAGGGTTAGAGTTAGGACTGGAATTAGGGCTAGGGTTACTGTTAGGGTTCAATTTATGGTGAGGGCGGTTTTTAGAGCTAGGTTTCGTGTTAGGATATGAGTCAGGGTCAGGGTTGGTTTTCAGGTTAGGGTTAGGACTCGAATTTGGGCTAAGGTTAGGCCTAGTTTTATTTTTAGAATTTGGTTTAAGTTAAGGTTTAGGGTTAGGGGTAATGCTCTGTTTTGTTTTAGAACTAGGGTTAGTGTTAGGGCTAGTGTTAGTGTTATGTTAAGGCTTAGGGTGAGGGTTAAATTTGGAATTAGATTTAAATCTAAGCATAGGGCTAGGTCTAAGGATAGGGCAAGGGTTATGGCTAGATTTAGGGTTATGATAAGGGATATGGTTACAACTAGGCATAGGGCTAGGGCAAGAATTAGTCTTATGGCAAGGGTTAAGGTTATGGTTAAATATATGGCTAAATTAGGGCTAGGATTAGGGCTAGGTTTAGTGTTTAGTTTAAGCCTAGAGTTAGGGTTAGGGTTAGGGTTAGGGTTGGGTTTAGAGTTAGAGTTTATAGTTTTGGTTTAGATTTATGGCAAAGTTTGTGGTAAGGGACGGCTTTATAGCTAGGTTTAGAGGTAGGGTGACAGTTAGAATTAGGATTAGGGCTGTGGTTAGGGTTAGGGTTATGATTAAGACTAGGTTTAGGGCTAGGATGCGGGCTAGGGTTTTTTTTAGGGTTAGGGATAGGATTAGTGCTAGGGCTAAATTCAGGTCCAGAATTAAGGTTAATGTTAGAGATAGATTCAGACTTAGGATTATGGGTACGTCTAGTGTAAGGGTTAGGTTTAGGGTGAGCATCAGGTTTAGAGCTGGAGGCATGGTTATGGTCAAGTACTGGGTTAGCATTTGGGATAGGTTAAGGTTTAAAGTTAGGGCTAAAATTAGCATTAGGGTTTCAGTTATGTTATGGTAATGGATAGAGTTAGAAATCAGTTTAGGGCTAGGGTTATGGTTATGATTAGGGCTAGGTTTTGAGTTAAGTTAGTGCTAGGGTTAGGTTTATGGATAATGTATGTACTAAGGTTATGATTACAGCTAATTTTAGTGTTTTAGGGCTAGGTTTAGTATTAGGTTTAGGGTTAGGGTGATGTTTAGATATCAGGAGAGTGTTGTGGTCAGAGTAAGGGTCAGGGTTAGTTTTAGGGTTTGGCTTAAATCTCGAATTGGGGCTGGGTTTATGGCTAGCTGTAGGTTTAGGGGTAATGGATAGGGTTAAGGCTAGTGCTAGGATTAGGGTTCCTCCTAGGTTTAGCATAAGAATTATAGTTATCTTAGGGTAATGAAAAGGGTTAGATCTAAGGTTAGGGCTAGGGTTATTGTTAGGATTAGGCCTAGGGTTAACTTTAGGGTTATAGTTAGGGGTAGGGTTATTGTTAGGGTTAGATTTAGGCTTAAAGCTAAGGTAGGGCTTGGATTAGGGCTAGCTTTTGTGATAGGTAAGGGCTATGGCTAATGTAAGAACTAGGGTAATTATTAAGGCTAGTTTTATGGTTAATGTTAGGCCTAGGTGTAGTTTTAGGGTTAGGGTGAAGTTTAGACATATGGTTAGTGTTAGTGTCAGAGACAGTGTTCGGGTAGGGTAATGGTTAGGGTTAAAGCCAGAATTAGGAATAGGATTAGGTCTAGAGGTAGGGTTAGAATTCGGGTTAGGTTAAGGGTTATTGTTAAGGCTAGGTCTAGTTTCTCTTTAGGTCTAGAGCTATAGTTATGGCTAGATTTAGGATTAGGTTTAGGTCTAGTGCTAGGGTTAGTGTTAGGTTTAGATATAAGGTTACCAGTAGGGCTAGTGTTAGGGTTTGGTTTAGTTTAAGGTTTAGATTTAGAAATAAGATTAGTGTTAGGGTCAGAATAATGGTCAGGGATAGGGTTAGGTTTTGGATTATGGTTAGATCTATAATGAAGGCTATGGTTAGGACTAGTTATAGAGTTAGGTTTCAGTTAGGCTAAGGATTAGTGCTAAGAATACTGTTAGCATTAGGGTGAGGGTTTGGCTTAGCGTAAGGGATAGGGTTAGAGCTAAGGTTAGGACTAGGGTTAGGGTTAGGTTTAGGGTTAAATCTCATGTTAGGGCTTGGATTAGGGCTAGTTTTGTATTAGGGTTAGGGCTAGTGTTATGGTTATGGCTATTGTAAGGAATAGGGTTACAATTAGGGTGAGTTTTAGGGTTAAGTTTAGGCCTAGGTGAGTGTTAGCATTAGGTTTATGGTTAGGGTGATGGTAGAGCTAGTGTTTGGATATGAGTCAGTGTCATGGTTTGGTTTAGGGTTAAGGTTAGGTTTCAAATTACAGCTAGGGTTAGGGCTGGTGTAGGGTTAGGGTTTGGTCTAGGGTAAGGGTTGGTGTTAGGGGTTATGGCTCAGTTTTGTTTTAGTGCTAGGGCTAGGGTTAGGTATAATTTTAGGAATAGCATTAGGGTTAGAGCTAGTTTCAGGGTTAGGCTGAGGCATCAGTTTAGTGTTAGTTTTATAGATAGGTTTCAATTTAGATTTAGTGCTAGGGCGAAGGATTATGAATAGGCTTATGGCTTGGGATAGGGTTATTATAAGGGATAGGTTTAGAAGTAGAAATAGATCTTGTGTGAGAATTATAGTTAGTCTTAATTCTAGAGTTAGGATTAGGGTTAGGAATAGGGCTAAATTAGGGCTAGGATTAGGGCTAGATTTAGTGTTAGGGTTAGGGCTAGAGTTAGCGTTGTGGTTATGGTTAGGGCTTGTGTTTGGGTTAGGGTAAGGGTTAGGTTTAAGCTATGGTTAGGGCTAGGAGGAATGTTAGGTTTAGTGTTAGGTCTGGGTTATGGTTAGGGTAAGGGTTAGGTTTGGGTTTAGGGCTACTGTTTTCATTAGAGTTAGATTTAGTTTTAGAGTAAAGTATTGGATTAGATGTAAGATTAGGTTTAGGGTTAAGTTTAGGTTATGGTTACATTTAGGTTTAGGGATAGCTTTAGATTTTTATGGTAAGTGACAGGATTAAATTTATGGCAAGGAATTTGTTTAGGGTTAGGTCTAGGGTTATGTTTATGATTAGGGTTAGGGATAGGATTAGGTTTAGGGCTAGGGTTATTATTAGGGTTAGGTTAGGGTAATGTTAGGGTTAGAACTAGTGTTATTACTATAGTTAAGGTTAGGATTAGGGCTAAGGTTAGGTTTATGTTTAGGAATAGGGCTAGTGTTATGTTTAGGCTAAGGTGTAGGATTAGGTGTAAGGTGAGGATTAGCATTAAGTCTATATTTAGGATTATGTTATGCTTAGTGTAGGATTAAGGCTCAGATTAGGGCTAGGTATTTTATTAGGTTTAGGCCCAGTGTTAAGGCTATGTGTAATGTAGGATCTAGGGTTCTGATTAGAGCTAGTTTTAGGGTTAGGGTTATGGCTATGTCTAGTGTTAGGTTTAGGTTTTGGGTTAGGTTCAGTTTTAGAGCTAGCTTTATTGTTAGTGTTAGGGTCACTGTTCAGGGTAGAGTTAGGTTTAATGTGAAAACCAGAATTAGGACTAGAGGTAGGTCTAGGAATAGAGTTAGTGTTTGCTTTAGGTTAAGGATTATGTTAGGGCTAGGGCTCAGGATTTTTTTAGGTCTAGGTCTAGAGTGATGGCTAAATTTAGGATTAGGCTTAGGTCTAGGGCTAGTGTTAGGGTTAGGTTATAAGTTTACTGGTAAGGCTAATTTTAGGGTTTGGTATACGGTTAGGGTCATATTTAGACTGAGGGTTTGTGTTAGGGTAAGGATTTGAGTTAGGGTCAGAGCTAGAATGAGGGCTAGGGTTAGGACTACTAATACGGTGAGGGTTTGGATTAGGCTATGGATTAGGTTTAGGTTTAGTATTATGGATATGTTTTGGCTTAGCACAAGAGATAGGGTTAGAGTGAGGTTTAAGGCTACAGATAGGGTTAGGCTTAGGGCTAGGGTTAGGGTTAGGATTAGGGTTAAATCTAGATAGGGCTCAGATTAGGGCTATTTTTGTGTTAGGGTTAGGGCTAGGGTTAGGGCTATGGCTAATATAAGAATTAAGGTTATGATTATAGTTAGTATTTCATCTAGATCAAATGTTAGCATTATCTTTAGGTTTAGTGTGATATTTAGAACTAAGTTTTGTGTTGAATATAAGTAAGGGTCAGGGTTTATTTTATGACTTGGACATGAATTAGAGCTAGAAGCTTATGGCTAGGTTTAGAGTTAGGGTTTGGTTTAGGTTAACATTTAGGGTTAGGACAATGGCTCGGTTTTGTTTAAGAGATAAGGCTAGGGTTACGGATAGTTTTAGGATTAGCAATAGTTTAGGTCTAGTGGTAGGTTGAGGATTAGTCTTAGGGTTAGGGTCAAATGTAGACTTATGGTTAGATCTAGGGAAGGGTCTAGGGCTAGGGTTAGGGCTTGTGTCAGGTTTATTGTAATGGATAGGGATAGAACTAGAAATAGGCCTGGGGGAGATTTAGAGTGAGTCTTAGGCCAAGGTTAGTGGTAGAGTTAGGGTTAGGGCTAAATTAGGGCTAGGATTATGCTAGGGTTAGTGTTAGGGTTAGGCCTATGGTTAGGGCTAGAGATATGGTTAGTGTTAGGGTTAGGGTTAGTGATAGAGTTAGGGGAAAGGATGGGGTTATACCTAAGTTCATGTCTAGGGTGAGGGTTAAAATTAGAGATAGGGCTAGAGTTAGGGTTTGAGTTAGGATTAAGGCTAGGTATAAGCCTAAGGTGAGTACTAGTGTTGTGTTAGGATTAGGGCTAGGATTAATGTCAGGTCTGGGTTTATGGTTATGGTTAGTTTTAGGGTTAGGTTATGGCTAGGTCTAGTGTAAGGGTTAGGTTTATGTTGAGGGTCAAGTTTAATGCTAGGTATATTATTGAGCTCAGGGTTTGGAGTAGGGGTTTGGTTTAGGTTAAGATTTAGGGTTAAGGCTTAAATTAGCCTTAGGGATAAAGTTTGCTTCCATTTTATGATAATTGATAGAGTTAGTTTTAGGATTCAGGTTTGGTGTAGATTAATGAATAGGGTTAGTGTTAGCAACAGTGTTAGCATTAGGCCTAGGGTTAGCATTTGGGTTAGGCTTATCTTTAGGTTAATGGATAGGTTTAGAGCTAAGTATAGGGCTCGGGTTAAGTTTAGAATTAGGACTAAGGTTAGGGTTAGGCCCAGGGTTCGTGTCAGGGTTAGGTTTGGGGTAAGTGTTAGCATTTGAGCTAGGATTAGGGGTAGTGTGAGTGTTAGGTTTAGAATCAGGGCTAATGTTAGGGTTAGGGTTAGGGTTATTTTTAGATTAAGGTTAGAGTTTGAGCTAGAATTAGGGTTAGAGCAAGGGTTAGGTCTAGACTTATGGTTAGGGTTACAATAAGGGCTAGGTTTAGGGCTAGGATAAGAGCTATGTTTTGTGTGAAGTCTATGGCTAGCATTAGGGCTGTGGGTAATGTAAGAGCTAGGGATGTGGTTATGGCTAGTTTTAGGGTTAGGGTTATGGAAAAGTCTAGTGGTCTAGTTAGGTTTTGTGTTAGGATAAGATTTAGAGCTAGGGTTTATTTTAGGGTAACGTTCATTTTTTGGGTTAGGGTATGTTTAGGGTGAGGGCCAGATTTAGGACCAGCGTTGAGTCTAGGGATAGAGTTAGTCTTTACATTAGGTTAACGTTTATTATTAGGGCTAGTGCTAGGTTTTTGTTTAGGGCTAAGGCTAGATTTATGACTCTATTTAGGATTAGGTTTGGTCTACTGCTAGTGTTACTGAAAGGTTTAGGTATAGGTTTACCGGTAGGGGTAGGGTTAGGGTTTGCTTGAGGGTTAGTGTCAAGTTTAGATCTAGGGTTATGTTAGGGTAAGAATAAGCATCAGGTTTAGAGTTAGGGTTAGAGATAGAATGAGGGCTAGGGTTAAAATTAGTAATAGAGATAGGGTTTGAGGTAGGCTAAAGAGTAGGGTTAGGACTAGGGTACCATTAGGGTGAGGGTTTGGCTTAGGGTAAGGGATAGGGATAGATGTAGATTTAGGGTTAAATTTAGGCTTAGGTTCAGGGTTAAATCTAGGTTTAGGGCTCGGAATATGGCTAGGATTTGTATTAGCATTAGGACTAAATCTAATGAAAGAACTAGGATTTTGATTAGGTCTAGTTCTAGGGTTAGTGTAAGGTCAATGTTTAGAGCTAGGTTTACTGTTAGGGTCCGAGTAAGGGTCAAGGTTACTTCTAAGGTTAGGGTTAGGACTCAAATTAGGGCTACATTTAGGGCTAGTTTTAGGTTTAGTGTTTGGTTTAGGTTAATAGTTAGGGTTGTGTTATGGATCAATTTTGTTTTAAGGCTAGGGTACTCTTAGGGCTAGATTTTCAAATAACATTAGGATTAGGGCTAGTGTTAGAGTGAGCTTTAGGATTAAGGTTAGGGTTAGATCCAGGTTTAGGGCTAGGGTGAACATTAGGACTAGGGTTGGGGCTAGGGATTGGGAAAGGGTTTTGTGTTATGGTACCAGATAGGTTTAGAACTAGGGATAAGGATAGGGTGAAAGTTACACTAGTCTTTGGGCTAGGGATAGTGTAACGTTTATGGTTAGGGCTAAATTAAGGCTAGATTAGAGCTATGGTTAGTGGTAGTTTTATGCCTATGTTTAGGGCTAGGATTAGGGTTAGCATTAGGGTTAGGGTAAGGTATGATGTACAGCTATTTTTTGGCTAGGGCAAAGCATAATAATAGGGTTAGGGCTAGGGTTAATGTTAGGGCTAGGATTAAGGTGAGGCTTAGGAATAGGATTAGGGCTAGGATTTGGTTAGGGGTAGGGGTAGGATTAGGGATAGTGTTAATATCAGGTCTAGGGTTACGGTTAGGGATAGTTTTAGGCAAAGGATTATGGCCAGGTCTCTTGTAAATGTTAGGTTGAAGATTAGGTTCAGGTTTACAGCTAGGGGTATTATTAGGGTCAGAGTCAGTGTAAGGGTATGGGTTAGGTTAAGGATTAGGCATAGGGCTTAAATTAGCATTAGGGTTAGTTTTAGGGTTAAGGTAATGAATACAGGTAAGTTTAGAGTTAAGGTTAAAATTAGAGTAATGGACAGGTTTAGGGATAGGGATAGGGTTAGGTTTAGGCCTAGGGATAGATTCGGTTAAGGCTATGGTTAGGGTAATAGATTGGATTAGAGCTACATTTAGAACTAGGGTTATGGTTAGGTTAGAGCTATGGTTAGTGTTAGACCTAGAGTTAGAATTTGGTTAGGGTATGGTTAGGGTAATAGATAAGATTAGAGCTAGGTATAGGGATAGGATTATGGTTAGGATTAGGGCTATGGTTTGGGTTAGATTTCTGGTTAGGACAAGGTTTAGGTTTATGGTTAGGATTAGGTTAAGTGTTAGGGCTAGGTTTAGTGTTAGGGTTAGGGTTAAAACTAGGGTTATGGCTCTGATTAGTTCTAGGTTTTGAGTTAGGTTAGGGCTATTTAGGACTATGGCTAATGTTAGAACTAGGGCTATGATTAGGGCTAGTGTTAAGTTTAGCATTATGTCTAAATCTATTGTGTAGATTAGGTTTAGGTTTATGGTGATGATTAAAGATAGGGTTCATGTTACCATCAGAGTCAGGATCAGTGTTATTGAACAAAGTTAGGGAAAGACTCAAATTAGGGCTTGTGTTAAGGCTAGATGGTAAGTTAGAATTTGTGTAAAGGTATGGGTAAGAATTAGGGATAGGTCTAGTGTCAATCTAGGATTATGGTTTGGTTATGGTTAGGGTTAGGTCTTTTTCACAGTTTTGTTTCACAGCCAGGGCTACTTTGAAGATTGGTGATAATGTTAGTGCTATTGGTAAGGTGAGGCTGAGGCTTAGATTTATTGTTATGTTTAGATCTAGGTTTAGGGCTATGGCTAGGTTTAGGCCTCAGATTAGGGCTTGTATTAACAGATAGAGTTAGAACTAGAAATAGGGCTAGGGCTAGGGCAAGAGTTAGAGTTAGTCTTAGTGCTAGGGTTAGGCTAAGGTTTAGGGTTAGGGCTAAATTAGGGCTAGATTTAGGGATAGGGTTAATATTAGGCTTAGGCCTATGGTTAGGTTTAGGGATAGGTGAAGCGATGGGTTTATAGCTAGGTTAGGGCTATGGTGAGGGTTAGAATTAGGGTTAGGGATAGGGTTAGGATTAAGGCTATATTTAGTGCTATGATGAGGGTTTGTGTTAGGGCTAGGGCTAGGATTAGGGATAGGGCTAATGTCAGGTCTATATTTATGGTTAGTGTTAGTTTTAGGGTTAGGTTACGCTAGGTCCAGTGTAATGGTTAGGTTTAGGGTAAGGGTCAGGTTTATAGCTAGGTGTATTTTTAGGGTCAGGGTCTAGGTAGGGATTGGTTTAGGTTAAGATTTAGGGTTAAGGATTGAATTATATTTAGGGATAGGGTTATGGATAGGGTAATGAATAGGATTAGGTTTAGGGTTCATGTTAGATTTAGAGTAATGGATAGGGTTAGTGTTACGCCTATGTTAGCATATGAGTTAGGCTCACCTTTAGGGCAATACATAGTGTTAGAGCTAAGTTTAGGGCTAGGGATAAGGTTACAATTAGGGCAAGGGTTATGGTTAGTCCTAGGGTTAGTTTCAGGAAGAGTTTTAGGGTAAGTATTAGCATTTGATCTAGGGTTAGGTCTTGGGCGAGAATTAGGATTAGAGTCAGGTCTAGGGTTAGTGTTAGGCTTATGTTTAGAGTAAGGGTAGAGTCTGAGCTAAGGTTAGGGCTAGGGAAAATGTAGGATTAGGCTTAGGTCTAGGGTTATGATTAAGATTACAACTGGGGCTAGGTTTAGGGCTAGGATAAGGGCTAGGTTTTGTGTGAGGTTTAGGGCTAACATTAGGGCTATGGGAAATATAAGAGCTAGGAATATGTTTATGGCTAGTTTTAATTTCAGGGTTATGGATATGTCTAGTGTTAGGGTTAGTTTTTTGGTTAGGATAAGGTTTAGATCTAGAGTTTGTTTAAGGTTAAGGGTTATTGTTCAGGATAGAGTTAGGTTTAGGGTGAGTGGCAGAATTATGAATAGCGCTGGGTCTAAGGATAAACTTAGTCTATAAGTTAGGTTAATGCTTATTGTTAGGGCTGGTGCTAGGTTTTTGTTTAGGTCTAGGGCTAGATTTATGACTATATTTAGAATTAGGTTTCATCTAGTGCTAGTGTTACTGATAGGTTTAAGTATAGGTTTACTAGTATGGGAAGTGTTAGGTTTCAGTTTAGTTTTAGGGTCAGGTTTAGACTTAGGTTAGTGTTAGGGTCAGAATACTGGTCAGGGTTAGGGTTAGGTTTAGAGTTAGAATGAGGGCTAGTAATAGAGTTAGGGTTTGGGGAAAGCTAAGGATTAAGTTTAAGACTAAGGTAGCATTAGGGTGAGGGATAGGGTTTGGCTTAGGAAAAGGTATAGGATTTAAGGTAGGGTTATGGTTAGGGTTAGGTTTAGAGCTAGAGTTAACGTTAGCATTAGGGTTAGGGTTAGAGTTAAAAAATAGGTTTAGGTCTTGGAATTGGGCTAGGATTTGTGTTATCATTAGGGCTATGGCTAATGAAAGAACAAGTTTTCTGTTTAGGGTTAGTTCTAGGTTTAGAGTTAGGGCAAGGTTTAGAACTAGAATTAGTGTTACTGGCCGAGTCAGGGTCACGGTTATTTCTAGGGTTAGGGTTAGTCCTCAAATTAGGGCTAGGTTTAGGGCTAGGTGTAGCTTTAGGGTTTGGTTTAGGTTAAGGTTTAGGGTTATGGCTCTGTTTTGTTTTAGGGTTAGGGTAGATTTAGGGCTACTTTTCCAATTAGTATTAGGTTTAAATCTAGTGTTATGGTGAGGTTTATATTTATTTTAGTTTTAGATCCAGGTTTAAGCTAGAATGAGGGCTAGGTTTAGGACTAGTAATAGATATAGAGCTTGGGGTAAGCTAAGGATTAAGTTTAGGACTAGAGTAGCTTTAGGGAGAGGGTTTGGCTTAGGGTAAGGGATAGGATTAAAGATATGGTTAGTGTTAGTGTTAGAGTCAGGGCTCGGATTAGGCTAGGATTTGTTTTTGCATTAGGGCTACGGCTAATGAAAGAACTAGAATTCCGATTAGGGCTAGTTCTAGGGTTAGCGTTAGAGCAATGTTTAGAGCTAAGTGTATTGTTAGGGTCTGACTCAGGGTCAGAGTTATTTCTATGGTTAGGTTTAGGACTCAAATTAGGGCTAACATTAGGAATAGATGTAGGGTTAGTGTTTGGTTTAGGTTAACGGTTAGGGATAGGATTATGGCTCAGTTTTGTTTTAGGGCTAGCGTAGGGTGAGGGCTAGTTTTCCAATTAGCATTAGGGTCAGGCTAGTGTTAGGGTGAGTTTGGATCTTAAGGTTAGGGTTTACACCCAGGTTTAGGGCTAGGGTGATGGTTAGAGTTAGGGTTGGGGCTAGGGATAAGGCTAGCATTTGGATTATGGTAAGGGATAGGTTTTGAACTAGGGATAGGGCTAGGGCAAGAGTTAGAGTTAGTCTTAGGGTTAGGGATAGGATTATGTTTAGGATTAGGGTTAATTTAGGGATAGGATTAGCCCTAAGTTTAGTGTTAGGTTTTAGCCTAGAATTAGGGCTGCGGTTAGGGTTAGGGTTAGTGTTAGGGATAGGGTAAGGTATGATGTTACAGCTACATTTTGGTCTAGGGCATGGGATTAAATTAGGGTTAGGGTACAGTTAAGGTGAGGATTAGGATTAAGGATATGATTAGGGCTAGGATTTGGGGTAGGGGTAGGGCTAGGATAAGGGCTAGGATTAGGTCTAGGACTAATGTCAGTTCTAGGGTTATGGTTAGGGATATTTTTAGGTTTAAGTTTATGGACAGGTCTATTGTAAGGATTACATTGAGGGTTAGGTCAGATTTACAGCTAGAGGTAATATTAGGGTCAGAGTCAGGGTTAGATTATGGGTTAGGTTAAGGCTTAGGGTTAGGGCTAAAATTAGCATTAGGGTTAGGGTAATGGATATGATTAGGTTTAAGGTTCAGGTTAGGTTTAGTATAATGGACAGGGTTAGGGTATGGCATAGGGTTAGAGTTAGGCCTGGGGATAGAATTTTGTTAAATATATGGTTCAGGTAATGGATAGGATTAGAGCTACGGTTTGGACTAGGGTTATAGTTAAGTTAGGGCTATGGTTAGGGTAAGGCCTAGGGTTAGAATTTGCTTTGGGTTATGATTAGGGTAATGAATAAAATTATATCTAGGTTGAGGACTAGTGTTATGGCTAGAGTAGGGCTACGGTTCGGTTTAGGTTTCAGGTTAGGACAAAGGTTTAGGTTTATGGTTAGGTTTAGGTTAAGTGTTAGGGCTACGGACAGGGTTAGAGCTATGGATAAAACTAGGGTTTGGGCTCAGATTAGGGCAAGGTTTTGGGTTAGGTTAGGGCTAGTGTAGTACTATGGCTAATGTAAGAAGTAGTTTACAATTAGGGCTAGTATAAGAGTTAGCATTAGGACTAGGTCTAGTGTTTATATTAGGTTTAGGTTTAGGGGGATGATTAAAGATAGGGTTAGTGTTAGGGTCAGAGTCAGGATTAGTGTTACTTTTAGACTAGGGATAGGACTCAAATTAGTGTGAGGGTTAAGGCTAGGTTTAGGGTTAGGGTTTGTGTTAGGTTTAGGGTAAGAATTAGGCATAGCGCTCATGTTAGGTCTAGAGTTACATTTAGGTTAGGGTTAGGGTTGGGGTTATGGCTCACTTTTGTTTTAGAGCTAGGGGTAATGTTAGGGCTAGTTTTTTTGGATTAGCGTTAGTGTTAGGGCTAGAAGTAAGGTGAGGTTTAATCTTATATTAATTTTTATGGTTAGATCTAAGTTTTGGGCTAGGGCTATGGTTAGGGCTAAAGTTAGGGCTAGTGTTACAGTTATGAAAACAGATACTCTTAGAACTAGAAATATTGCTAGGGTGAGAGTTAGAGCTAGTCTTAGGTCTAGGGTTAGGGGTGGGTTTAAGGTTAGGACTAAATTAGGGCTAGGATTAGTGCTATGGTTAGGGTTAGGGTTAGGACTAGGTTTAGGGTTAGTGTTAGTGTTAGGGATAGGGTTAGGTTAGGAAAAGGGTTGGGGTTATAGGTAGGTTTAGGGATACGGTGAGAGTTAGAATTATGGTTAGGACTAGGTTAGGGTTCAAGTTATGATGAAGGCTAGCTTTAGGAATAAATTTGTGGGTTTGTGTTAGGGCTAGGGCTAGGATTAGGGCTAGGGCTAATGTCATGTCTAGCGTTATGGTTAGGGATAGTTTTACAGTTACGTTATGGCTATGTCTAGTGGAAGGATTACGCTTAGGTTAAGCGTCAAGTTTAGACCTAGGTGTATTATTAGGATCAGGTTCCAGATAAGGTTTGGTTTAGTTTAAGGTTTAGATTTAAGGGCTGAATAAGCGTTAGGGTTAGGGCTAGAGTTAGGGTAATGGATAGGTTTAGGTTTTGGGTTCAGTTTAAATTTAGAGTAAAGGATAGGGTTAGTGATAGTTACAGGGTTAGCATTAGGCCTAGGGTTAGCATTTGAGTTAGGCTTATCTGTAGGTTAATGGATAAGGTTAGAGCTAAGGTTAGTACTAAGTTTAAGTTTAGCATTAGGGCTAGGGATAGGTTTAGGCCTAGAGTTAGTGTCAGGGTTAGGTTTAGGGTAAGTGTTAGGATATGATCTAGGGTTAGGGCTAGGGTTATAGTTAGGTTAATATTAGGGCTAGGTTTAGGGCTAGGATAAGGCTCGGTTTGTATGGTGTTTATGGATAGCATTAGGGCTATCAGTTAGGGTTAGGGTTAGGGTTAGAGTAAGGGCCTGAATTAGGTCTAGTGTTTAGTCTAGTGATAGGGTTAGTCTTTGGGTTATGTTAAGGGTTATTTTTAGGGCTAGTGCAAGGTTTTTGTTTAGGGCTAGGGCTATATTTATGACTCTACTTAAGATTAGGTTTGGTCTAGTGCTAGTGTTACTGTTAGGTGTAGGTACAGGTTTACTGGTAGGGGTAAGGGTAGGGTCCGATTTAGGGTTAATGTGAGGTTCAGTTCTACCTTTACTGTTAGAGTCAGAATAAGGGTCAGGATTTGGATTAAAGTTACAGCTAGAATGAGGCCTAGAGTTAGGAATAGTAATAGAGTTAGGGATTGGGGTAGGCTAAAGATTAGGGTTAGGACTAGGTAACATTAGGGTGAGGGTTTTTCTTAGGGACAGGGATGAGTTTAGAGGCAGGATTAGGGTTAGGGATAGGTTTAGGGCTATGGTTAGGGTTAGGGTTCATCTTAGGGTTAATACTATGGTTAGAGCTTGGATTAGTGCTAGGAATTTTGTTAGCTTTAGGGCTATGGCTAATGAAAAACTTGGGTTTCTGATTAGAGCTAGATCTAGGGTTAGCTTTAGGGCAGTGTATAGAGCTAGGTTTAGTTTTAGGATCCAAGTCATGGTCAGGGTTACTTCTAGGGTTAGGTTTAGCACTCAAATTATGGCAAGGATTAGGGCTAGGTTTAGATTTAGTGTTTGGTTTAGGTTAAGGGTTAGGGTTAGGTTTATGGCTCAGTTTTGTTTTAGGGCTAGGTTAGGGTTAGGGCTAGTTTTCCAATTAACAAGGTTACAGTTATATTCACGTTTAGGGCTCATGCAAAAGTTAAGGCTAAGGTTGAGTCTAGGGATAGGGCTAGAGTTTGGGTTATGCTAAGGGATAGGTTTAGAACTAGGGATAGGGCTAGGGAGAGAGTAAGAGTTAGTCTTAGGGCTAGGGATAGGGTTAGATTTAGGGTTAGGGCTAAATTAGGGCTAGGATTGGTGCTTGGGTTAGTGTTAGGTTTAGGCCTAGGTTTAGTGCTAGGGTTAGGGTAAAGTATGATGTTACAGCTACGTTGTGGGCTAGGCCAATGGATAAAATTAAGAATAGGGCTAGGGTTAAGGTTATTGTTTGGATTAAATCTAGGCTTAGTGCTAGGAGTAGGGCTAGTTTTTGTGTTAGCCTTAGGGTTAGAATTGGGGCTAGGGATAATGTCAGGTCTAGGGTTATGGTTAGGGATGGTTTTAGGATTAGGTTTATAGCAAGATCTATTGTAAAGATTAGGTTGAGTGTTAGGCTTAGCTTTGCAGCGAGGGTATTATTAGGGTCGTAATCAGGGTTAGAATATGTGTTAGGTTAAGGTTTAGGGTTAGGGCTCAAATTAGCTAGGGTTAGTGTTAGCGTTAGGGTAATGGATATGGTTAGGTTTGGGGTTCAGTTTATGTTTAGGGTAATGGACAGCCTTAGGATTAGGAATAGTGTCAATGTTAAGCCTAGGGATAGAATTCCGTTAGGGTTATGGTTAGGGTAATGGATTAGAGCTACAGTTAGGGCTAGGGTTATTTTTAGGTTAGTGTTATGGTTAGTGTTAGGCCTAGGGTAAGAATTCATTTAGGGTTATGGTTAGGATAATAAATAAGATTAGAGCTAGGGTTAGGGCTTGGGTTTTGGTTAGGATTAGGGTCATGGTTCGGGTTAGGTCAAGGTTTAGTTCTTAAGTGAAGTTTAGGTTAAGTTTTAGAGTTAAGGTTAGGGTTAAGAACAGGGTTAAAGCTAAGGTTAGGGCTCAGATTAGGGCAAGGTTTTCTATTTGTTTTAGGGCTAAGGTAGGGTTAGGGCTGGTTATTTTGTGTTAGGTTAGGGATAAGGTAGGATTACAGCTATTGTAAGAACTAGAGATAAGATTAGGGCTAGTTTTAGAGTTAGCATTAGTTCTAGGTCTAGTGTTTAGGTTAGGTTTAGGTTTAGGGAGATGAGTATATATTGGTTTATTGTTAGGGTCAGAGTCAGGATCAGTGTTACTTATCAGGGATACGGATAGGACTCGAATTAGGGCTAGGATTATGGCTAGGTGTAGGGTTAGGGTTTGTGTTAGGTTTAGGGTAATAATTAGGGATAGGGCTAATATCAGGTCTAGCATTACCGTTAGGCTAGGGTTAGGGTTAGGGATATGGCTCAGTTTTGTTGTAGAGCTAGGGCTAGTGTTAGGACTAGTTTTCGGATTAGTGATAGTGTTAAGGCTAGTGGTTAGATGAGGTTTAGGCTTAGATTTATTGTTATTGTTAGATCTAGGTTTAGAGTTAGGGCCTGCATTAGTTTTAAGGATGGGGCTATTGTTAGAGTTATGGTAATGGATAGGGTTAGAACTAGAAATAGGACTGAGGTGCTATTAGAGTTATTCTTTGGGCTACGGTTAGGGTTAGGTTTAGGGTTAGGGCTAAATTAGGGCTAGTATAAGTGCTATGGTTAGTGTTATGGTTAGGCCTTTGGTTATGGCTAGGCTTACGATTAGTGTCAGTGTTAGGTTTAGGGTTAGATTTAGGGGAAGGGATGGGGTTATAGCTAGGTTTAGATCTAGGGTTCAGGTTAGAATTTGATTTAGGGCTAGTGTTAGGGTTCAGGTTAGGATTTAGGCTAGTTTTAGTGCCAGAAAGAGGGTATGTGTTAGGGCTAGGGCTAAGATTATGGCTGGGGCTAATGTCAGGTCTAGGTTCATAGTAAGTGGGAGTTTTATGGTTAGGTTATGGCTAGGTTTAGTGTAAGTGTTACATTTAGGGTAAGGGTCAGGTTTAGAGCTGGGTGTTTTATTAGGGCCAGGGTACAGGTATGGTTTGGTTTAGGTTAAGGTTTAGGGTTAAGGCTTGTATTAGCTTTAGGGTTTTGTTTAGGATTAGGGTATTGGATAGAGTTAGGTTTAGGAGTCAGGTCAGGTTTGGAGTAATGGATATGGTTACTGTTAGATATAGGTTATTAGCTTTAGGCCTAGGGTTAGCATTTGATTTAGGCTCATCTTTAGAGTAATGGATAGGGTCAGAGCTAAGGTTAGGGCTAGGGTTAAGGTTAAGTTTATGGCTAGGTTAGGGTTAGGCCTAGAGTTAGCGTCAGGGTTAGGTTTAGGATAAGTATTAGAGTTTGAGCTAGGATTAGGTTTAGGGTGAAGGTTAGGGTTAGAGTCAGGGCTAGGGTTAGGGTTAGTATTAGTGTTATGATTAGGGAAAGGTTTAGAGTTTGAGCTAGTTGTAGGTCTAGGGCAAGGGTTTGGGTTAGATTTAGGTCTAGGGTTACAGTTAGGGTTACAATTAGGGCTAGGTTTAGGGCTAGTATAAGGGCTAGGTTTGTGTGAAGTTTGTGGCTAGCGTTAGGGCTATAGGTAATGAAAGAGCTTGGGTTATGGTTATGGAAAGTTTTAGGGTTAGGGTTATGGATAAGTCTATTGTTAGGGTTAGGTTTTGGGTTAGGATAAGGTTTATTGCTAGGGATTTTATTAGGGTAAGCTTCAGTTTTTGTGTTAGGGTTAGGGCCAGAATTAGGAATAGCATTGGGTATAGGGATACAGTTAGTCTTTGTGTTAGGTTAAGTGTTATTGTTAGGGCTAGTTCAAGGTTTTTGTTTAGAACTAGGGCTAGATTTATGACTCTCTTATGATTAGGTTTGGTCTAGTGCTAATGTTATTGTTAGATTTAGGTATAGGTTTACTGGTAGAAGTAGAGTTAGGGTCCGGTTTAGGGTTAGTGTCAGGTTTAGATCTAGGGTTAGAGTTAGGGTAAGAATAAGGGTCAGGGTTTCGGTTAGGGCTAGCGCTAGAATGAGGCATAGGGTTAGGGACTAGTAATTGAGTTAATGTTTGGGATAGGCTAAGGATTAGTGTTAGGACTAGGGTAGCGTTAGGGTGAGGGTTTGGCTTAGAGTAAGGGATAAGATTAGAGGTAGGGTTAGGATTAGTGACAGGGTTAGGTTAAGGTTAGGGTTAGGGTTAGTTTTAGAGTTAAACCTAGGGTTAGGGCTTGGATTAGCACTAGGATATGTGTTATCATTAGGGCTATGGCTAATAAAAGAACTTGGTTTCTGATTAGGGCTATCTCTTGGTTTAGCACTAAGGCAATGGTTAGAGCTAGGGTTAGTGTTAAGGCCCGAGTCAGAGTCAGGGTCATTCCTAGGGTTAGGATTAGGAATCAAATTAGGACTAGGTTTAGAGCTATGTGTAGTGTTAGGGTTTGGTTAAGGTTAAAAGTTAGGGTTATTGTTGGTTTTGTTTTAGGGCTAGTTTTCAAATTAGCATTGGTGTTAGGGCTAGTGTTAGGGTGAGATTTAGGCTTAAGATTAGGGTTTGATCCAGGTTTAGGGGTAGGGCAAAGGTTAGGCTAAGGTTGGGCCTAGGGTAGGGCTAGATTTGGGGTTATGGTAAGGGATAGGTTTAGAACTAGTTATAGGGCAAGGGCGAAAGTTAGAGTTAGTCTTAGGCAGAGGGATAGGGTTAGGTTTACTGTTAGGGCTAAATTACGGCTAGGATTAGTACTAGAGTTAGTGTTAGGTTTAGGCCTAGGTTTAGGGCTAGGGTTAAGTTTAGCGTTATTGTTAGGGTAAGGTATGATGTTACAGCTATGTTTAGTGCTAGGACAAGGGATAAAATTAGGATTAGAGCTAGGGTTAAGATCAGGTTTAGGATTAAGGCTAGGCTTAGAACTAGGATTAGGGCTATGGATAGGGCTAATATCAGGTCTAAGGTTAAGGTTAGGCTTGGATTGGGAATAGGGCTATGGCTTATTTTTGTTTTAGAACTAGGCCTAGGGTTAGGGCTAGTTTTATGTTTAGTGATAGTATTAGGGCTAGTTGTAGAGTGAAGTGTAGGCTTAGATTTATTGTTATGGTTAGATCTAGGTTTAGGGCTATGGCTAGGGTTAAGGCTAAGTTTAGGCCTAGTGTTAAGGTTATGGTAACAGATAGGGTTAGAACTAGAAATAGGGCTATGGTGTGAGTTCGAGGTAGTTTTTAGGCTAAGGTTACAGGTAGGTTTAGGTTTAGTGTTAGGGCTAAATTAGGGCTAGGATTAGCGCTAAGGTTCGTGTTAGGGTTAGGCCTAGAGTAAGGGATAGTGTTAGTGTTAGGTTTAGAATTAGGTTTAGGGGAAAGGATAGGGTTATAGATAGTTTTAGGGCTAGGGTGAGGGTTAGAATTAGGGTTGAACTAAGGTTAGCATTTGGGTTAGGATTAAGACTAGGTTTAAGGCTAGGCTAAGTGTTTGTGTGGGAAATGGCTAGGATTAGGGGAAGAGCTAATGTCAGGTCTAGGTTTATGGTTAGTATTAGTTTTAGTGTTAGGTTATGGCTATGTTTAGTGTAAGGGTCAATTTAGAGCTAGGTGTATTATTAGGGTTTGGTTTAGGTTAAGATTTATGGTTAATCCTTGTATTAGCGGAGGGTTACGGTTAGGTTTAGGGTTAGGGTACTGGATAGAATTAGGTTTATTGTTCCAGTTAGGTTTAGAGTAATGGATAGGGTTAGTGTTAATGATAGGGTTATCACTAGGCCTAGGTTTAGCATTTAGGTTAGGCTTTTCTTTTGGGTAATGTATAGGGTTTGAGCTAAGTTTAGGGCTAGGGTTAAAGTTAGGATTAGGATTAGGGTTAGGGTTAGGCCTAGGGTTAATGTTAGGGTTAGGTTTAGGGTAAATGTATGCATTTGAGCTAGGTTTAGGGCTAGGGAGAGAGTTAGGGCTTGAGTCAGGGGTAAGGTTAGGTTTTGGTTTTAGGGTTATCTTTAGGCTAAGAATAAGAGTTTGAGCTAGGGTTAGGGCTAGGCTGAGGGTTATCATTAGGGTTAAGTCTAAGGTTATGGTTAGTGTTATGATTAGGGCTATGTTTAGTGTTAAGTTAAGAGCTAGGTTTTGTGTGATGTTTACGGCTAACGTTAGGGTTTATGGGTAATGTAAAAGGAGGGATGTGGTTGTGGCTTGTTTTAGGGTCCGAGATATGGATAAGTCTAGTGTTAGGGTTAGGTTTTTGGTTTAGGATAAGGTGTAGAGCTAGAGTTTCTATTAGATTAAGGTCATTGGTGGGTTAAGGTTTGTTTTAGGGTTAGGGCCACAATTAGGACTAGTGTTGGCTCTAGTGATAGCTTTAGTCTTTATGTTAGGTTAAGGGTTATTGTTAGGGCTAGTGCTAGGTTTTTGTTTAGATCTAGGGCTAGATTTATGACTCTATTTAGGATTAGGATTGGTCTAGTGCTAGTGTTACTGTTAGGTTTAGGTATAAGTTTAGCAGTAGAGGTAGTGTTAGGGTTTGGTTTAGGGTTAGGGTGAAGGTTAGGGTTAGGATTGAGGCTAGAGATAGGGGTAGGGTTTGAGTTATGGTAAGGTATAGTTTTAAAACTAGAAATAGCACTAGCATGAGAGTTAGAGTTAGTCTTAGAACTGAGGATAGTGTTAGGTTTAGTGTTATGGCTAAATTAGGGTTAGTTTAAATGCTATTGTTAGTGGTATGTTTAGGCCTAGATTTAGGGCTAGAGTTAGGTTTAGTGTCAGGGTTAGAGTAAGGTATGATGTTACAGCTACAATTAGGGCTAGGGCAAGGCATAAAATTAGAGTTATGGCTTGCGTTAATGTTAGGGTTAGGATTTAAGCTAGGCTTAGGAATAGGATTAGGGCTAGTTTGTTAGAGTTAGGGTTAGGGTTAGGGCTAGGATAGGGATAGGGCTAATGTTAGGTATAGGGTTATGTTTAGGGATAGTTTTAGGGTAAGGATTATGGCCAGGTCTATTGTTAGTGTTAGGTTGAGAGTAAGGGTCTGTTTTACAGCTAGGGGTATTATTAGGGTCAGAGTCAGTGTTAGGGTATGGGTTAGGTTAATGTTTCGGCTTAGGGCTCAAATTAGCATTAGAGTTAGTGTTAGGGTTAGAATAATGAATATGTTTAGGCTTAGTGTTAAGATTAGATTTAGAGTAATGTTTTAGGGTTAAGGATAGGGTTAGGTTTAGGACTAGGAATTGAATTTGGTTAGGGTTATGGTTAGGATAATAGATTGGATTAGTGCTACAGTTAAGGCTAGGATTATGGCTACGTTAGGGCTATGGTTATGGTTAGGCCTAGAGTTAGAATTCAGTTAGGGTTATGGTTAGGATAATGGATCAGTTTAGAGCTAGGTATAGGGCTACAATTATGGTTCAGATTTGGGCGATGGTTTGGGTTAGATTTCGGGTTAGGACAAGGTTTAGGTTTATGGTTAGGTTTAGGTTAAGTGTTAGGGCTAGAATTAGGGTTAAGGATAGGGTTAGGTTTAGGACTAGGAATCGAATTTGGTTAGGGTTATGGTTAGGATAATAGATTGGATTAGTGCTACAGTTAAGGCTAGGATTATGGCTAGGTTAGGGCTATGGTTATGGTTAGGCCTAGAGTTAGAATTCAGTTAGGGTTATGGTTAGGATAATGGATCAGTTTAGAGCTAGGTATAGGGCTACAATTATGGTTCAGATTTGGGCGATGGTTTGGGGTTAGATTTCGGGTTAGGACAAGGTTTAGGTTTATGGTTAGGTTTAGGTTAAGTGTTAGGGCTAGAATTAGGGTTAGGGATAGGGTTAAATCTAGGGTTAGGGCTCTGATTAGGCTAGGTTTGGGGTTAGGTTAGGGTTATGTAAGACTACAGCTAATGTTAGAACTTGGGTTATAATTAGGGCTAGTATTAAGTTAGCATTATGTCTAAGTCTATTTTTACATTATGTTTTGGATTATGGTGATGATTAGAGATAGAGTTAGTGTTACCGTCAGTCAGGATCAGTGTTACTGATCAGAGTTAGGGATAGACTCAATTAGGGCTAGGGTTAAGGCTAGGTGTAGGGTTAGAGTTTGTGTAAGGGTTAGGGTAATAATTAGGGATAGTTCTAATGTCATGTCTAGGATTACGATTTGGTTAGGGTTAGGGTTAGGGCTTTGGCTCAGTTTTTTTTTTTTTTTTTTTTTTTTTTTTTTTTTTTTTTTTTTTTTTTTTTTTTTTTTTTTTTACTGCTAGGGCTAGGATTAGGGCTACTTTTAGGATTGGCGATAGTGTTAAGGCGAGTGTTATTTGAGGTTTAGGCTTAGATTTATTGTTATGGTTAGATCTAGCTTTAGGGCTATGGCTAGGTTTAGGGCAAAGGTTAGGGCTAGTCTTAGGGTTAATGTAATGGATAGAGTTAGTACTAGAAATAGGGCTTGGACAAGAGAGTTTTAGGCTTGGGGCTAAATTAGGTCTAGATTTAGGGCTAGGGTGAGTGTTAGGGTTAGGCCTAGGGTTAGGGCTAGGGTTAGGGTTAGCGTTAGATTTAGGTTTAGGGTTAGGGTTGGGTGAAAGGATGGGGTTATAACTAGGTTTAGGGCTAATGCAAGGGTTAGAATAACAGTTAGGGCTAGGGTTAGGATTAAGGCTATGTTTAGGGCTAGGATGAGAATTTCTCTTAGGGCTAGGGCTAGGATTAGGACTAGGGCTAATGTCAGTTCTAGATTTATGGTTAGTGTTAGTTTTAGACTTAAGTTATGGCTAAGTCTAGTGTAAGGTTTAGGTTTAGGGTAAGGGTCAGGTTTAAAGCTAGGTGTATTATTAGGGTTAGGGTTCGGGTAGACTTTGGTTTAGGTTAAGGTTTAGGGTTAAGTATTCAATTAGAATTAGGTTAGGTTTAGTGTTAGGGTAATGGATAGGGTTAGATTTAGTGTTCAGGTTAGATTTAGAGTAATGGATAGGGTTAGTGTTAGTGATAGGGTTAGCGTTGGTCCTAGGGTTAGCATTTGAGTTAGGGCTATCTTTAGGGTAATGGATAGGGTTAGAGCTTAGGTAAAGGGCTAGGGACAAGGTTAAGATTAGGGCTATGGTAAGGGTTAGGCCTAGGTTTAGTGTAAGTTATAGTTTCAGGTTTATATTTAGGGTAAGTGTTAGAGCTTGAGGTACGATTAGGGCTAGGGTGAGGGTAGGGTCAGGTTTAGGTCTAGGGTTATGGTTATTGTTACAATTAGGGCTAGGTTTGGGGCTAGAATAAGGCCTAAGTTTTGTGTGAGGTTTAGGGCTAGCATTAGGGCTATGGGGAATGTAAGAGCTAGAGGAATGGTTATGGCAAGTTTTAAGGTCAGGGTTATGGATAAGTCTAGTGTTAGGGTTAAGACTTTGGTTAGGATAAAGTTTAGAGCTAGGGTATGTATTAGGTTAAGGGTCATTGTTCCTGATTGGGTTAGGTTTAGGGTGACTGTCAGAATTAAGACTAGCATTGGGTCTAGGGATATGGTTGGTCTTTACGTTAGGTTTACGGTTATTTTAGGGCTAGTGTTAGTTTTTTGTTTAGGGCTAGGGCTAGATTTATGACTATATTTAGGATTACGTTTGGTCTAGTGCTAGTGTTACTGTTAGGTTTACGTATAGGTTTACCATTAGGAGTAGTGTTAGGGTTCAGTTTAATCTTAATGTCAGGTTAAGACATACGGTTAGTGTTAGGGTCAGAATAAGGGTCAGTGTTAGGGTTAGGGTTACAGGTACAATGAGGGCTAGGATAGGCCTAGTAATAGATTTAGGGTTTGGGGTAGGCTAAGGATTACATTAGTACTAGGGTAGCATTAGAGTGAGGGTTTGACTTATGGAAAGTGATAGGGTTTGAGAAAGGTTTTGATTTAGGTTTAGGTTTAGGGTAGTGTTAGGCTTAGGGTTAGGGTTAGTGTTAGTGTAAGGGTTAGGGTTAGGGTTTGGTTTAGGGTCAGTGTTAGGGTTAGGGATAGTGTTGGGTTTAGGTTTAGGGTTAGTGTTAGGGTTAGTGTTTGATATAGGGTTAGTGTTAGGGTTAGGGTTAGGGTCAGGGTTAGGGTTAGAGGTATGGTTAGGGTTTTGGATTTGTGTTGGGTTAGGGTTCGGGTTAGAGTTAGGGTTAGGGTTTGTGTTGGGTTTAGGATTAGAGTAAGGGTTAGGGTATGGTTATGGTTAGCATTAGAGTTAGGGTTAGAGTTAGAGTTAGTGTTAGGTTTAGTGTTAAGCTTAGAATTAAATTTAGGTTTAGTGTTAGATTTAGGGTTATGTATACAGATAGAGTTAGTCTGAAGGTTAGGGTTAGAGTTAGGGTTAAAGTTAGGGATAGTGTTAGGGTTAAGGTTAGGGTAAATTTTAGGGTTATATTTAAGGTTAGGTTTAGTGTTAGGGATAGTGTTAGGGACAGGGTTAGCATTAAAGTCACTGTTAGGGTCACGATTATGGTTATGGTAAGGGTTAGGGTTAGGGTTAGAGTTAAGGTTAGGGTTAGGGTTAGGGTTAGTATTGGGGTAGTGTTTGGGTGTGGGTTAAGGTATGTTTAGGGTTAGAGATAGGGTTAGTGTAACTGGTACTGTTAAGATTAAGATTATTGTTAGGGTTAATGTTAGGGTTAGGGTTAGTGTTACAGTAAGTGTTAGGGTTACATTTAGTGTTAGGGTTAGGGTTAGAATTAGATTTAGTGTTAGGGTTGGGGTTAGGGTTGGGTTTAGTGTTAGGGTTAGGGTGAGTGTTAGAGTTAGGTTTAGGTTTATATTTTAGGGTTAGATTGAGGGTTATGTTTAGGGTTAAGGTTAGGGTTAGGGTTAGGGTTAGTGTTTGGCATAGATTTAGGGTTAGGTTTATTGTTAGGTTTAGTGATAAATTTACAGTTAGGGATAGGGTTAGTGTTAGGATTAGGGTTACAATTCGAGTTTCTGTTACATTTACGGTTATATTTTGTTTAGGATTGGTGTTAGGCTTAGGGTTAATGTTAGGATTAGGTTTAGGGTTAAAATTAGGTTTAGGGTTAGTATTAGGGTTAAGGTTAAGGATAGAGTTAGAATTAAAGTTAGTTTAGGGTTATGGTTAGGGTTAGATTTGTGTTAGGGTCAAAGTAAGGGTTATGGTTCCGGTTAGGCTGTTAGGGTTAGAATTAGGGTTAATGTTAGGGTTAGGATTAGGGTTAGGGTTAGTGTTAACGTTAGGGTTAGGATTGTGGTCAGGGTTAGTGTTAGGGTTAGTGTTAGGTTTAGGGTTAGTGTTAGGGTTGAAATTATGGTTAGGTTTAGGGATAGGGTTAGCGTTAGGATTAGCTTTAGGGATAGAGTTAGGGTTAGTGTTAGTGTTAGGGATAGGGTTATTTTTTGTGTTAGAGTTAGGCATAGAAATAGTGTTTGGTATAGGTTTAGAGTTAAGTTTAGGGATAGGGTTAGCATTAGCTTTAGGGTTAGGGTTAGGTTTAGGTTTAGTGTTATGGTTAGTGTAAGGGTATGTGTTATGGTTAGGGTTTGGGTTAGTGTTAGGGTTAGTGTTAGAGTTTGGGTTAGGGTTAGAGTTAGTGTTTGGGTTAGGATTATAGTTAGGTTTTGGGTTAGTGTTCGTGTAATGCTAGGGTTAGGATTAGGTGAGTGATAGGGTTAGGGTTAGGGTCAGGTTTAGGGTTAGTGTTAGTGTTAGGGTTAGGGATAGGATTAGGGACAGGGTTAGATTTAGGATTAGGTTAGTGGTTGTTTTTTGTTTAGGGTTAGGATTAGAGTTACGGTTAGGATTAGGGATATGGTTAGGGTTAGGGTTACAGTTAGGATTAGGGTTCGGGTTAGTGTCAGGGTTTGGTAAGGTTTAGGGTTAGGGTTAGTATTATTGTTAGGATTAGGGTTAGGTTTATTGTTAGGGTTGGATTAGTGTTAGGGTTAAGATTAGATTTAGGATTAGGGTTAATGTTAGGGTTAGTGTTAGAAATTGTGTTAGGGTTAGTATTTGTGTTAGGATTAGGGTTACAGTTAGGATTAGGGTTATGGTTAGGGTCAAGGTTAGTGTTAGGTTTATGGTTAGTGTTTTTTATACTGTGAGGGATAGGGTAGGGTTAGGGTTAGAGTGAGAGTTCCTGTTAGGGTTAGGGTTAGGGTTAGTGTTAGGGTTAGGGATAGCATTAGAGTTAGTGTTAGGGTTGTGTTAGGGTTTGTGTTACGGTTATGGTTATGATTAACATTAGGGTTACGGTTAGAATTAGGATTACGGTTAAATTTATGTTTAAGTTTAGAATTAAGTTAGGCTTATGGTTAGGGTTAGTTTTAGGGTTAGGTTTAGAGTTGGGGTTAGGGTTCGTGTTAAAATTATTGTTAGGGTTAGGATTAGTGTTAGGGTGAAGATTAGACTTAGGATTAGGGTTAATGTTAGGGTAAGTGTTAGAGATTGTGTTAGGGTTAGTATTTGTGTTAAGATTATGGTTACAGTTAAAATTAGTGTTACAGTTAGTTTCAAGGTTAGTGTTAGGGTTAGCGTTAGTGTTTTTTATATTGTGAGGGATAGGGTAGGGTTAGGGTTAGGGTGAGAGTTCCTGTTAGGTTTAGGGTTAAGGTTAGGGTTAGGGTTAGGGTTAGTGTTAGGGTTAGGGTTAGGGTTACAGTTATGGTTAGGGCTAGGGTTGCAGTTTGCTTTAGTGTTAATGTTATGGTTAGTGTTATGCTTAGTGCTACAGTTAGAGTTAGGGTTTGAGTTAGGGTTATGTTTATGTTTACAATTAGGATTATCAATAGGTTTGGGGTTGTGGTTAGGATTAGTGTTATTTTCAGGGTTAGGATTAGGGATTATATTAGGGTTAGTGTTAGAGTTAGGGTTAGTGTTAGGGTTAGGGTTAGGGTTAGTGTTATGGTTACGGTTAGGTTTAGTTTACGTGTTAGGCTCAGGGTTAGGGTTAGCGTAAGGGTTAGTTTTAAATTAGGTTTGTGATAGGATTAAGGTTCATTTTAGGGTTAGAGGTAGGGTTAGTGTCAGTGTGTGGGTAGAGTTAGGTACAGTGTTAATTTTTGGTTTAGGATTCGAGTTAGGGATAGGGTTAGAATTAGGGTGAAGTTTAGGGTTAGGGATCAGATTAGGTTTAAGGTTGTTTTAAGATGCAGGTTTAGGGTTAGGGTTAGGGTTAGGGTTAGTGTTAGGGATAGTGTTATGGTTTGTGTTAGTGTTAGGGATA
This sequence comes from Marmota flaviventris, assembly GCF_047511675.1. Lineage (NCBI taxonomy): Eukaryota > Metazoa > Chordata > Mammalia > Rodentia > Sciuridae > Marmota > Marmota flaviventris. The sequence goes on along the minus strand of NC_092515.1, from coordinate 25,053,882 downwards.
GGATTAGTGTATGTGTTAAGGTGAGGGTTATGGTTGGATTTGGGTTAGAGTTAGGGTTAGTGTTAGTGTTAGGGTTAAATGTAGGGTTCTGTTTAAAGTTAGGGTTAGGGATAGGGTTAGTGTTAGGGTAATGGTATGAGTTAGGCTTATTGTTAGGTGTAGGGTTAGGAGTAGGTTTAGTGATAATGTTACAGTTTGGGTTAGGATTAGGAGTAGGGTTAGGTTTAGTTGTGTTAGTTTTAGGGTTAGGGTTAGGTTTAGAGTGAGGTTCAGGGTTAGGGTTCGTGATAGTTTTAGGGTTCATTGTAGGGTTAAAGTCAGGGTTAATGTTAGGGTTAAGTTTATGGTTAGGGTTAGGGTTATTGTTAAATTTAGGGTTAATTTAAAGGTTGGTGTTAGTGTTATGGTTAGGGTTAGGATTAGGTTTATTGTTAGGTTTAGAATTAGGGTTAGGGTTAGTGTTAGGGTTAGTGTTATGGTTATGGTTAGGGTTACGTTTAGGGCAAGTGTTAGGGTTAGGGTTAGTGTTTTGGTTAGGTTTAGGTATAGGGTTAGGGTTAAGATTAGGGTTAAAATTTGTTAGGTTTGGGCACAGAGTTAAGCCTAGGGTTAGTGTTAGGGTTAGCGTTCTTTTTAGAGTTATGGTTATGGTTAAATTTAGGCTTAGTATTAGTGTTAGGTTTAGGGTTTGGGATAGAGTTAGAAATAGAATTAGGGTTTGAGAAAAGTTCAGGATTAGTATTATGCTTATGGTTACTGTTAGTGTTAAAGTAAGGGTTAGGGTTAGGGTTAGTGTTAAAGTAAGGGTAAGAATTAGGGTTAGAATTAATGTTAGTTTTAGAATTAGGGTGAGGTTTAAGGTGAGGGATCAGGTTAGGGTTAGGGTTAGTTTAAGATTTAGGGTTAGTATTAGAGTTATGGTTAGTGTTAGGTTATATTAGGGATAGGGTTATAGTTTGTGTTAGGTTGAGGGTTCAGGTAGCAGTTTAATTTAGTGATAAGGTTAGGGTTAGTTTTAGTGTTAAGGTTAGGGTTATGGTTTGTGTTACGGTTAGGGTTAGGGTTACGATTAGGATTAGGGTTAGGATTAGGGTTATGGTTAGGGTTATTGTTAGGTTTAGGGTTAGGATTAGCATTAGTAATTGCGTTAGTTTTAGAATTAGGGTGAGAATTAGGTTTAGAGACTTGGTTAAGTTTAGATTAAGAGTTAGTAATAGGGTTAGGGTTAGGATTAGTCTTAGGGTTAGGTATAGGTTTAGAGTTAGGGTTAGTGGTAGGTTAAGTGTTAGGTTTAATTTAGATGTTAGGTTTAGGGTTAGGCTTCATGTTAGGTTTAAGGTTTGTTTTAGGAAAAGGGTTAGAGATAGTTTTAGTGTTAGGGTTATGTTTAGATTTAGGGTTAGTGTTATGTTTAAGGTTTTGTTAGGGTAAGTGTTAGTGTTTTGGTTAGGGTTAGGTTTAGGGTTATGGTTAGGGTTAGTGTTATCATTAGGGTTATGGTTTGTGTTGGGTTTAGGTTTAGGGTTAAGATTTGTATTAGGGTTTGGTTTAGAGTTAGGTTGGATTAGGGTTAGAATTAGGGTTAGGTTTAGTCTTAGGGTTAAGGGTAGAATTAGTGTTAGGTTTGGGGCTAGGGTTTGGTTAGTGTTATTGTTAGTGTTATGATTAGGGTTAGTGTTAAAGTTAGGGTTGGTGTTAGGTTAAGGGTTAAGGTTACAGTTAGGTTTAGTGATAGGGTTAGGATAGGGTTAGGGTTAGGACTAGTTAAAGGTTAGGGTTACGGTTAAGGTAAGGGTTAGGGCTAGGAATAGTGTTAATTTGGGAATTAGGCTAAGGATTAGGGTTAGGGATTGGGTTAAGTTTAGTTTAATAATTAGGAATAGGACCAGGGTTAGGGTTAGTGTTAGGGTTAGGATTAGGGTTATTTTGTGTGTGTGTGTGTGTGTGTGTGTGTGTGTGTGTGTGTTAGATTTAGGGTTAGGATTAGGGTTTGTGTTAGGGTTAGCGTAAAGGTTGGATTAGGGTGAGAGTTAGGATTAGTTTTAGGGTTAAGATTAGGGTTAGGGTAAGTGTTAGGTTTAGGGTTAGGGTTAGTGTTAGGAAAAGGGTTAGGGTGAGGTTAAGGGTTAGGAGTAGGGTTAGGATTAGGATTAGTGATAGGGTTAATGTTAGTGTTAGGGTTACGGCTAGGATTAGTTTTAGTGTTAGGGTTTGGTTTAGGTTTAGCTTTAGGGTTAGTTATAGTGTTAGGGTTCATGTTAGTTTTAGAGTTCATTGTACGGTTAGGGTAAGGTTTAGGGTCTGTGTTATAGTTAGGGTTAAGGTTAGAGTTAGATTGAGGGTTAGGGTTAAGGTTAGTGTTAGTTTTGCAGTTAGGTTTAAGGTTAGGTTTAGTTTTAGAGTTAGAATTTGGTTAGGTTTAGGGTTAGGGTTAGTGTTACGGTTAGGGTTAGGGTTAGGGTTAGTGTTAGGTTTAGTGTAAGGGTTAGTGTTAGTGTTAGCATAAGGGTTTGGGTTAGTGTCAGAATTAGGGTTAGGTTTAAGTTTAGGGATAGTGTTAGGGTTAGTGTTAGGGTTAGGATTATGGTTTGTGTTAGGGTTAGGGTTAGGATAAGAATTTTTGTTAGGGTTTATTTTAGGATTATGTTTGGATTATGGTTATTTTTATGGTTATGGTTATGGTTAGGGTTAGTTTTAGGGGTAAGGGTTGGATTAGGGTTAGAGTTAATGTTAGGGTTAGGGATAGTTTTAGTGTTAGGTTTAGGGTTAGGTTTACTGTTGATGTTAGGTTTAGTGTTAAGTTTAGCGTAAGGGTTAGGTTTAGGATTAGGGTTACTGATAGGGTTAGGATTAGGGTTAGGTTTAGTGTTAGGTTTAGTTTTAGGGTTAGGGTTTGTGTTAATGTTAAGGGTAGGGTTAGTGTTAGGTTTAGGGTTAGTTTTAGGGTTAGGGTTATTGTTTGTGTTAATGTTAAGGGTAGGGTTAGTGTTAGGTTTAGGGTTAGAGTTTGGGTTAGTGTTAGGGTTAGTGTTAATGTTTAAGTTTAGTGTTACATTTAGGGTTAGTGTTAGGGTTACAGTTATGATTAAATTTAGTGTTTATGTTACTCTTAGTGTTAGGGTTAGAAATAGGGTTAGGTTTGCAGTTAAAATTTGTGTTAGTTTTAGGGTTAGCGATATTGTTTTGGTTATGGTTAGTGTTAGGGTTAGTGTTAGGGTTAGGGTCAGTGTTAGGGTAAGGTTTAGGTTTAGGTTTAGGGTTATAATAAGAGTTAGTGTTAGTGTTAGTGTTACAGTTAGGGTTAGAGTTAGAGTTAGGGTTAGTGTTAGGGTTATGGTTAGGTTTAGCGTCAGTGTTAGGGTAAGGTTTAAGTTTATGTTTAGGGTTATAATTAGAGTTAGTATTAGTGTTACGGTTAGGGTTAGGGTTAGGTTAGGTTTAAGGTTAGGGATAGTGTTAGGGTTAGGATTAGGTTTAGGTTTAGTGTTAGGGTTAGTGTAAGGTTGGGGTTTAGTTATGGGTTTAGGGTTCATGTTAAGGATATTGTTAGGGTTAGGTTTAGGGTTAGGGTTAGGTTTAGGATTAGGATTAGTGTTATGGCTAGGGTTATGGTTTGTGTTAGGTTTAGGTTTAGGTTTAGTGTTATTGTTAGGGTTATGGTTTGTGTTGGGGTTAGGTTTAGGGTTAAGATTTGTGTTAGGGTTTGGTTTAGAGTTAGGTTGGATTAGGGTTAGAGTTGGGGTTATGTTTAGTTTTAGTGTTACTGTTAAGGTTAGGGTTATTGTTAGATTTAGGGTTAGATTTTGGGTGAGTGTTAGGGTTAGTGTTAATGTTTAAGTTTAGGGTTACGTTTAGGATTAGGTTTAGGGTTACTGTTATGGTTAAGTTTAGTTTTTACGTTACTAATAGTGTGAGGGTTAGGATTAGTGTTAGGTTTGCAGATAGGATTCGGGATAGTTTTATGGTTAGGGATATTTTTATGGTTATTGATAGGGTTAGGGTAAGTGTTACTTTAGGGTCAGTGTTAGGGTAAGGTTTAGATTAAGGTTTACGGTTATAATAGGAGTTAGTGTTAGTGTTAGGGTTAGTGTTAGGGTTAGGGTCTGTGTTAGGATAAGGTTTAGGTTTTGGATTAGATTTAGTGTTATTATTAGATTTAGTATTAGTGTTATGGTTAGGGTTAGGGTTAGGTTAGGGTTAGGGTTAGGGATAGTGTTAGGGTTAGGGTTAGGTTTAGGGTTAGTGTTAGGGTTAGTGTTAGGGTTGGGGTTATGTTTGGCTTTAGGGTTCGTGTTAAGGATATTGTTAGGGTTAGGTTTAGGATAGGTTTAGTGTTTGGCTTAGGGTTCGTGTTAGTGTTAGTGTAAGGGTTATTGTTAGGTTTAGGTTTAGGGTTAGTGTTAGGGTTACTGATAGGGTTAAGGTTAGCATTAGTGTTTGGTTCAACATTATATTTAGGTTTAGGTTTACTGTTAGTGTTAGGATTAGGTTTAATGTCAGGTTTAGATTTAGGTTTCCTTTTAATATAAGGTTAGGGTTAATGTTAGGGTTAGAGTTAGTACTTGTGTTAGTTTTAGGGTTAGCATAATGGTTAGAGTAAAGGTTAGAGTTAGGATTAGGGTAGTGTTAGTTTAGGGTTATGGTTATGGTTAGGGTTATGGTTTGTGTTACTTTTAGTGTTAGTCAGCGTTAGGGGTAGGGTTAGTGTTAGCATTAGTTTTAGGGTTAGGATTAGTTTTAGTGTTAGGTTTAGAGTTAATATAAGGTTTAGGGTTAGGGTTAGGGTTATGATTATAGTTAGTGTTATGTTAGGGTTAGGGTTAGGGTGAGTGTTTGTGTTAGGTTTAAGTTAGTGTTAAGTTTAGTGTTAAGTTTAGGATTAGTGTTATGGTTAAAGTTAGTTTTATGATTAGTATTAGGGTTACAGTTAAGTTTAGGGTTAGGGTTAAGTTAGGATTCAGGTTAGGGTTTGGGTTAGTGTTAGGGTTAGGGTTAAGGTGGGGGTTAGCTTTCATGTTAGATATAGAGTTAGGTTTAGGTTTACTTTGGGTTAGGGTTAGGGTTAGGGTTAGGGTTAGATTTAGTTTTTTTTTTTTTTTTTTTTTTTTTTTTTTTTTTTTTAGGTTTAGGCTTAGTGTTAGTGTTAGAGTTAAGGTTAGGGTTAGCCTTAAGGTTAGGGTTTGTGTTAGGGTTAGCGTTAGGTTTAATGTTAGTGATTGATTAGAGTTAAGGTAAAGTTTAGGGTTATGATTAGGGTTATGATTACAGTTAGTTTTACTCTTAGTGTTTGGGTTAGGGTGAGTGTTAGGTTTAGAGTTAGGTTAGGGTTAAGTTTAGTGTTAGGTTTAGGGATAGAGCTATGGATAGGATTATGGTTAGGATTAGGATTATGGTTAAGTTTAGGTTTAGGGTTAGGGTTAGATTAGGGTTAGGGTTAGGTTTATATTTAATGTTAGGGTTAAGATTAGGGTTCGTGTTACATTTAGTTTTAGGGTTAGAGTTAGGGTTAAGGTTAGGTTTAGGGTTAGGAATAGTGTTAGGTTTAGGTATAGGTTTAGATTTAGTTTTAGGTTCAGGGTTAAGTTTAGGTTATTGTTAAATTTAGGGTTAAGTTTAGGGTTAGTGTTATGGTTAGGTTTAGGATTTAGTTTTTTTTAAGAGAGAGAGTGTCAGAAAGAGGGAGGGAGGGAGAGAGAGAGAGAGAGAGAGAGAGAGAGAGAGAGAGAGAATTTTACTCTTTATTTATTTATTTTTTATTTGGCAGACATAATACCTTTGTTTTGTATGTGGTTCTGAGGATCAAACACAGGCCACACACATGCCAGGTGAGCGCACTAATGCTTGAGCCGCATCCCCAACCCACGTTTAGTTTTAATGTAAAGGTTAGGGTTTGGTTTAGGGTTAGGGTTTGGGTTACTGTTAGTGTTAGGGTTAGGGTTCCGTTTATGGTTTATGCTAGGGTTAGGGTTAGGATTATTGCTCAGGTTACAGTTAAGGTCAGTTTTAGAGTTCCGGTTAGGGTTAGAGTTAGTGTTAGTATTAGTGTTAGGGTGAAGGATATGCTTGGTGTTAGGGTAAGGGTTAGGTTTAGGGTTTGTGTTAGGTTTAGAGAAAGGGTACGGGTTAGGGTTATGGTTAGTATTAGGGTTAGAGTGAGGCTTAGGGTTAGGTTTAGGCTTAGTTTTAGGGTTATATGTAGGTTAGGGTTACTGTTAGGTTTAGGGTTAGGGTTAGGTTTAATGTTCCATTTTAGGGTTAGAGTTAGGGTTAGGGTTAGTGATAGGGTTAAGGTTGGGGTTAGTGTTAGTGTTAGGATTAGGGTTATGTTTATCATTTGGTTAGTGTTAGGGTAAGGGTTAGTGTTTGGGTTAGGTTTAGGGTTTGTTTTAGGTTTAGGTTTACATTAGGCTTAGGGTTAGGGTTAGTATTAGGTTTAGTGCTATGGTTATGGTTAGGTTTAAGGTAAGTGTTAGAGTTAGGGTTCGTGTTAGGGATAGGGTTAGGGTTTGTGTTAGGTTTAGGTTTAGGGTTAGTTTTAGGGTTAGGGTAAGATTAGGTTAAGAGTTAGGGTTAGGATTAGGGTTCATGTTAGGGTAAATGTTAGGGTTAAATTTAGGGTGAGGCTTAGTGTTAGTGTTAGGGTTATGTTTAGGGTTAGAGATAGGTTTAGGGGTAGTGTTTGGAATCATGTTAAAGTTAGGCTTTCTGTTAAGTTTCGGGTTTGGGTTATGGTTAGCTTTATGGTTAGTATTAGGGTTAGAATTAGTGTTAGGATTTGGGTTAGTGTTAGGGTTAGGGCTAAGGTTAGTATTAGGGTTAAGGTTAGGGTTAAGGTTAGGTTAAAGTTAGGGTTATTGTTAGGGTTAGAGTTAGATTTTGGGTTAAGAATAGATTTGGGGTTATTGTTAGTGATAAGGTTAGGGATAGGTTTAGGTTTAGGGTAGAGAGAGGTTGAGGGTTAGGGTTAGTGTTTGGGTTAGTGTTAGTGTTAGGATTAGGTTTAGAATAAGGTTTAGGCTTAGTGTTAGGTTTAGTGTTAGGGTAAGGTTTAGAGTAAGGTTTAGGGTAATTGTTAAGGTAAGGTTTAGGGTTAGGTTTTGATTTATGGTTAGAATTATTGTTAGTGTAGGGTTAGGGCTTGGGTTTGTGTTTGTGATATGGTTAGAGTTAGGGTTAGTTTTAGGGTTATTAGGATTTGTCTTAGGTTTATGTTTAAGAATATATTTAAGGTTCCGTTTAGTGTTACTATTAGGGTTAGATTTAGGATTAGGTTTAGGTTAGTTTTAGGGTTAGGGATAGGGTTAGTGTTAGGGTTAGGTTTAAGTTTGCCACAGTCTGGCTGGGCACAATAACCAGGAGGTGACAAGCGACTTGAAGGTTGAAGCAGGAACTGCTTTATTGTGGGGAAACTCAGCGTGAACCAAGCGGAAAATCAAGGTAGCAGGCACCCAAGGTAGCAGGAGCCGCTTTATTGAAAAACAGCAGAGGTATATATATTTAACTGATTACACACAGCTTGACCAAAGTAGCATCATCCAGTTACAGCAATCAGCCAATAAGTAATCCCTATCATCTTAATGGCTCAGTGACGTTGCCTCACAATTCACTCTTCCTGGCAAACTGCCAGGCGCCATCTTGTCTTGATTTGCTGTCCCAAACAAGGGTTAGGTTTAGGTTAGTGTTAGTGTTAGGTTTAGAGTTCTTGTTAGGGTTAAGTTTAGGGTTAGTGTTAGCTTTAGGTTTAAATTAAGGGTTAGGGTTAAGGTAGGGTTAGGGTTTTAGTTAGGTTTACGGTTAGTGTTAGGATTAGGGTAAGTTTTAGGGTTAGATTTAGTGTTAGAATTAGGGTGAGAATTAAGGTTAGGTTAAGGATTAGGGTTATTGTCATGGTTAGAGATAGAGTTAGGGTTAGGGTTAGTGTTAGTGTTAGGGTTAGAATTAGGGTTAAAGTTAGGGTTAGTTTTAGTGTTAGGTTTAGGGTTAGGGTTAGGATAAGTGTTAGGGTTAGGGTTGCTGTTAGGTTTAGAGTTAGGTTTAGGATTATGTTTTGTGTTAGGATTAGGGTTATGGTTAGTGTTAGGCTTACAGTTAGGGTTAGAATTAGTGTAATGGTAAAATTTAGGGTTAGGATTAGGTTTAGTGTTAGCATTAGTTTAGTGTTGCTGTTAGGTTTAGAGTTAGGGTCAGGTTATGATTTGTTTTAGGATTAGACTTATGGTTAGTGTTAGGGTTATGGATAGGGTTAGGATAAGGGTAAGGGTAAAATTTAGTGTTAGTGTTAGGGTTACGTTTAGAGTTACTGTTAGTGTTAGAATTATGATTAGGATTAGGTTAGGTTTAGGGTTAAGGTTAAAGATAGTGTTAGTATTTAAATTAGGATTAGGGTTAGTGTTAGGTTTAGGGTTTAGGTTAATGTTAGCTTTAGGTTTAGGGTTTGTGTTGAGGTTATGGTTAGTGTTATGGTTAGGGTTACGATGAAGATCATGATTAGAGTTAGAATTCGGTTAAGGGTTAAGGTTATGTTAGGGTTATGTTTAGGTTTAGGTTTAGTGTTATGATTAGAGAAAAGATTAGGGTTAAAATTAGTGTTAGCATTAGGGATAGGGTTAAAGTTAAATAAAGGTTAGGGTTAGGATTATGGTTTATGTTAGGATTAAGGTTAGGGTTCATGTAACTTTTGGTTTACGTTTAAGGTTACGGTTAGGGTTAGGATTAGTGTTATTATTAGGGTTAGTGTTAAGGTTATTGTTAGTGTTATGGTTATGGTTAGGGTTAGGGTTAGGCTTAGGCTTAGGGTTAGTGTTAGGTTTATTGTTTGGGTTAGGGTTAGTGTTAGGTTTCACGTTAGGGTTAACGTGAGGCTTAGGGTTAGTGTCAGGGTTAGGGTTAGCTTTATCGTTAGGGTTAGCATTGTGTTTAGGGTTAGTTTTAGGGTTAGGTTATGGTTAGTGTATAATTTAGGGTTAGTGTTAGGGTTATGGTTAGGTTTAGTGTTACAGATAGGGTTAGTGTTAGGGTTATGTTTGGGTTAGGATTAGGGTTAGGGTTTGTGTTAGTGTTATGGTTGGTGTTAGTGTTAGGTTTAGATTTAGGGTGAGGGTTGGAGTTAGTGTTAGGCTTAGGGTTACAGTGTTAGGTTAGTGTTAGTGTTAGGGTTAGTGCTAGGTTTAGGATTAGGTTAACTGTTAAGGTTAGGCTGATGGTTAGGGTTAGGTTTAGGGTTAGGGTTAAGGTTCGTGTTAGGATTATGTTTAGTGTTAGTGTTAATGTTAAGGTTATGGTTAGGTTTATCTTCAGTGTTTGGGTTTGTATTATAGTTAGGTTTAGAGTTAGTGTTAGGGTTTGAATTAGGGTTAGTATTAGGTTTAGCATTTGAATAAAGCTGAGGGTTAGAGTTAGGGTTCCGGTGAGGGTTAGGGTTAGTTAAGGGTTAGGTTAGGTTAGGTTTAGAGTTATAGTTTGGCTTAATATTTGTGTTAGAATTATTGTTAGGATTAGGGTGAGGGTTAAGGTTAGGATTCAGATTAGGCTTAGGGTTAGGGTTATTGTTAGGTTAGGGTTAGGGTTAGGGTTATTTTTAGGTAAGGGTTAGGTTTAGGGTTATTTTTATGTTTAGGATCAGGCTTAGGTTTCAGGTGTGGGTTAGGGTTAGTCTTTAAGTTTGTTTTAACGTTAAGTTTAGTGTTAGTGTTAGGGTTATCATTTTTGATAGGGTTATTATGAGATTTAGGATTTGTATTATGATAGGGTTAGGGATAGTTTTACGGTTACTATTAGTATTACAGTGTGGCTTAGGGTTACTTTTAGGGTATGGTTAGGACTAGTTAGTATTAGTGTTAGGGTTAGAGTTAATGTTAGGGTCTGTGTATAGTTAGGGTTAAGGTTTGTGTTAGGTTTAGGGTTTTGGTTTCCTTTAGTATAAGGTTAGGGTAAGGGTTAATGTTAAGATTTGTATTTGAATTAGTGTTAGGGTTAGAGATAGTGTTAGGTTTATGTAAGGGTTAGGATTAGGGTCAGGTTAGGGTGAGGGTTGTGGTTTGGGTTAAGGTTTTCGTTAGGGTTAGGGATAGGGATAGGATTAGGGTTACATTAGGGTTATGTTCAGGGTTAGGGTTAGTGTTAGGGTTAGGGTTACGGTTAGGTTGAGGTTTAATGTTAGGTTTATGGTGAGGTTTAGGATTAGTGTTACGATTAGGGTAAGTGTTAGTTTTAAAATTTCGGTTAAGTTTGGGTTTAGTGTTAGGGTTAGAGTTAGGGTTAAGTTTTGGGATAAGTTAGGGTTATATTTTTGGGTTAGGATTAGGGTTAGATTTAGCATTAAGTTTAGGTTAGGGTTCAGGTTAAGGTTAGTTTTAGGATTACAGTTAGCATTATGGTTAGGATTAGTTTGGGGTTTGAATTAGAGTTAAAGATAGGGTTCGGGTTATGTTTAGATTTAGTTTTAGAGTTAGTGTTAAGATTAAGATTAGGGTTATTTTTAGGGTTAGAGTTATGGTTTGTGTTAGGGTAAGTTTTAGGGTTAAATTTAGATTTAGGATTTGGGTTATGGTTAGTAAGAAAGTTAAAGTGAGGCAAAGGTTTAGGGTTAGGGTTAGTTTTAGGTTTACAGGTAGGTTAGGGTTAGTGTTAGAGTTATGGTTAGGGTTAATGTTAGGGTTAAGATTAGGGTTAGAGATTGGGTTAGTGTTTTATGTAGGATTAGGATTAAGGTTAGGATTAGTGATAGGGTTAGGTTTGGGGTTAGAGTTAGTGTTAGGATTAGGGTTACGGTTAGTGTCAGGTTTTGTGTTAGGGTGAGGGTTAAAATTAGAAAATGTTTAGGGTTAGTGTTATGTTTTGGTTAGCATTATGTTTTGGGTTAGGATTGTTTTAGGGTTATGATTAGGTTTAGGGTTAGGGTTACTTTAGTCTTACTGTTAGGGTTAGGGTTATTGTTAGTGTTAGGCTTAGAATTAGGGTTAGAATTAGAGGTAGTTTTAGTATTATGTTAGGGTTAGGGTTAGGGTGAGGTTTAGGGTTAGTGTTAGGGTTAGAGTTAGGGTTAGGGTTAGTGTTAGGTTTAGGTTTAGGGTGAGGCTTATAGGTTAGGGTTATTGTAGTGTTAGGTTAGTTTTATGATTAGGGTTATGGTTAGTGTTAAGGTTAGAATTAGGTTCAGGATTAGGTTTAGTGTCAGTTTTAGAGTTAGGGTTAGGGTTATGTTAGAATTAGGTTAAGGTTTGGGTTAGGGTGAGGGTTCATGTTAATGTAAAAAGTCGGGTTAGTGTTAGGTTTAGGTTTAGGGTTAGGGTTAGGGTTAGTGTTAAAGTTAGGTTTACGGTTAGGTTCACCTTTACAGTATGGATTAGGGTTATATTTAGGTTTAGGTTTATTGTGAGGTTTTGAGTTAGTGTTAGTGTTAAGTTTAGTGTTAGGTTTATGTTTAGGGTTAATGTAATAGTTACGTTTAGGGATAGGGTTATGTTTAGGTAAGGTTTAGGTTTAGGGTCAGTGTTCGTGTTATGGTTAGGATTAGGGTTAGGTTTAGGTTTAGGGTTAGGGTTAGTCATGGGTTTATGTTTACTGTGAGCATTAGTTTTATGGTTAGTGATAAGGTTACGGTTATAATTAGAGTTACAATGGGCTTAGGGTTAGGGTTAGTGTTAGTTTTAGGGTTACAGTTAGGGTTAATATTAGTGTTAGGTTTAGAGTTAGGGTTAGGTTTAGTGTTAGTGATAGGCTAAGTGTTGCGGTAAGTGTTATTGTTAATATTTGGGTTAGGGTTAGTTTTGGGTTTAGTGTTAGGTTTAGGGTTAGTGTTAGGTAAGGGTTAGGGTTACGTTTAGGTTAGGTTTAGGTTTATGGTTTTGGTTATGGTTTGTGTTAAGGTTAGGGTTAGGGATAGGGTTACTTTAGGGTTAGTGTTAGTGTTAGGGTTAGGGTTAGGGTTAGGGTTAGTGTTAGGATTAGTGTTAGGGTTAGGGTTAGGTTTAGGGTTAGGGTTAGGGTTAGGGTTTCGTTTAGTGTTATGGTTAGGGTTAGGTTTATGGTTAGGGCTCATGCTAGAGTTAGTTTTAGATTTATTGTAAGAATTAATTTTAGCATTAGGTTAGGATTAGGATTAGTGTTATGGTTATGTTTAGGATTATGGTTAGGATTAGTGTTGGGGTTAGGGTTAGAGTTAGATTTAGAGTTAGTGTTATGGTTAGTGTTAGGATTTGGTCAGGGTCAGTGTTATGGTTTGGGTTAGGTTCTGGTTTAGGGTTAGGGATTGTATAAGCATTAGGGTTAGGGATAGGGTAATAATAAGGTTAGGTTTAGTGTTCAGGCTCAGTGTAGGTTAATGGATAGGGTTAATATTAGGAATAGGTTTAGGGTTCCAGTAGGTTAGCATACGAGTTAGGGTTTCCGTTGGAGTAATGGATAGGGTTAAACTAGGGTTAGGCCTAGGGTTATGGTTAGGATTATGTCTATGTTTATAATAGGGTTAGGGATAGGGTTATGGTTAATTTTAATTTTAGGGTTAAAGCTAGCATAGTGCTTGGATTACGGCTAGGATTTTGGATAGGGTATAGCTATGGCTAATGTAAGGACTAGTGTTATGATTAGGACTAGTTTTAGGGTTACTGTTATGTCTAGTTGGGTTTTTTTAGCGTTAGGTTTAGGGTTAGGGTGATATTTAGAGCTAGGGTTGGTGTTAGTGTCAGTGTGAGTGTTCTGGTTAGGGTTAGGGTTAATGTTAAATCCAGAATTAGGACTAGAGCTATGTCTAGGGGTAGTTTTAGATTATGGGTAGGTTAAGAGTCATTGCTAAGGCGAGGTCTAGGTTTTTCTTTAGTTCTATGGCTAGAGTTTTGGCTAGATTTAGAATTAGGTTTAGGTCTAGGGCTAGTCATAGCATTAGGTTTAGGTAGAAGTTTACCAGTAGGGCTAGTATTAGGGTTCAGTTTAGGGTTCGGTTCAGGTTTAGACCTATGATTAGTTTTAGGGTCAAAATAAGAGTCAGGATTAGGGTTAGGGGTTGTGTTATGTTTAGAGGTAGAATGAGGACTAACGTTAGAACTAGTAATAGGGTTAGGGATTGGGTTAGGTTATGGATTATGGTAAGACTATGGTTTGCAATAGGGTGACAGTTTGGCTTAGGGTAAAGGATAGGGTAAGAGCTGGGGTTAGGGCTAGGCTTAGGGCTAGGTTTAGGATTAGGTTTAGGGTTAAAGCTCAGGGTGTGATTCAAATTTGGGCTATGTATTATGTTTAGGTCTAGTATTAGGATTACAGCTAATGTAAGAACTAGGGTTACAATTATGGTTAGTTTTAGAATTAGGTTTAGGGTTAGGGAGTGTTGGGTTAGGTTTAAGGTTAGGGTGATGTTTACAGCTAGGCTTCGTGTTTGGATATGAATCAGAGTCATGGTTAGGTTTATAGTTAGGGTTAGGACTCAAATTAGGGCTAAGTGTAGGGTTAGGGTTTGGTTTAGGTTAGGGGTTAGGGTTAGGGCTATGGCTTGATATTATTATAGGGATAGGGATAGGGTTAGAGCTAATTTAGAATTAGCATTAGGGTTATGTCTAGTTTCAGTGTTAGGCTTAGGCATCAGGTTGGGGTTAGATTTACAGTTAGTTTTAGATATTGAGTTAGTTCTATGGCTACAGATAGTTCAAGGTTTAACACAAGGGTTAGGGCTAGGTTTACGGTTATGGTAATCAGTAGGATAGGGATAGATCCTGTGTGAGACTTAGAGTTAGTCTTAGGTCTAGTTAGGTTTAGAAATATGGATAAATTAATTCTAGTATTAGGATTAGGTGTAGTGTTAGAGTTAGGGTTAGGGCTAGAGTTAGGGTTATGGTTAGGGCTATGGCTAGGGTTTGGTTTAGGGTAAGTGTTAGGGTTTTAGCTAGTGTTAGGGGTAGGGCGAGTGTTAGGCTCAGAATTAGGTGTAGAGTTAGGGTTAGGGTGATGGTAATTTACTGGGTTAGATGTAAGTTTAGGGTTAGGGTTAAGGTCAGGTTTAGGGTTAATGGATAAGTAATGGATAGGTTTAGATTTAGTGCCAGGTTTAGTGTTGGTTTAGGGTAAGTGTTAGAGTTTGAGTTAGGATTAGGTCTATGGTAAGGGTTAGGTTTAGGGTTAGGTCTAGGGTTAGGTTTATGATTAGGATTAGGGATAGGATTAGGTTTAGTGTTATGGTTATATTAGGGTTAAGGTTAGGGTAAAGGTTAGGATTAGAGTTAGGGTTAGTGCTTGGGTTAAGGTTAGGATTGGGGCTAGGCTTAGGTTTATGGTTAGGCATAGGGCTAAGTTACATTTAGGATAAGGGTTATGCTTTGAGATATGTTTAGGAGTTAGACGAGGTTTAGGGTTAGGGCTATGTTTAGGGTTAACATTATGCTTAGGGGAGGATTAGTCCTCGGATTAGGGCTAGGTTTTTTGTTAGGTATAGGGTCAGGGTTATGGCTATGGGTAATGTAAGATATAGGGTTCTGATTAGGGCTAATTTTAGGGTTAGGGTTATGGCTAGGTCTAGTGTTAGGTTTAGGTTTTTGGTTAGGGTCAGTTTGAGATAGGTTTAGCTAGCTTTCTGGGTCAGTGTTCAAGTTAGAGTTAGGGTTACAGCCAGAATTAGGACTAGGTTTAGGTCTAAGGATATGGTTAGTGTTTGCTTTAGGTTAAAGGTTATTGTTAGGGCTAGGGCTAAGGGTTTTTAGCTCTAGGGCTATAGTTATGGCTAGATTTAGAATTAGGTTTTGTTCTAGGGCTGGTGTTAGGTTTAGGTTTAGGTATAAGGTTATTTAAAAGGCTAGTTTTAGGGTTTCTTTTAGGGGGAGAGTAAGAATTAGACTGAGGGATGGTGATAGGGTTAGGTTTTGGGTTAGGGTTAGATCTAGAATGAAGGCTAGGGTTAGGATGAGTAATAGAATTATGGTTTGGGTTAGGCTAAAGATTAGGATTAGGACTAAAGTTAGAATTACATATAGAGTTTGGCTTAGAATAAATGATAGATTTAGAGCTAGAATTAGGGCTAGGTTTAGGGTTAGGGTTAGTGTTAGGATTAAGTTTAGATTTAGAGTTACATCTAGGTTTAGGACCCAGATTAGGACTAGATTTTCTGTTAGGTTTAGAGCTAGGTTTAGGGCTATAGCTAATGTAAGAACTAGGGTTAAGATAGGGTTAGTTTTAGGTTTAGTTTTTGGTCTAGGACTAATGTTAGCATTATCTTTAGGGTTAGTGTGATATTTAGAGCTGGTATTAGTGTTAGAGTACAAATCAGGGTAAGGGTTAGTTTTAGGCTTAGGACTCAAAATAGAGCTAGGGATTTATGGCTAGGTGTAGGGTTAGGGTTTGGTTTAGGTTAACATTTAGGATTAGAGGAATGGCTCGGTTTTGTTTTAGGGCTAAGGCTAGGGTTAAGGGTAGTTATAGGAATACCAATAGTGTTAGGTCTAGTGGTAGGGTGAGGTTTAGGCTTAGGGTTAGGGATAGATTTAGAGTTATACTTAGATATATGGTTAGGTCATGGGCTAGGGTTAGGGCTAAAATTAGGGCTTGTGCTAGGGTTATGGTAACGAATAAGGGAAGAACTAGAAATAGAGCTAGGATGAGAGTTAGAGTTAGTTTTAGGCCTAGAGTTAGGGATAGTTTAGGGTTAGGGCTAAATTAGGGCTAAAATTAGCACTAGGTTTAGTGGTAGAGTGGGGCCTATGGTTAGTGCTAGAGTTAGGGTTAGTGTTAGGGTTAAGGTTAGGGCTAGGGTTAGTGTTAGGGGAAAGGATGGGGTTATAGCTACGTTCAGGGCTAGGGTGAGGATTAGTATTAGGGATAGAGCTAGGATTAGGGTTTGAGTTGGGATTAAGGCTAGGTTTAGGGCTAAAATGAAGACTAGGGTTTGTGTAAGAGTTAGGGATAGGATTAGAGATAGGGCTAATGTCAGGTCCGGGTTCATGTTTAGGGTTAGTTTTAGGGTTAGGGTATGGCTAAGTCTAGTGTAGGGATGGCTTTAATGTAAGGGTAAGGTTTAGAGCTAGGTGTATTATTAGGGTCAGAGTCAGCATAGGGTTTGCTTTAGGTTAAGGTTTAGAATTAAGACTTGAATTAACATTAGGGTCAGGATTAGGGTAATGGATAGGGTTAACTTTAGATTTCAGGATAGGTTTAGAGTAATGGATAGAGTTAGTGTTGGTGATAGGGTTAGGTTCGTCCTAATGTTAGTATTTGTATTAGGCTTATCTTCAGGGTAATTAATAGAGTTAGAGCTAAGGTAAGGGCTAGAATTAGGGTTAGGATTAGGGCTAGGCCTAGAATTCAGATTAGGTTTAGTGTAAGTGTTAGTGTATGAGGTAGTGTTAGGGCTAGGTCAAGGGTTAGAGTTAGAGTCAGGGCTAGGGTTAGGGTTAGAGTTAGGGTTATGTTTAGTTTATGGCTTAGCGTTTGAGCTAGGTTTAGGACTAGGGTGAGGGGTTGGGTTAGGGTTAGTTCTAGTTTATGGTAGGGACAGGATTAGTGCTAGGTTTATGGCTAGCATTAGGGCTATGGGTAAAGTAAAGTTTTATGGTTAAGGCTTGAATTAGCTTTAGGTTTAGGGTTGGGGTAATGGGTAGGGTTAGGTTTAGAGTTTAGGTTAGGTTTAGGGTAATAGATATGGTTAGTATTAGTGATAGGGTTAGCGTTAGGCCTAGGCTTAGCATTTGTTTTTGCTTTTTGTTAGGGTAAAGTTAGAGCTAAGGTTAGGGCTAGGGTTAAGTTTAGGTTTAGTGCTAGGGTTACAGTTAGGCCTAGGATTAGTGTTAGGCTTAGGCTTAAGGTAAGTATTAGCAATTGAGCTAGGGTTAGGACTAGAGCTAATTTAGGGCTAGAGTCAGGGCTAAGGTTAGGGTTATGGTTAGGGTTATGTATAGGTACGGGTTATTGTTTGAGCTAGGGTTAGAGAAAGGGAGAGGATTACGGTTAGGATTTGGTCTAGGGTTACAGTTAGAGTTATGATTAGGGCTATGATTAGGGCTAGGATAAAGGCTAAGTTTTGTGTGAGGTTTATGTCTAGCTTTAGAGATATGAGTAGTGTAAGAGCTACACTTCAGGTTATGGCTAGTTTTAAGGTTATGGTTATGGATAAATCTAGTGTTAGGGTTAGGTTTTGGGTTAGAATATGGTTTGGAGCTAGGGTTTATGTTAGGGTAAGTGTCTTGTTCAGGTAAGAGTTAGGATTAAGGTTAGAGCTAGAATTAGGACTAGCATTGGGTGTAGGGATAGGGTTAGACTTTGTGTTAGGTTAAGCGTTCATGATAGGGGTAGTGCTAGGTTTTTGTTTAGGGCTAGGGCTAGTTTTATGACTTTGTTTAGGATTAGGTTTGGTCTAGTGCTAGTATTACTATACATTCAAGTATAGGTTTAACTGTAGAGGTAGGGGTAGTGTTGGTTTTAGTTTTAGGGACAGGTTTAGACCTAGTATTAGTGTTGCGGTCAAAGTAAGGGTCAGGGTTAGGGCTAGGATTTGGGTTAGGGTTACAGCTAGTATGAGGACTAGGGTAGGATTAGAAATAGACCTAGGGTTTGGGGTATGCTAAGGAATAGGTTTAGAACTAGGGTAAAATTAGAGTGAACATTTGGCTTAGGATATAGGATAGTGTTTGATGTTGGGTTAGGGGTAGGGTTAGTATTAAACCTAGGGTTAGGGCTCGGATTAGGGCTAGGATTTGTGTTAGCATTAGGGCTACAGCTAATGTAAGAACTAGTATTCCGATTAGGGCTAATTCTAGGGTTAGCATTAGGGCAATGCTTAGAGCCAGGGTGAGTGTTAAGGTCTGAGTCAGGGTCAGGATTATTTCTAGGGTTAGGGTTAGGACTCAAATTATGGCTTGATTTGGGGCTAGGTAGGGTTAGGGTTTGGTTTAGGTTAAGGGTTAGATGTAGGGTTATGGCTCAGTTTTGTTTTAGGGCTAGGGTATGTTTAGTGCTAGTTTTCCAATTAGCATTAGGGTTAAGCTTTCTGTTAGGGTGAGATTTAGGCTTACGTTTAGGGTTAGATCCAGGTTTATGGATAAGAAGAAGGTTAGGGCTAGGGTTGGGGCTAAAAATAGGGCTAGGTTTTGGGCTATCAGAAGGTATAGTTTTAAAATAAGGGATAAGGCTACAGAAAGAGTTAGAGTTAGTCTTAGGGCTAGGGATATAGTTAGGTTTAGGGTTAGGGCTAAATTAGGGCTAGGATTAGCGCTAGAGTTAGTTTTAGTGTTAGGCCTAGGGTTAGGGCTAGAGATAGGGTTAGTACTAGGATTAGGGAAAGAGTTAGTTTTAGAGGAAAGGATGAGATTAGGGCTAGGATTAGGGTTCAGGTTAGGATTAAGGCTAGGTTTAGGGCTAAGATGAGGGTTTGTCTTAGAGCTAGGACTTGCATTAGGATTAGGGCTAATGTCAGGTCTAGGTTTATTGTTTAGTTTAGCTTTAGGATTAGGTTATGGCTAAGTCTAGTGTAAGGGTTAGGTTTAGAGCTAGGTGTATTATTAAGTTTAGATCTAGGTATATTATTAAGGTCAGAGTCCAGCTAAGGTTTGGTTTATGTTAAGGTTTAGGTTTAAGGCTTGAAATAGCATTAGGGTTAGGATTAGGGTAATGGATAGGGTTAGGTTTGGTGTTCAATATAAGTTTAGCATAATGGATAGGGTTAGTGATAGTGATAGGTTTAGCATTAGGACTAGGGTTAGCATTTGTTTTGGTTTATCTTTAGGGTAATGTTAGAGCTAATGTTAGGGCTAGTGTTAAGGTTAGGATTAGGGCTAGGGTTAGAGTTAGGCCTAGGGTTAGTGTAGAGTTAGGCTTAGGGTAAGTATTAGCATTTCAGCATGGGTTAGGTCTAAAGCAAAGGTTAGGGCTCTAGTCAGGGCTAGGGTTATGGTTAAAGTTAGGGTTATGTTAGGGTTATGTTAGGGTTATGTTAGGGTTAAGTTAGGGTTATGGTTAAAGTTTAGGTAAAGGTTAAAGTTTGAGCTAGGGTTAGGGCTAGGGCGAAGGTTAGGTTTAGGGTCAGGTCTAGGATTATCATTAAGGTTATGATTAGGGCTAGGTTTAGAGCTAAGATAAGGGCTAGGATTTGTGTGAGATTTATGGCTAGTATTAGGGCTATGGGTAATGTTAGAGCAAGGTTTATGGTTATGGCTAGTTTTAGGGTTAGGGTTATAGATAAGTCTAGTGTCAGGTTATGTTTTGGGTAAGTATAAGTTTAGAGCTAGGGTTTATTTTAGGGAAATGGTCATTTTTGGGGTTAGGGTTAGGTTTATGTTTAGGGCCAGAATTAGGACAAGCTTTGGGTCCTGACATAGAGTTAGTCATTGCGTTAGGTTAAGGGTTATTGTTAGGGATAGTGCTAGGTTTTTGTTTTGTTTTGTTTTTTTTTTTTTAGTGCTCAGGCTAGATTTATGACTCTATTAAGGATTAGGTTTGGTCTAGGGCTAGTGTTACTGTTTGGTTTAGGTATAGGTTTACCGGTATGGGTTGGGTAGGGTTCCTTTTAGGATCAGGGTCTGGTTTAGACCTAGGGTTATTGTTAGGGTAAGAATAAGAATCAGGGTTAGGGTTAGGGTTTGGGTTATGGTTAGAGCTAAAAAGAGGGCAGGGTTAGGACTAATAATAGAGTTAGTGTTTGGGGTAGGCTAAGAATTAGGTTTAGAACTAGGGTAGCATTAAGGTGAAGGTTTGGTGTAGGGTAAAAAATAGGGTTAGATGTAGGTTTAGGGGTATGTTTAGGGTTAGAGCTAAGATCAGGGTTATAGTTAGGGTTAAACCTATGATTAGGGCTCAGATTAAGACTAGGATTTGTGTTAGCATTAAAGCTACAGCTAATGTAAGATCTAGGATTCCAATTAAAGCTAGTTCTAAGGTTAGCATTACGGCAATGGTTAGAGCTAGGGTTAGTTTTAGGATGTGCTTCAGGGTCAGAGTTTTTTCTAGGGTTAGTGATAGTGATAGGGTTAGCATTAGACATAGCGTTAGCATTTGGTTAGGCTTATTTTTAGGGTAATGTTAGAGCTAAGGTTAGGGCTAGGGTTAAGTTTAGAATTAGGACTAGTGTTAGGGTTAGGCCTAGGGTTAGTGTTAGGGTTAGACTTAGGGTAAGTTTTAGCCTTTGAGCTAGGGTTAGGACTCGGGCGAGTGTTATGGTTAGTGTCACATCTAGGATTACGGTTAGGGTTATGATTAGGGCTAGGATTAGGGCTACGGTAAGAACTAGGTTTTGTGTGAGGTTTATGGCTAGTGTTAGGGCTATGTGTAATGTAGGAGCTAGGGTTATGTTTATGGCTAGTTTTAGGGTTAAGGTAATGGATAAGTCTAGTGTTAGGGTAAGGTTTTGGGTTAGCATAAGGATTAGAGCTAGGGTTTATGTTAGGGTAAGTGTCATTGTTTGGGTTAGGGTTAGGTAAAACTTTAGGGTCACATTAAGTACTAGCTTTGGGTTTAGGCATAGAGTTAGTCTTTGTGTTAGTTTACAGGATATTTTTAGGGCTATTGCTAGTTATTTGTTTAGGGATAAGTTATAGATTTATGACTCTATTTAGGATTAGGTTTGGTCTAGTTCTAGTGTTACTGTTAGGTTTAGGTATAGGTTTACCAGTAGGGTAGGGTTATGGTTCGCTTTAGGGTTAGGGTCAGGTTTAGACCTAGGGTTAGTATTAGGGTCAGAATAAGGGTCAGGCCTTGAGTTAGGGTTTGAGTTAGGTTTAGAGCTTGAATGAGGGCAGAGTTAGAACTAATAATAGAGTTAGTGTTTGGGGTAGGCAAAGGATTAGGTTTAGGACTAGGGTAGCATTAGGGTGAAGGTTTGGCTTAAGGTAAAAAATAGGGTTAGAAGTAGGTTTAGGGGTATGTTTAGGGTTAGGGCTAGGGTTAGGGTTACATTTAGGGTTAAACCTATGGTTAGGGCTCAGATTAAGACTACGATTTGTGTTAGCATTAGAGCTACATCTAATGTAAGAACTAGGGTTCCAATTAAGGCTAGTTCTAAGGTTAGCATTATGGCAATGGTTAAAGCTTGGGTTAGTGTTAGGATCTGCGTCAGGGTCAGTTTTTATTCTAGGGTTAGGATTAGGACTCAAATTAGGGCTTGATTTAGGGCTAGGTGTAAGGTTAGGGCTTGGTTTAGGTTAAGGGTTAGGTGTATGTTTATGGCTCGGTTTTGTTTTAGGGCTAGGGTAGGGTTATGGCTAGTTTTCCAAATAGCATTAGTGTTAAGGCTAGTGTTAGGGTGAGGTTTAGGCTTATGTTTAGGGTTAGACCCAGGTTTAGGGCTATGGCGAAGTTTAGGGCTAGGGTTTGTGGAAGGGATAGGGCTAGGTTTTGGGTTATCATAATGGATAGTTTTTAAATTAGGTATATGGCTAGGGAGAGAGTTAGAGTTAGTCTTAGGTCTAATGAGAGGGTTAGGTTTAGGGTTAGGGCTAAATTAGGGCTAGGATTAGTGCTAGGTTTAGTGTTAGAGTTAGGCCTAGTGTTAGGTGTAGAGATAGGGTTAGTGTTAGGGTTAGTCTAGAATTAGTGTTAAAGTTTGTGTTAGGGTTAGGGTTATTGTTAAGGTTATCCTCTTGTGAGGTTTAGTTCTAGAGTTAGGTTTAGGAATTGTGTTAGGGTTAGGGTTAATGTTAATATTAGGGTTAGAATAAGGGTTACGGTTAGTGTTAGATTTAGGTTTAGGTTTAGGGTTATGGTTACGGTTGTTGTTAGTTTTAGGGTTAGATCGATGGTTAGTGTTATATTAGGGTTAGAACTAGGGTTAGTATTAGGGTTAGGGTTAGGATTAGAGTAAGTGTTAGGGTATGGGTTAGGGATAAATTTAGGGTTAGTGTTAGGGTTAGGGTTTGGTTTAGGTTTAGTGTTAGGTTTACTGTTAGGGTTGGGTATAGGATTATGGTTAGTGTTATTGTTAGGGTTAGTTTTAGGGTTAGGGTTAGGGTTAGAGTTAGGGTTAGTATTAGGGTTGGGTTAGGGTTAGGGTTAGGGTTAGGGTTACTCTAAAATTTAGGGTTAGGGTTAGGTATAGTGTTATGGTTAGAGTTAGGCTTAGTGTTACGGTTAGGGTTAGGGTTAGTGGTAGGGTTAGGTTTAGGTTTACAGTAAGTGATAGGGTTAAGTTTACGGATAGCATAAGGGTTAGTGTTAGGGGTATGGTTAGGGTTGAGTTAGTGTTATGGTTAGCATTACAGTTAGTGTTAGGGTTAGCGTGAGGGTTAGGGTTTGTGTTAGAGTTATGGTTATGGTTAGGTTTAATTTTAGCATTAGGGTTAGGGTTAGGGTTAAGGGGAGGGGTAAAGAAAGAGTTATGGTTATGGTTAGGGATAGGGTTAGGTTTAGTTTTAGGTTTGGGTTAGCGTTAGGGTAACTGTTAATTTTAAGGTTAGGGTTAAGGTTAGTATTAGGGTTAGTGTTAGAGTTATGGTTAGTGTTAGAGTTAGGGTTAAGGTTAGGGTTTGTGTTAGAGTTAGGGTTATTGTTTTAATGAATGTTAGGGTTAGAGTTAAGTTTAGTGTTATGTTAAGGTTTAGGTAATGATTAGTGTTAATTTCAGGGTTAGGGTTAGTGTTAGGGTTAGGGTTAGGATCGGAGTTATTGTTAGGGTTAGAGTTAGGTTTAGTGTTATGTTAAGGTTTAGGTAATGATTAGTGTTAATTTCAGGGTTAGGGTTAGTGTTAGGGTTAGGATCGGAGTTATTGTTAGGGTTAGAGTTAGGGTTAGGGTTAATTATTAGGTTTAAGCTTAGAGTTAGGATTAGTGTTAGGGTTAGGTTTAGGGTTAACATTAGGATTAGGTTTAGGGATAGGGTAACTGTGAGTGAAAGGGATATTGTTAAGTTTGTGTTAGGGTTAGGTTTAGTGTTAGGACTCAGATTAGTGTTAAGGTTCAGATTAGGGTTAGGTTTAGTGTTACATTTAGTGTTAGGGTTAGAGTTAGGTTGGGTTTTTTCTTTTTAAGGTATGTGTTTTTGTTAGTGTTAGTGTTAGGGTTAGTGTTAGGATTAGGGTTAGATTTATGGTTACTATTAGTGTTAATGTTATGTTTAGGGTTAGGATTATGGATAGATTTAGGGTTATTGTTAGTATTTGGTTTAGGTTTAGGGTTAGAGTTAGGGTTATGGTTAGTCTTATATTTAGGGTTAGGTTTAAAGTTAGTGTTAGGTTTAGGGTGAGCATTAGGTTTAGGGTTAGGTTTAGTGTTAGGGTGAGTGTTAGTGTTAAGGTTATAGTTAGTGTGAGTGTTAGGTTTAGGTTTATGGTTAGGGTTAGGTTTAGTGTTATATTTAGGGTTAGGATTAGTGTTAGTGTTAGCGTTAGGGTTAAAGTTAATGTTAGGGTTAGTTTCAGGTTTTGGGTTAGGTTTAGTGTGTTGGTTAGTGTTATTGTTATGGGTAGGTTTAGGATTAGTTTTAGGTTTACGGTGAGCATTAGGATTAGGGTGAGTGTTAGTGTTAGGGTTAGGTTTAGTGTTAGGGTTAGTGTTAGGGTTAGGGTTTTTATTAGGCTCTGTGTTAGGGTTAGAGTTAGTGTTTGGGTTAGTGTTAGGTTTAGGGTTATGGTTAGGGTTAGGTTTTTGTTTAGGGTTTGTGCTAGTTTTAGGGTTAGTGTTAGTGTTTGAGTTATGGTTAAGGTTAATATTAGGGTTAGTGTTAGGGATATGATTCGTTTTAGGGTTAGGTTTACGTATAGGGTTACCGTAAAAGATAGGGTTAGGGTTTCTGATAGTGTTAGGTTGTTAGGGTTATGGTTAGGGTTGGGTTAGGATTAGGGTTATGTTTAGGTTTAGGATTAGCATTAGAGGTAGTGTTTGTGTTTGTGGTAGGATTAGGTTTATTGTTAGAGTTAGGGTGTTTGTTAGGCTTAGTGTTAGGTTTAGGGATAGGATTAGGGATAGGATTAGTGGTGGTAGTAGAATTAGTGTTACTGTTAGGTTAGTGTTAGGGTTAGCGTTAGGGTTACTGTTAGAATTAGTTTTAGGTTTAGAGTTAAATTTAGAGTTAGGGTTAGGTTTAGGGTTATGGTTAGGGTTAGAGTTAATGTTAGGGTTAGGGTAAGTTTTAGGGTAAGGGATAGTGTTAAGGTTAGTTTTAGGGTTAGGGTTTCTGTTAGGGTTTGTGTTAGTGTTAGAGTTAGGGTTAGATTAGGGTTAGGGTTAGTTTTATGGTTAGGATTAGGGTTAGAGTTAGGGTTAGGGTAGTGATTAGTGTTAGTGTCAGGTTTAGTGTTAGGGTTAGGGTAAGGGTTAGGGTTAGTGTTAGGTTTAGGTTTAGGGTTAGGTTTAGTGTTAGGTTTAGGGTTACTGTTAGGGTTAGGTTTAATATTTAGGTTTAGAGTTAGGGTTAGTTTTGGTGTTAGGGTTAGGTTTAGGTTGAAGGTAAGAATTAGGTTTAGGGTTAACGTTAAGTTCAGGTTTAGGGATATGGTTAGGGTTTCGGTTAGGGTTAGTGTTAGTGTTAGTGTTAGGGTTATTGTTTGGGTTATCATTAATGTTAGGGTTTTGGTTAGGGCTAGTGCCGGAGTTAGGTTTCAGGTGAGTGTTAGGTTTAGGGTGAGGATTAGGGTTTGTGTTATTTTTATGTTTCATGTTAAGGTTAAAGTTAGCGTTATGGTTAGGGTTAGGATTAGGGTAGGAATTATTGTTACTGTAAATCTTACATTTAGGCTTAGGGTTAGTGTTAGGGTTAGGGTTATATTTAGGGTTAGTGTTAATGTTAGGGTTAGGGTTAGTGTTAGGGTTAGGGATAAGTTTAGGGTTACATTTAGTGTTAGTGTTAGGGTTAGTGTTAGGGTTAGGGTTGGGGTTAATATTAGGGTTAGGTGTAGGGTTAGATTTAGGGTTAGGTTTAAGGTTAGGTTTAGTGTTAGGTTTAGGGTTAGGATTAGGGTTGGGTTTAGTCTTAGTGTTAGGTTCAGTTTTGCGTTAGAGTTAGTGTTAGGGTAGGGTTTAGGATCAGAATTAGTGTTAGAGTTATGATCAGGGTAAATTTTAGTGTTAGAGTTATGGTTAGGGTTAGTGTTAGGTTCAGTATTCGTTAAGGGTTAGTGTTAGTGTTGGTGTTAGGGTTTGGGTTAATGTTAGGGTTAGTGCTATGTTTAGGGTTAGGGTTAGGTTTAGGGAAAGGGTTAGTGTTAGTGTTACAGTAAGGGATAAGTTTATGGTTAGGGATGTGTTTAGGTTTAGGTTTAGGGTGGTTTTTTCTTGCCTCTTTTTAGGGCTACTTCAAGAGGGAACAAACCATAGAGATCACACTGTAAATTAATTGAGTGTGTTTATTACTTTTATGCCTATTGAGGAAAATGAAGTGAAACCTAAAAATTCAAACTGTTCCTGGAAATGAATGCTTCAACCTAGAAGTATGAAATTTGGAGGGCAGAGTGAGGCTGGAGTTCTGATCATTCCGGCCATGTATCAACAAGATTACGTGAAAAAACATATTTGCTGAGATTTCAGTAAACTCGGTATTCTGTGGAAACTTCACAAATGCTTTCCAATGAAAGTGTTTTTTCCCTCCCTCCGCTTTTGGCTACTTCAAGAGTGAACAAAGCATAGAGAGTATACTGAGAACACATTCAGTGTGTCAAGTTTCAAGCAGCTAGCAAAAACCGTGTTTGATTTAGAGTTCCATCTTCATTTATGCCTATAGGGGAAAACTAAGTGAAACCTAAAAATTCAAACTGTTCCTGCAAACGAATGCTTCAACCTAGAAGGACGAAATTTGGGGGACCAAGTGCGACTGGAGTAATGATCATTCCTGGCAAGTATCAACAAGATTGGGTGAAAAAATATTTGCTGAGATGTTAGTAAACTCAGAGTTCTGGGGAAGCTTGCCTAATGCTTGAAAATAAAAGTGTTTTTTCCCAGCTTCTGATTTGGGAGACTTCAGGAGGGAACAAAGCATAGAGAGGGCAATGAGAACTAATTGAGTGTGTCAAGTTTAAACCAGCTAGCACAAAACATGTTTGATTTAGAGTTCCAAATGCATCTATCATATAAGGGAAAAATAAGTGAAACCTAAAATTCAAACTGTTCCTGCAAACGAATGATTCAATGTAGAAGAACAAAATTTTGGGGGGGGCAAGTCCGACTGCAATACTGATAATTCCTGCCAAGTAACAAAAGGAACAGATGTACAAATTGCTGAGATTTCAGTAAACTTGGAGTTCTGTGGAAGCTTCGCAAATGCTTTAAAATAAAAGTTATTTTTCCTTGACTGAGAAATGCCTCTGCTTAAGGCTACTGCAAGAGGGAAAAAACCATAGAGAACTCTGTGAGAACTAATTGAGCATGTCAAGTTTCAGGCAGCTTGTACAAACCATGATTTATTTAGAGTTCAAAATGCATCCATCCACCGAGGGAAAAATGAAGTGAAACCTAAAATTTCAAAGTGTAACTGCAAACGAAAGCTTTAACCAAGAAGAACAAAATTTGGGGTGGCCAAGTGTGACTGGAGTAATGATCATTACCACCAAGTATCATCAAGATTGGGTGAAAAAATATTTGCTGAGATTTCAGTAAACTCGGAGTTCTGTGGAAGCTTGGCAAACACTTTCAAATGAAAGTGATTTTCCTTTGACAAGTGCCTCTGCTTAGGGATATTTCAAGAGGAAACAAAGCATAGAGAACATACTGAGAACTAATGGAGGTTGTCAAGATTCAAGCAGCTAACAGGAACTCTGTTTGATTTAGAGTTCCATCTTCATTTATGCCTATAGGGAAAAATGAAGTGAAACCTAAAAATTCAATGTGTAACTGCAAATGAACCCTTCAACCTGGAAGAATGAAATTTGGGGGGCAAGTGCAACTGCAAAACCAATCATTCCTGCCAAAAATCAACAAGATGGGGTGAAAAAAATATTTGCTGAGATTTCACTAAAGTTGGAGTTTTGTGGAAGCATCCCAAACGCTATAAATGAAGATGTTTTTTTGTTGCCTCTGCTTAGGGCTATGTCTAAACACAACAAAGAATGGAGAGCGCACTGAGAACTAATTGAGTCAAGTTTCAAGCAGCTAGTACAAAGTGTGTTTGATTTAGTGTTCCAACTCTATCTATCCCTATAGGGAAAAACGAAGTGAAACCTAAAAATTCAAACTGCTCAGGCAATTGAATGCTTCAACCTAGAAAAACTAAATTTGGGGGGCCAACTGTGACTGGAGTATTGATCATTCCTACCAAGTATCTACAAGATCGGGTGAAAAAATATTTGCAGAGATTTCAGTAAACTTGGAGTTCTGTGAAAGCTTGGCAAACACTTTCAAATGAAAGTGATTTTTCTTTGACTGACAAGTGCCTCTGCTTAGGCCTATTTCAAGAGGGAACAAAGCATAGAGAGCACACCAAGAACTAATAGAGGGTGTCAAGATACAAGCAGCTAGCAGGAACCCTGTTTGATTTCCAGTTCCATCTGCATATATGCCTATAGGGGAAAAGAAAGTGAAAACTAAAAAATTAAAGTGTTCTTGCAAAAGAACATTTCAACCTAGAAGAACATAATTTGGGGGGCCAAGTGCAGATGGAATACCAATGATTCCTGCAAAGTATAAATAAGATCAAGTGAAAAAATATTTGCTGTGATACCAGTAAACTCAGAGTTCTGTGGAAGCTTGGCAAATGCTTTCAAATGAAAGCATTTTTTCCCAGTTTCTGCTTTGGGCTACTTCAAGAGGGAACAAAGCATAGAGAGAGCAATGAGAACTAATTCAGTGAGTCAAGTTTCAAGCAGCTAGCACAAACTCTGTTTGATTCAGATTTCCAAATGCATCTATCCATATAGGGGAAAACAAAGTGAAACTTAAAATTCAAACTTTTCAAATAATCAAATGCTTCAACCAAGAAGAACCAATTATGGGGTCCAAAGTGACTGGAATAATGATCATTCCTGCCAATTATCAAAAAGATCGGGTAAAAAATATTTGCTGAGATTTCAGTAAACTTGGAGGTTTTTGGAAGCTTGACAAATGCTTTCAAATGATAGTTAATTTTCCTTGACTGACAAGTGCCTCTGCTTAGGGCTACTGCAAAAGGGAACAAACCATAAAGATCGCTCTGAGAACTAATTCTGTGTGACAAGTTACAAGCAGCTAGCACAAACCGTGTTTGATTAAGAGTTCCAAATGCATCTCTCCCTATAGAGGAAAATGAAGTGAAACTTAAAAATCAAACTTTTCCTAGAATCGAACGTTTCAATCTAGAAGAAACAATTATAAGGGCACAAGTGTGACTGGAGTAATGATCTTTTTTGCCAATTATCAAAATGATCGGGTGAAAAAATATTTGCTGAGATTTCAGTGAACATGGAGTATTGTGGAAGCTTTGCAAACACTTTGAAATGAATGTTAATTTTCCTTGACTGAAAAGTTCCTCTGCTTAGGGCTACTGCAAGAGGGAAAAAAGCATAAGGACCATGCTGAGAAGTAATTGAGCGTGTTAAATTTCAGGCAGCTTGAACAAAACGTGATTGATTTAGAGTTCCAATTGCATCTATCCCTATAGGGGAAAATGAAGTGAAACTTAAAATTTTAAAGTGTTCCTGCAAAGGAACGCTTCAACCTAGAATATTGAAACTTGGGGGGCCAAATGCGACAGGAGTACCAATCATTACAGCCACATATCATCAAGATCAGTTGAAAAAATATTTGCTGGATTACAGAAAACTCTGAATTCTGTGGAAGCTTGGCAAACGCTTGCAAATGAAAGTAACTTTTTCTTGACTGACAAGTGCCTCTGCTTAGAGCTACTTCAAGAGGTAACAAAGCATAGAGCATGGACTGAGAACTAATTAAATGTGTCATGTTTCAAGCAGCTAGCACAAACCTTGTTTGATTTCAACTGCATCTCTCCCTATAGGGGAAAACGAAGTGAAACCTAAAAATTCAAAATGTTCCTGCAAAGGAACACCTTATCCTAGAAGAAAGAAATTTGGGGAACCAAGTGCGGATGGAGTACCAATCTTTACAGCCAAGAGTCATCAAGTTCGGGTGAAAAAATTTTTCCTGGGATTTCAGGAAACTCAGAATTCTGTGGAGCTTGTCAAACAATTTCAAATGAAAGTGTTTTTCCATGCCTCTTGATAGGGCTATGACAAAAGGAAACAAAGCATAGAGAGGGCACTGAAAACTATTTCAGTTTTTCAAGATTCAATCAGCTAGGACAAACTGTGTTTGATTTAGAGTTCCAACTGCATCTCTCCCTATACGGGAAAACGAAGTGAAACCTCAAAATTCAAATTGTTTCTGCTAACGAATGCTTCAACCTAGAAGAACAAAATGTGGGGAGCCAAATGTGGCTGGAGGAACAATCATTAACACCAAGGATCATCAAGATCGAGTGAAAACAATTTTTGCTGGAATTTCAGGAAACTTGGAGTTCTGTGGAAGCTTCTCAAATGCTTTCAAATGAAAGTGTTTTTTTCCAAGCCTCTGCTTAGGGCTACTGCAAGAGGGGAAAAAAAATAGAGTGTAATGAGAACTAATTAAGTTTGTCAAGATTCAAGCAGCTAGCAAAAAACATGTTTGATTTAGAGTTCCAACTGTATCTCTCCCTTTAAGGGAAAATGAAATGAAACCCAAAAATTCAAACTGTTCCTTCAAATGAATGCTTCAACCTAGAATATCAAAATTGGGGTGGCCAAGTGAGACTGGAGTACCAATCTTTACCACCAAGAATCATCAAGTTCTGGTGAAAAAATATTTGCTGGAATTTCAGGAAAATCAGTGTTCTGGGGAAGCTTGGCTAATGCTTTCAAATGAAAGTGTTTTCTCCTTGCCTCTGCTTAGGGCTGTTTCAAGAGGGACCAAAGCATAGAGAGCACTCTGAGAACTAATTCAGTGTATCAAATTTCAAGCAGCTAGCAGAAACTGTGTTTCATTTAGAGTTCCAACTGGGAGTATACCTATAGGGGAAACGAAATGAAACCTAAAAATTCAAAGTGTTCCTGCAAACGAATGATTTACCCTAGAAGTACGAAATTAGGGGAGCCAAGTGAGGCTGGAGTACAGATGATTCCTGGAACATATCATCAAGTTCAGTTGAAAAAAATTTTTCTGGGATTTCAGGAAACTCAGAGTTCTGTGGAAGCATGGCAAATGCTTTCAAATGAAAGTGTATTTCCCATGCCTCTGCTTATGGCTACTACAAGAGGGAACAAAGCATAGACAGCACACTTAGAACTAATTCAGTTATTCAAGTTTCAAGCAGCTAGGACAAACTGTGTTTGATTTAGAATTCCAACTGAGATTATAACTATAGAGGAAAACGAAGTGAATCCTAAAATTCAAACTCTTCCTGCAAATTAATGCATCAACCTAGAAGAACTAAATTTTGTGAGCCAAGTGCGGATGGAGTACCAATCATTACCACCAAGTATCAACATGATCGGGTGAAAAAATATTTGCTGGGATTTTGGGAAATTCGTATTTCTGTGGAAGCTTGTCAAATGCTTTCAAATGAAAGTGTTTTTTCCATGAACCTGGTTATGGCTATGGTAATAGGGGAAAAGCATAGAGAGGGCACTCAGAAGAAATTCAGTTTTTAAATATTCAAGCAGCTAGGACAAACCTTGTTTGATTTAGAGTTCCAACTACATCTCTCACTATAGGGGAAAAAAATTGAAACTGCAAAATTCAAACTGTTTCTGCAAATGAACGTGTTAACCTAGAAGAATGAAATTTGGAGAGCCAAGTGTGGCTAGAGTACCCATAATTACCATCAAGTATAATCAAATTCGGGTGAAAAAATATTTTCAGGGATTTCAGGTAGCTCGGAGTTATGTGGAAGCTTGGCAAATGCTTTCAAATGAAAGTGCTTTTTCCATGCCTCTGCTTAGGGCTAATGCAAGAAGGAACAAAGCATAGAGAGTGTACTGAGAACTAATTCATTGTGTCAAGTTTCAAGCAGCTAGCAAAAACCGTGTTTGATTTAGAGTTCCAATTGCATCTCTCCCTATGAGGGAAAATGAAGTGAAACCTAAAAATTCAAACTGTTCCTGTAAAGGAACGCTTCAATCTAGAAGAAGGAAATTTGGGGAGTTCAAGTGTGACTGGAGTACCAATCTTTACCTCCAAGTATCATCAAGTTCGGGTGAAAAAAATATTTGCTGGGATTTCAGGAAACTCAGAGTTCTGTGGAAACTTGGAAAAGGCTTTTAAATGAAATTCATTTTTTTCTGCCTCTCTTTTGGGCTACTTCAAGAGGAAATAAAGCATAGAGCGTGAACTGAGAACTAATTCAGTGTGTCACGTTTCAAGCAGCTAGCACAAACTGAGTTGAATTTCAACTGCATCTCTCCCTATAGGGGAAAAACGAAGTGAAATCTCAAAATTCAAACTGTTCCTGCAAAGGAACTCATTAACATAGAAGAACAAAATTTAAGGATCCAAGTGTGCCTTTAGTACCGTTCATTACCACCAAGTATCATCAAGATCAGGTGAAAAAATATTTGCTGGGATTTCAGGAAAATCTGTGTTCTGGGGAAGCTTGGCAAACACTTTCAAATGAAAGTGTTTTTCCTTGTCTCTGCTTAGGGCTGCTTCAAGAGGGAACAAAGCATGGAGAACACAGTGAGAACTAAGTGAGTGAGACAAGTTTGATGCAGCTAGCACACACCGTGTTTGATTTATAGTTTCAAATGCATATATCCCTATACAGGAAAACGAATTGAAACCCAAAATTTCAAAATGTTCTTGCAATCAAACGCTTCAACCTATAAGAACGAAATGTGTGGGGGATAAGTGCAACTGGAGTACAGATCATTTCTTCCAATTATCAACAAGACCATGTGAAAAAATATTTGTTGAGATTTCAGTCAACTCAGAGATCTGAGGAAGCTTTGCAAATGCTTTCAAAGAACGGTTTTTTCCCTTGCCTATCCTTAGGGCTAATTCAAGAGGAAAGAATGCATAAAGAGTGATCTGAGAACTAATTCTGTATGTCAGGTCTCAACCAGCTAGCGCAATCCTTGTTTGAAGTACAGTTACAACTGCTTGTAACCTTAAAGGGGAAAAGAAATTGAAACCTAATATTTCAAAGTGTTCCTGGAAATGAAGAGTTCAAACTAGAAGAACAAACTTTAGGGGGCCAATTGCAACTGGACAAGTACAACTTTCTTCATCTGATCTTGTTGATACATGGCAGGAATGATCAGTACTCAGGATGCACTTGCCGCTTCAAATTGCATTCTTCTATGTTGAAACAGTCATTTGCAGGAACACTTTGAAATTTTAAATTTTCTTTATTTTCCCCCCTATACGGACACATGCAGACGCATTCTAAATCAAACACGGTTTTTGCTAAATGGTTCAAAATTGACACACTAAATTATTTCTTATTGTGCTCTGTATCTTTGTTCCATCTTGAAGTAGCCCTATTCAGAAGAAAGGAAACAAATCCCTAACCGTTACCCTAACCCTAATATATCCCCAAATCTAACCCTAAAAATAACTGAAACCTAATCCTTAACCAAAACCTAAACCTTACCCTAACCAAACACTAACCCTAACTCTAACCTTAAGCATAACACTAACCCTAAGAAAAAAACATAACACTAACCCTATCACTAACCATAAACCTAACCATAACCCTAATCATAACAGAAACCCTAACCCTAATATAACCCTAAACCTAACACTAAACCTAATCCTAAATTTAAAACTTTCCCTAACCCTAACCCTAATCATAACCTTAAAAATAAACCTAGACCTAACCCTCGAACAAACCCTAACCCTAAACCTAACATTAACAGTAAGTTGGGGTTAACAATAACCCCAACTCTAACACTAACACTCACCCTAAACCTAAGTATAACCCTAACCCAAACACTAACGCTAATACAAACACTAACCCTAACCCTAACACTAATCCTAACCAAAATCATAACCTTAAACCTAACACTAACCCTAAGCTAAACCTAACACAAAACCTAACCCTAACCCTAACCCTAACCCTAACCCTAACTCTAATGCTAACACTAAACTAAAACCTAAACCTAACCCTCACCAAAACACTAACTTTAACCCTAACCCTAATCCAAACCAACACTAAAACTAACACTAACCCTAAACCTAATCAAAACCGTAACTGTAACTTTAAATCTAACCATAACTGTAAGCCTAACATAAACCCTAACCTTAACCCTAAGACTAAACATAACCATAACACTAACCCTAAACCTAACCCTAACCCTAACCCGAACCCTAACACTAACACAAATTGTAACTGTAACTATAATTAAAACCCTAACTTTAACCTAATCCAAACCCTAACACTAACCCTAACCTTAAACCAAATATTAACCCTAAGCCTCACCCTAACCCTAACCCTAACACTAACACTAACCCTAACAAAAACCTTAAAGCTAACACTAAACCTAACACTAACCTTAACACGTACTCTAACCTTCAACCTAACCCTAAACTTAACACTAACAATAATCATAACCCTAACCTAAAACTAACACTAACCCTAAAACTAACACTAACCCTAAACCTAACCAAAAACCTAACACTAAAACTAACCCTAACCCTAACCATAACCATAACCATAACACTAACACTAACACAAATTATAACCGTATCCCAACCCAAACACTAAAATTAAACCTAACCCAAATCCTATACTTAACAGTATAACTAACCCTAACCCTAACCATAACTTTAACTCTAAAAATAAGCCTAACCCTAAACCTAACCCTAACACTACCCTACCTAAACCTAACACTAAATATAAGCCTCACTATAACCCTAAATTAAAAACTAACCCTAACCCTAACTTTAACCATAACATGAAACCTAATACTAAAGCTAAACCTAAGCCTAATACTAACACTAACCCTAGTCCTAAACCTAACCCTAAAACTCACAGTAACCCTAACACTAACACTAACCATAAACTGAACCAAAAATCTAATACTAAACCCATACCTAACCCTAACCATAACACTAACCTTAACATTAACCTAAACCCTAATATTAACCCTTACACAAACCCTAATCCAAACCATAATTCTAAGCCTTACCTAAACCTAACCCTAACTCTTACCTAACCCTGACCCCAAACATAACATTAAACCTAAGAACAACCCTATCCCAAATGTTAACGCTAACCCTTTCCCCAACGGTAACCCTATCATTAACCCTAACTCAAAACTTAACTCTAAACCTAAGACTAACGTTAACCCTAACTGTAACCTTAACACTAACCCTAACCCTAATCATAACCATAAAACTAACCCTAACACTACCCCTTAGCCTCACTATAAACCTAATAATCCTAACTGTAACCCTAAACGTAACCCTTACACTAAACGCAATGCTAAACCTAACCCACGACTAACCCTAACCCTAACTTTAAAGCTTACCCTAATCCTAACCTTAACCCTACCCCTAAAACTAAACCTTACTTAAGTATAACACTATCCCTAACTGTAACTGTAAAAATAACCCCAAACCTAACCCAAAACTTAACCCTAACCTTCACATGAATCGTAACTCTAAATCTATCACTTAAACTAACCCAAACCCTAACATTAAACCTAAACATAACTATATCCCTAATCCAAAGTTTAATGCTAAACCTCACCCTAACCCTTACCCTAACACTAACCCTAACCCTAAACCTAAACCTAAAATTAACAGTAACCCTAAACTTTACAATAACACAAACCCTCACCCTAACACTAACCCTAAACCTAAAACTAACCCTAACGCTAACACTAACAGTAAACCTAAACATAATTATAATGCTAACCCAAACACTAATGCTAACCCTGAACCTAATCCTAACCCTAACCCTAACACTAACCCTAACTTTAAACCTAACCCTAAACCAAAATCTAACACGAACGGTAACCCTAACATGAACCATAACTCTATCCCTAACCCTAATTTAACCCTAACACTAACCCTAACCAAACACTAATCGTAACACTAACCTTAACCCTAACCCGAAAACTACCCCTAAACCTAACCCTAATTCTAATCCTAATCTAACTTTAACCCTTATCCTAACCTTTATCATAACACAAACTTTAACACTAACCATTACCCAAACACAAAACCTAACCCTAAACATATAACATACTCTACCCTAATTCTAAACCTAACCGTAACATTAGACCTAACCCTAACTCTAATCCTAAAACTTACTCTAACCATAATTCTAACCCTAACCATAACATTAAACCTAACACTAACCCTAAAACTAACCCTATCCCTAACCCTAAGCCTAAACGAAATTCTAAAACTAACCCTAACCATAACACTAACCGAAAAACAAACACAAACACAAACCCTAACCCTATGCCTGACACTAACCATATCCTAATCCTAACCCTAATGGTAAGAAAAAACTTAACCCTAAACCTAATGATATCATGAACCCTAAATCTATCCCTAAACCTAACACTAAACCTAATACTAAACTTAAGCCAAACACTAACAATAACCCTAAACCTAACTGTAAACCTTCCCCAAACACAAACACTAAACCTAACCCTAAACCTAACCCTAAGACTAACTCTAACCCTAAACCTAACCCTACACTAACACAACCCTAAGCCTCTCCTTAAAACTATCCCTAAACTTAACTCTAAAACTAACCCAAACACTAATCCTGACCCTAAACATAACCCTAACCCTAACACTAAACCTAATCTTAAACCTAACCAAACTCTAATCCTAATCATAACCATTATTGTATCCCAAACTATAACACTAAACAAAACCCCAACACAAACCTAACCCTAAATCTAACACTAAACCTAAAACTAACCCTAACACTAAAACTAACACTAATTGTAACCATAACCATAACCCTAACCCTAAAACTTATGCTGACCCCAATTCTAATCCAAATCCTATAATTAAACCTAACCCTAATTCTAAAACTAACCCTAAACCTAACCTTAACCGAAATTCTAACCCCAACAATAACCCTAATACTAACTGTAAAAAAATCCTAACCCTAACATTAACCATAACCGAAACCTAACCCTAACAAAAACCTAACACTACCCCAAAAACTTACCTTATCCCTAACAATAACCCTAACCCTAAACCTATCCCTAACCCTAACCATACCCTAACTCTAACCCTAATGATAAGAAATACCTTAACACTTAACCTAATGATAATACTAACATTAAAATTGTTCCTAACACTAATACTAAAACTGACCCTAAAGTTAACCCAAACAACTAACAATAACCCTAACCATAACCCTAAACCAAACTCAAACACAAACCCTAAACCTAAACCTAACCCTAACACTAAACCTAACCCTACTGCTAGCCCTAACCTAACACTAAATCTAGCCTCACCTTAACCCTAACCCTAGCCCTAACACTAACCTTAACCCTAATTCTAACACTATCCCTAAATCTAACTCTAACACTAACCCAAACACTAATATTAACACTAACCATAAACCTAAATGAATTAGTAACCCTAACCATAATCATAAGCCTAAACCTAACACTAACACTAACCCTAACCCTAAAATGAATCCTAACCCTAATCCTAAACCTAGCCCTAACACTAACCTTAACACTAAAACTAATCTTAAACCTAACCCTAACACTAACCCTAAAACTAACCATAACCCTAACACTAAACCTATCCTTAACCCTAATCCTTACGCTAACATTAAACCTAACACTAACCCTAAACCTAAACCTATCCCTCAGCCTAAAGTAACCCTAACCATAACCTAACCCTAACTGTAACCCTCACACAAATTCTAACCCAAAACATAACCCTAACTTTAACATAACACTAACAGTAACAGTTTCCTAACTTTAACTCTAACACTAATCCGAACAGTAAACCTAACAGTAACCCTAACCCTAAACCTAACCTTATCCCTAAAACTAACACTAACCCTAACTCTAAACCTAACACTAACCCTAAACTCAACCCTATCTGTATCCCTATGGCTAACCCTAATGCTAACCGTAACCCTTACCCTACCCCTCTCACTAAATCTAAATTTAACCCTAACACTAACAGTAACCCTATCCCTAAAACTAACACTAACCTACCCGCAACCATAAAACTAACTCTAACCTAAACCTATGCCTCACTTTAACCCTCTTACTAACCATAACTTAAAACCTAAATCTAGCTTTAACCCTAACACATACACTAACCATACCACTTACCATAACACAAATCATAACTCTAAACATAATACTAACTCTAACACTAAACCTAACCCTAATCCTAACCCTAACTCTAAAACTAACCCTAAACTTAAACCAAACTCTAATGCTAATTCTAACTCAAATACTAACTCTAAACATAAGCCTAAATGTAATCTTAAAACTAACCCTAAACTTAACCCTAACCCTAAATGTAACTCTAACCCTAACCCTAATCCTAATCCAAAAAGTTACCATAACCTATACCAAACACAAACCCTAAACATAACTTGAACACTAACTTATCCCTCACCCTAATACTAACACTAACCCCAACCCTAACCTTAACACTTAAATTATCAGTTACAATCATCGTAACAGTGACCCTAATCCTAAACGTAAGCTAATATTAAACATAAACATAACCCTAAAACTAAACTCAACCCTAACACTAACCCTAAACTTAACCCTAACTCTAACCCTAACCCTAATGTAACCCTAATCTTATCCATACCAAAAACACTACTCCAAACCATAACCCTAACCTAACTCTAACCCTAAACCTTACAAAACACTAACCCTAACCCTAACTCTAATTCTAACCCAAATCTTAATACTAACCCTTACCCCTAAATCTAATCCTATACTAACCCTAACCCTAACCATAACTCTAAACCTAACAGTATCCTTAAGGCTAACTATACCTTAACCCTAACCCTAAGCCTAACACTAACCCTAACCCTAATTGAAACAATAAAACTAACCCTAAGCCTCACTCTATACCTAATACTAAACATAAAACTAACCCTAACTGTAACACAAACCCTAACCCTAACCATAACCATAACCGAAACCTAACCCGAAAGAAAACCTAACACTAACACAAAACCTTACCCTATCCCTTACAATAACCCAAACCTAACCCTATCCCTAACACTAAACATACCCTAACCCTAACCCTAATGGTAAGAAATACCTTATACCTTAATCTAAGGATAACACTAAACTTAAAATTCTTCCTAATCCTAACACTAAACCTAATCCTTAACTTAACACAAATACTAACAATAACCCTAACCCTAACTCTAAAGCTAACCCAAAAAAATAACCCTAAAGCTAACCCTAACCCTAACTTTAACCCTAAACCTAACCCTACCCTAAGAATAACCCTAAGCCTTACCTTAACCCTAACCCTAGCCCCAACACTAACCTTAAACTAATTCTAACACTATCCATAAAGCTAACTCTAACACTAACCCAAACACTAATCCTAATGCTAACCAGAGTCCTAAACAAATTACTAACCCTAACCTAAACCTATCTGTAAACCTGAAACTAACACTAACCCTAACCCTAACATGAACCCTAACCCAAACACTAAACCTAACCCTAACACTAAACGTAACCCTAACACTAACCCTAAACCTAAACCTAACCCTAACAGTAACCCTAAAACTTACCATAACCCTAACACTAAAGCTATCCTTAAACCTTACCCTAACCCTAACATTAAACCTAACACTAACCCTAAACCTAAACCTTACTCTCAGCCTAATTTAACCCTAACCCTAACCATAACCATAACCCTCACACAAATTCTAACCCAAAACAATACCCTAACCCTAACATAACACTAACTCTATACGTTATCTAACT
The DNA here is from genome assembly GCF_047511675.1 of Marmota flaviventris. Lineage (NCBI taxonomy): Eukaryota > Metazoa > Chordata > Mammalia > Rodentia > Sciuridae > Marmota > Marmota flaviventris. The sequence goes on along the minus strand of NC_092515.1, from coordinate 25,015,129 downwards.
TTAACTCTAACCCTAATCCTAACACTAAACAGTAACCCTAACCCTAACCCTAATCCTAAACTAACAGTTACAATTACCGTAACACTAACCCTAATCCTAACAAGAGTTAATATTAAAGAAAAACCTTACCCTAACACTAACTCTAACCCTAACACTAACTCTAACCCTAACTCTAACCCTAACCATAATGTAACCCAAATTTTAACCCTTCCAAAAACCCTAACCTAAACCATAACCCTAAACCTAACCTAACCCTAACCATAAACCTTACAAAACCCTAACCCCAACCATAACTCTATTTCTAACCCAAATCTTAATACTAACCCTTACCCCTAACCTAACCCTATACTAACTCCAACCCTAACCCTAACTCTAAACCTCACACTAACCTTAATGCTAACTATACCCTAACCCTAACCCAAATCCTAAGCCTAACCCTAACCCTAACAGTAACCCTAACACTAACTGTAACCCTAAAACTAAACCTCAACCTCACTCTATACCTAATACTAACCATAAAACTATCCCAAAAACTAACCCTAACACAAACTCTAAAGCTAATTCTAACCCTATCACAAACGATAACCATAGTGCTAACAATAGTTTTAACCCTAACCCTAACGATAAAACTAACCCTAAGACTATCCCTAACCCTAAATTTAAATCTAACTTGGGTCCTAACAGTAACCTAACCCTTACCTAAACATAACCCTAAACTTAACCCTAACAATAACCCTAAACCTAACCCTAATCCGAATCCTAATCTTAACCCTAACCCTCACCCTCACCCTAACCCTAACCCACTCCCTAACCCTAACACTAAACCTAATACTAACCCTAAGTCAAACACTAGCACTAACTATAAACCTAAATATAACCCAAACCCAAACAGTAATGCTAACCCTAACCCTAACCCTAATCTTAACACTAACCCTAATTCTAACAGGAACCCTAACTGTAACCCTAAACTTAACCCTAACCTAACACTATCCATAACTCTAAAAGTAAACCTAATACTAAACCTAAACCTAACCATAATTCTAACCCTAACGCTAACACTAACCTAACACAAACACTAACCCTAACCCTAACCTGAAATCTAACCCTCAGACTAAGCCAAAACCTAACACTAAACCTATCCCTATCCCTAACATAAACCCTTACCCTAATCCTCACCCAAAAACAACCCTGACACTAATCCTCTTCGTAACACTTACCCTAACCCACCCTAAACTAAACACTAACTTTAAACTAACCCTAACCCTAACCCTAACCACAACCTTAATCCTATCCCTAAAGCTAACCCTCAACCTGGAACTAACCCTAAGCCTTACTGTAACCCTTACCCTAAACGTAGTACTAACCTTAACCCAAACACTAAACCTAACCCTAAACCTTATCCTAAATGTAACACTAACCCTAACAGTTATCCTAACCCTAGCCCTAACACTAACCCTGACCCTAACCCTAAAACTAAATATAACTCAAACCCAAACACTAACCCAAACCCAAACTATAAACTCAATCCTAACCGAAAGAATAACCCTATACATAATCCTAACACTAACAATAACCCTAAAACTAACACTAAATATAACCCTAACTGTAAACCTAACTCTAACACTAACCCAAACACTAACATTTACTCTAAACCTTAACCTAACAAAACCCTAACCTTAATCCTAACATGAACTTTAAATTTAACCCTAACCCTAATCTTAACTCACACCCTAACCCTAAACCTAACAATAATCTTAACACTAAACCTTACCCTAACCTTAAAACTAACCCTATTCCTAACCCTAACACTAATTCTAACACTAACAGTAACCCTAAGCCTAACCCTAACACTAAATATAACCCTAAACATTAATTTAAACCTAACACTAAACCTAAGCCTAACCCTAACCCTAAAACTAACACGAATCTTAACTTTAATCCTAACTTGAACCATAAATATAAAATTAACCCTAATTATCCCAAACTCTAAACCTAACCCTAACACTAACCTTAACCCTAACCCTTACGCTAACCCTAACACTAACCCTAATCCTAACCCTAACCCTAACCTAAACCTAACCCTAAAACTTACTCTAACCCTCATCCTAAACTTTATCATAACCCTAAGCATAACCCTAACCATAACCCCAGAACAAACCCTAACTTTAAGGCTAACACTAACCTAAAACCTAACCCTAACACTAACCCTAAGACTAACACTAAATCTAATATGGACTGTAACCTTCACACTAAGGATAAACCATAATTATACCCCAACCCTAACCCTAACCATTACCCTAACACTAAACATAGCCCTAACCTAACACAAACCATAAACCTAAACCTATCTCTAACCATAACAACAACCCTAACCCTAACACTAACACTGCTCTTATCTTTAACTCTAAACCTAACCTTAACCATAAAACTAACCCTAACCCTAACCCTTACACTAACCCTAAATATAACCCTAATCCAAAGCCTAACTCTAACCCTCACAGTAATTCTAACTGTAAGTTAACACTAAACATAACCCTAATCCTAACACTAAACCTAAACCTAACTATAACCCTAACTCTAACTTTAAACCCATCCATAACCCTAAACTAAACCTAATCCTAACCCTAACTCTAACCCTAACTCTAACCCTAACCCTATCTTGAACACTAACTCACCTAACCCTAACCCTAACCCTAACCCTAATCCTAACTCTAAACTAAACCTAACACTAACCCTAACCCTAAACATAACACTAACCCTAAATCTAACCCTAGCCCTAACCCTAAACGTATCCCTAACCCTAACACTATCCCTAACCCTAACTCTAACACTAACATTAAGCTAACTAAAAACCTAATCCTATCCCTAACACTACCTAACTCTCATGCTATCATGACCCCTATAGCTAACACTAAAACTAACCCTAACCCTAAACCTTACACTAACTCTAAATTCACCATAACCATAACCCTAAAACTAACACTAACACTAACTCTAACACTATCACTAGGCCTAATCCTCACACTAAACCAAAAGATATTCTTTGCCCTATCACTATCACTATCCCTAATCCTAACACTAACAAAAACAATAATTCTAGACCAAAACCTAAACCTATCACTAAACTTAACACTCACCCTAATCCTAACCCTATCTTGAACACTAACTCATTTAACTATAACCCTAATCCTAACCCTAATCCTAACCCTAAAGTGAACATTAAAATAATCCTAACTAATCCTAAGACATAATCCTTACTAACCCTAAGACAAACCCTAATCCTAACCAAACACTAACATTAACACAAACCATAACACTAACCCTAACCCTAACTCTAACACTAACCCTAACCCTAATCCTACACTAACATTAAATTTAACCATAACCCTAGCCTTAACCCCAAACCTTACCCTAACCCTTACCATAAAATTTATATAAACCCTTAACCTAACCCTAAACCGAACACTAACCCTAAACCTAAAGCTCATCTGGAACATAACACTAACCCTAAATTTAAACCTAACCCTAATCCTAATGATATCCCTAACCCTAACTCTAACCCTATCCCTAATGTATCACTAACACTAACCCTAACCCTATCCATAAACCTAAACCCAACACTGACCCTAACCCTAATAATAACCCTAACCTTAACCTAACCCTAATCCTAAACCTAACCCTAACACTAACCTTAGCACTACCTCTAACACTTACTCTAAATCTAATCCTAACACAAACACTAAAACTAAACCCAAGACAAACCCTAACACTAACAGTAACTTTATCTTGAAAACTAATGCTAATCCTAAACATAAATCTAAATTTAATCCTAACAATAACCCTAGACCTAACCCAAACACTTACTCTAACCCTAACCCTAACCTAACATTAACCCTAAGCCTCACCATAACCCTAACCCTAACTTTAACACTAACCCTAACTCTAACCCTACACTAACCCAAAATCTAGGTTTAACACTAACGCAAAAACTAATTCTAAACCTAACCATAAACCTAAACGTAACTCTAATCCTAACCCTATCCCTAAACCAATACCTAACCCTAACACTAACACTAACTCTAACCCTAACACAAATCCAAACTGTAACCATCTACCTAACACTAACCCTAATCCTAAACCTAACCCTAACACTAACCCTAACACTAACCCTAAAACTAACCATAACCCTAACACTAAACCTAAACCTCGACCTAACCCTAACCATAACCCTAACCCTCACACTAACTCTAACCCTAAACCTAATGTTTCCCTAACCTTAACCCTAACCATAAACCTAAAACAAACCCTACATAACACTAACCCTAATCTAACATGAATTCTAACCATTACCTAACCATAACTCTAAACCTAACACGAACACTATCCCTAACACTAACCCTAACTTAATCTAACACTAACCCTAACCCCAGCACTAACTTTGTCACTAACCTAACCCTAACCCTTACACTAACAGTAACACTAACCCTAACCCTAACACTATACCTAACCTACAGTAACCCTAACCCAAACCCTTACGTTAACCCTAACCATATGCCTCACTCTAACCCTCTTCTTAATCATAACCCTAACTGTAACACTAACCCTAACTCTATCCCTAACACTACCCAAAACCTATGTATAACAGTAACTAAAACACTAATCCTAAACCTAACCATAACCCTAAACGTAACACTAACCCTAAACCTAACCCTAAACTAAACCTATCTTTTAACACTAACCCTTAAAGAAAACGTAAACCTTAACCATACCCTAACACAAACCATAATTCTTACCCTAACACTATCCGAACATTAACCATAACCCTAACCCTATCACTAATTCTAAACTAACCATAAGCCTAACCCTAATCCTAAAATTAAATTAACCCTAAACCTAACCCTAACCCTAACGTTTACATTATCAAAATATTAACACTCCCATAATACTAATTCTAGCCCTAACCCTAAAAGGAACTCTAAACATATCTCAAACACTATCCTTTACTTTAACCTTTACACTAACACTAACACATACACTAAACCTAACACTAACCATAACCCTCACACTAACCCTAAACCTAACAAAAACCCTAACCTTAACACTAACCCTTACACTAACACTAACCTTAACCTACCCGTAACCCTAAAACTAACCTTAAACATAATCTTAAGCCTCATTCTAACTCTGATCCTAACCATTAGCCTAACCCTAATTCTATCACTAACCCTAAAAGGAACCCTATATCTAACACTTACCCTAACAAAAGAATATCTGTGAACCTAACACTAATATTACCACTAACCCTAACCCTAAACCTAACTCTAAAACTTACCTTAAACCTAACAGAAACCTGAATTCTAATGCTAACCCTAAAACTAACCCTAACCATAACCCTAATCCTAACTCTAAAACTAACCCTAAAACTAACCCTAACCCTAAACATAACACTAACCCTAAACCTAACCCTAAACCTAACACTAACACTAAAGCTAACCAAAAACATAATCCTATCCCTAACACTAACCTAAACCTCATGCTATCACAACCCCTATAACTAACACTAAAACTAACCCTAACCCTAAACCTTACACTAACCCTAAACTCACCATAACCATAACCCTAAACCTAAAACTAACACTAACTCTAACCCTATCACTAGGCCTAACCCTAACACTATACCTAAAGATATCCCTTACCCTATCACTCTCCCTAATCCTAACCCTAACAAAAACAGTAATTCTAGACCAAAACCTAAACCTATCACTAACCCTAACACTAACTGTAACACTAACACTAAGCCTAACTGTAACCCTAAACATAACCGTAACACAAAGCCTAATCCTAAAGCTAACACAAACACTAACACTAACCCTAACACTAACACTAAACGTAACCCTAATCGTAATACTCACCCTAAAATAACCTTAACCCTAAACCTAAACTTAACCCTAACCATAACACTAACCCTAACACTCACCCTAACGATAACACTAACCCTACCACTAACCCTAACCCTGGTCCTAAACCCAATCCTGAACTAACCATAATCCTAATCCTAAAACTAAACCTAAACTTAACACTAACACTAAGCCTAACCCGAAGCTTAAACTTAACGTTAAATCTAACACTAACCGTAACACTATCCCTAACACTAAACCTAAACCTAACCAGAACCCTAACACTAACCCCAACCCTAAAATGAACCCTAACACTAATCCTAAACCTATTACTAATTCTAAACCTAATACTAACTATAATGTTAACCCTAATCCTAACCATAAACATAACACTAAACCTAACTCTAACCCTAATCAGAACACTAACCCTATACCTATCCCTAACCCTAACACAATTCCTAATCCTAAACCTAAATATAAACCTAACACTAACACTAATCCTAACCTTTAATTTAAACTAACCCTATTGCTAACACTAATTCTAACCCTAACACTAACCCTAACCCAATTTCTAAACCTAAGCTTAAACCTAAACCTAAACCTAACTCTAACCCTAAAAATAACCTCAACACTATACTTAACCCTAACAATAACCCTAAACCTAACACTAACAATAAGCCTAATACTATCCATAAGGCTAAACCTAAACCTAACCCAAACACAAAACCTAAACCTAACAGTAATTTAAAATCTAACCCAAAACCTAAACCTAACTCTAACACTAACCCTGACTCTAACAATAACTATCACCCTAACCCTACCCCTTACATTTAATCTAGACCTAATCCTAAAACAAAATATAACACTAACCCTAAACTTAACCCTAATTGTAACACAAACCCTAACCCTAACACTTACCCTAACACTAATCCTATCCATAACCCTAAACCTAACAATAACCTTAATCTCAACCGTAACCCGAACTGTAACCCTAAAACTAACACTAACCCTAACACTAATGCTAAACCTATCCCTAACCCTAAATCTAACATGAACTTTAACAATAACTCTAACACTAAACCTAACCCTAACCCTAGCATTAACCCTAACCCTTAACCTAAACCTAATTCTCACCCAAACACTAACCCTAATCCTAACCATAACACTAACACTAACCTTAACTCTAACCCTAAATCTAACATAAACCCTACCATAACTCTTAACCTAACCCTAACAGAAACCATAACCAAACCCATACAATGAACCCTAAAACTTACACGAACCCTAACACTATAACTAACTCTAAACATAACCCTAACCCTAAACTTAACACTAAAACTAAACCTAATCCTATCCCTAACCCTAATTTTAACCCTATCACTAATATTAATCCTAACCCTACTCCTAACCCTAATCCTAACCCTTACCTGAATATAAACCATAACCCTAACCCTAACCCTTAGACTAAACCTGTTCTTAACTCTAACACTATACCTCATCCTAATCTTAACCTAACTCTAAACCTAATCCAACCGTAACCCTAACTTTAACCCTAACCCAAACATTAATCCTAACCCTCAACCTAACACAAACCTTAACCCTAAACCTAACACTAACCCTAAAGCTAATCCTGTCACTAAGAAATACACTAACCCTAATTTTAACTCTTAAACTCTCCCTAAACCTAACCCCATTCCTATCCTAGAACCTCAACCTAATATTAAAACTAACCCTAAAACTAACCCTAACTAGTACCCAAGCAATAACCCTAACCCTTAACTAATACTAAACCTAAACCTATCCCTAACCCTATCATTAACCCTAACCATCACCCTAACACTAAACCTTACTTAAACCTAACCCTAACCCTAACCCTAACACTAAGACTAACACTAACCCTAATCCTAACCCTAATCGTAACATTAACCCTAACCTTACCTTTTACCCTAACACTAATTTTAACCCTATCCTTAACTGTAACCCTAATCCAAACATAACCCTAACTATAACCCTAACTGTAACTCTCAACCTAACACAAACCATAACCCTAACTCTAACACTGACCGTCCGTAACACTAAACCTAATTCTAACCCTAATCTCAACTTGTAAACAAACCTTAACCCTAACCCGATTCCTAATCCTGATCCTCACCCTAATTCTAAAACTAACCCTGAACCTAATGCTTACCACTACCCTAATAATAACCGTAACCCTTACCTAATATTAAACCTAAACCTAAACTTAACCCTATAAATAACCATAAACATAACCCTAACCCTCAACCTAACACTAACCCTAACTTTAACATTAACACTAACCCTAACACTAACACTAACCGTAATCCTTACCCTAACCCTAACTAAACCCTAACTCTACCCTTAACCCTAACCCTAACTCAAATCATAATCCAACCATAACCCTAAACCTAACCCTAACATAAATCCTATCACTAACCCTAACCCCAACTCATACCCAATCCCGAACGCTGACCCTAACCCTATATTTAACACTAATCCAAACCCTAACCATTACCTTTATCCTAACAATAAACCTAACCCTAACCTAACCTAACACTGACTCTAACACTAACCCTAACATTAACCTAACACAAACCCTAACCCTATACATAACTCTAATCCTAATCCTAACCCTAAGCCTTACTCTCACACAAACCCTATCCATAACACTAACCCTAACACTAATTCTAACCATAAATCAAACTGTAACCCTAACACTTAACCTAACACTAAACATAACATTAAAACTTAAATTAACCCTAACCCTAACTGTAACCCTAATACCAAACCTTACCCTAACCCTAACCCCAACTCTTAACCCAAACATTAACATAACACAAACATTAACATAACACAAACCCTAACCCTAAGCCTAAACCTAACAAAAAACTAACCGTAACACTACCACTAACCCTAAAACTACCTATCCCTATACTTAACTCTAAACTCACCCTAAACCTAACCCAAAAGCTAATCCAAATATTTACCCTAACACTAATTCTAAACCTAATCCTAACACTTACCTTAAAACTAACCCTAAACCTAACCCTCACCTGAACACTAACTCTAACCCTAACACTAACACTAACCCTAAAACTATCCCTAACCCTAACACTAATCCTAAACCTAACCCTAACAATAACACTAATCCTAATACTAACCCTAACATTTACACTAACCCTAAACCTAAATCTAACCCTAAACCTAACCTTCATCTTATGTATAACCTTATCATAACATTAACCATAATACTAACACAAATTCTAACACTTAACCTAAAACTAACCCCTATCCAAAACCTAACCTTAATGGTAAACCTAAATGTAGCCTGATCTCGAACCCTAACACTAACAATAATGCTAACCCTAACCCAAACACTAACACTAACCCTATCTCTAACCGTAAACCTAACCTTAAAAATAACCCTAACCCTAGCCCTAATCCTCACCCTAAACCTAACTCTAAATCTAACACCAACCCTAATTCTAACACTAACACTAACCCTTATCCTAACCCTAACCTAACCTTAACGCTAAACCTAAAACTAACTTTACCCCTAACCCTAACACACTAACTCTAAACCTAACCCTAACCCTTACAGTAAATCTAACCCTAAAACAAACCCTCACCCTAACCCTAACCCTAACCCTAACTTAACACTAACCATAACCCTAACCCTAACCTGAATCCAAACCATAACTGAAAACTTACCCCTGTCGGGAACCCTAATACAAACCCTAATCCTAAATGTAACCTTAATCCTGACACTAACTCTAACCCTAATATAAATCCTAACACTAACCGTAACACTAACTTTAACCCTAAACTTAAACCAAAACCTAACCTTAACACTATACTTAACCCTAACCCTAATCCTAACTCTAAAACTAAACCTAAACCTAACCCTTACCAAAACCATATACCTTACACTAACACGAACCCTTATCTTAAACCTAAACAAAAACCTAACACTAAACCTAACCATAACCATAACCTTAACACAAACATTAACCCTAACCCTAAACCTAACACTAAACCTAAATCTAACCTTAACCCTAACATTAATCCTAACCCTAACCCTAAGACTAACCCTAATGCTAATCCTAACTCTAACCCTAATTCTAACCCAAACACTAACCATAAACCTAACCTTATTTCTAACCCTAAAACTAAACCTAACAATAATCTGAACCTGATCCTTAACCCTAACACTAACCACAACACTTATTCGAACCTTTACAGTAACCCCAACACTAACAATAAACCTAAACCTAACACTAACACTTACTCGAACCGAAACTCGAACCCTAACCATAACAGTAAACTTAACCCTAACCCTAACACTCACCCTAACCCTAACTCTAACCCTAACAATAATGCTAACCAAACCCCTAGCACTAACCCAAACACTAACTCTAAATATAACTCTAAGCCTTACCCTAACAGTAAGCCTAAACCTAACCTTAACACTAACCATAATATAAACACTAACACTAACCCTAAGACTAACACTAACACAAACCCAAACCCTAACCATAACCCTAAACATAACATTAACCCTAACTCTAACCCTAACTGTAACACTAATCCTAAACCTTAATCTAACCCTAATAATAATCCTAACCCTAACTCTAACCCTAAACTTAAACAGAACACAATCCGTAACACTAACCAAAACCCTAACCCTATCCTATCCATAAGCATAAACCTACCCTAAACCTAACCCTAAACCTAACCCTACCTTAATGCTAAAATTAAACTTAACCCTAACTCTAACCCTAAACCTAACACTAACCCTAAACCTAACACTAAATCTAACCCTAACACAACCCTTATCTTAACCTAACATTAACTCTAAACCTAACCCTAAAACTAACCTTAATCCTCACCCTAACCATAACTCTAAACCTAAATCTAATCCTAACACAAACTGTAACCTTAACACTTACCCTAACCTTACCCTAAACCTAACACTAACCCTAACCCAAATCCTAACAGTAACTGTAAACCTAATCAGAACCCCAACCCTAACACAAACACAAACTGTAAAACTTACTGTAACACTAACCATAACCATAATACAAAATCTAAATGTATCCCTAACTCTAACTTTAAAATTAACGTTAACAGTCACCATAACATTAAACTGAACACTTACTCTAACACTAACCCTAACCAAACCCAAACACTAATCCTAACCCTAACTCTAACACTAACCCTATCCCTTACCCTAAGACTAACCCTAAACCTAACACAAACCCTAACCCTACCCGTAACCTACCACTAACCCTAAACTAAACCCTAACACTAACACTAACCCAAAAGCTAACCAAAAATCCTAACCATAAAAATCACCCTAAACATAAACCTAAATTTAAACTGAAGCTTAAAACTAACCCTAACCATAACCCTAACCCTAACACTAACACTCACCTGAAATCTAACCCAAAATATAATACTAACCCTATCTTAAACCCTAACACTAATACTAACTTTAACCCTAACACTTACTCTAGTCCTAATCCTATTTGTAAACTTAAAACTAACCTGAACCCTAAAAATAACAGAAACCCTAATTCTAACCCTATATCAAACCCTAACATTAACCCTAACTTTAAACCTAACCCTAATCATAACACTAACCCTAAACCTAATACAAACCATAACCCTAACCATAACCCTAATCCTAACCTAACCCTAACCCTAATCTGATCCTAACCATAAACTTAAAAATAACACTAACACTAAACCTAACCCGAATCCTAACACAAACCCTAATCCCAACCTAACACTATTACTAACCCTAAACCAAAACCTAACACTAACCCTAACACTAAATCTAAACTTAATCCTATTTATAACCCTAGCCCTTTCCCTAAACCTAATCATAACACAAATCTGATACCTAACACTAAACCTAACACAAACCCTAACCCTAACACTAACACTAACCTTTACACTAACCCTAAATCTAACCAAACCCTAAATCTAAACCTTATCCTGTACATAACTCTAACCCTAAACCTAAACCTAAACTTAACACAACCCCTTAACCTAACCCTAAACCTAACAAAACCCTAACCCTAACCATAACACTAATCTTAACACTAACACTAAACCTAACCCTAATTCTTAAATTAACCCTAAACTTAAGACTAACCTTTACCCTTACACTAACCCTAACGCTAAACCTAACATTAACTCTAATCCTAACACTAAATCTAACCTTGTCCCTAACCCTAACACTAAACCTAACCCTAACCCTAAACCTAAACCTCATCCTAACACAACCCTGAAATGTAAAACAAACCCTAGACCTAATGCTAACCCTAACACTCACCTTTACACTAACCCTAAAACTAACTGTAACTCTAAATCTAAACCTAATCCTGTACATAACACTAAACATAACCCTAAACCTAACCCTAACACAACCCCTTAACCTAACACTAAACCTAACACAAACCCTAACCCTAACCCTAACACTAATCTTAACACTAACCCTAATCAGAAACCTAACATTAATTCTTGCACTAACCCTAACCTTAATTCTAAACTTTACCATTACACTAGACCTAATGCTAATCCTAACCTTAACCCTCACCAAAACCCTAACGCTATGCCTAACACTAACCCTAACCCTAACCGAAACAGTAACCCTAACCCTATACCTAACACTTGCCCTAACACTAATCCTAACTCTAAACCTAAAACAAACCCTAAAATGAATCCTAACATAACCCTAATCATAACACTAACCCTAACCCTAACACTAACCCTATCCCTAACAGTAACCCCCAAACTAACACTAACACTAACCCTAACCCTAACTCTAATCCTAAATGTTACTGTATCGCTAACATTAATCCTAACCCTAGACCTAACACAAAATTTGACCCTAACCCCAACACTAACCCTAACCCTAACCCTAACGCTAAGACTAACCCTAATTCTAACCCTAAACCTAACCCTAATCCTAACTGTAAGCCTAACACTAACACTAACCCTAATGCTAACACAAACCCTAACACTTACCCTAACCCTATTCTTAACCCTAACCCTAACAGTAAACCGAACGCTAACCTAAACCCTAAACTTAAACCTTAACCTAACACTAACAGTAACCTGAAAACTAAGCCCAACTCTAACCCTAAATATAAATCTAACCATAGCACTAACCCTGCACATAACTCTAATCCTAAACCTATCACTAACACTTACAATAACCCTAATCCTAACACTAACCCTAACGGTAACCATAACCCTAACACTAACACTAACTCAAAACCTCAACCTAAATCCAACCGTTTTCCTATCTGTAACCCTAATCTGAACCCTACTCCTAACCCAAACACAAACCCTAACCCTAACCCTAACACAAACCCTAAAGTAATCCTAACCGTAACTGTAACCCAAACCCTAGCCGTAACTCTAACCCCAACCCTATCACTACCCGTCACCATAACACAAACCCTAAACGTAAAAATAGTCCTAATCCTAACCTAACCCTAATCCTAATCCTAACCTATCCCTAACTCAAAACCTAACCCACACTTAACCCTAAAATTAAACTTAACCCTAACTCTAACCCTAAACCTAACACTAAACCTATCCCTCAATCTAACCCTAACAGAAATCCTTACCCAAACCTAATCCTAACTGTAACCCTAACCCTAATACTAACGTTAACACTAAACCTAACTCTAATTTAAATCTAACCCTAACACAAACCCTAAACATAACACTAATCCTAACCTTAACCTAACCCTTATCATAAGTCTTATTCTAGCCCAAATCCTAATTGTAACCCTAAACTGAATGCTAACCCTAAATTTCAACCTAACATAAACACTTATCCTAAACCTAACACTAACCCTAACCCTAAACCTAACACTTACTCTAAACCTAACCCTATATTAACCATAGCATTAATCATAACCCAAACCCTCATACTAACCCTAAATTAACCCTATGAGTAAACCTAAGCCTAACACGAACCCTAAGACTAACCTAACCTTAACACTAACCCTAAACCAAACCCTATCACTAACAATAACACTAACCCTAACCCTACTCTAACCCTAACAATAACTGTAACACCAAGCCTAAACCTAACCCGAACCCGAGCCCTAACCTTTACAATTACCATAACCCTAATCCTATCAGTAAAATTCACCCTAACTCTAACCCAAAACACAAACTAAACCTTAACCTTAATCCTAATCCTAACATAAAACCTAACCCTAACACTAACCCTAAACCTAACACAGTAACACTAACCATAACCGTAATACTTACACTAACCCTAACACTAAACCTAAACCTAACACTAATGCTAAACCTAACAGTAAACCTATCCATAACCCTAAATTCTTAACATAACCCTAACCCTATCCCTAAACCTAACTCTACACATAACCCTAAACTTAACACTAACCCTAACCCTAACACTAATCCTAAACCTAACCATAACCATAACAGTAACCCAAACACAAACTGAAACCCTAAACCCTAACCCAACCCTAACAATAACACTAACACTAACCCTATCCAAACCGTATCACTACAGTAATTCTAACCAAAACCCTAATCCTACCCGTAAATCTAAACTAACACTAACCCTAAATTTAACCCTAAAACAAAACATCACCCTAACCATAACACTAACCCTAACACTAATGCAATCCCTAACACTAAACCTAACTCTAAATGTAACCCTAACCCTAAACCTAATTGCAACCCTAACCCTAACTTTAACCCAAACGAAACACAAATTGTAAGTCTTGCCTAATCCTAACCACAATACAAAAACTAACCTGACCCTAAAACTAAACCTAACTCGAACACTAAACTTTATACTAACCATAACCCTATCACTAACCCTAACACTAAACCTACACCTAACACTAACCCTAATACTAACCCTAACCCTATCCCTAACCCTAAAACTAACACTAACCCTAACTCCAACCCAAACACTAACACCAAACTTAAACCTAACCATAACCTTAACCCTCGCGCTAAACCTAAATCTAACATGACTCCTAAGCCTAACCCTAACACTAACCCTAAACCTAATGCTAATGCTAACCCTAACACTAACCATAAGCCTAACCAAACCCCAACACTTACACTAAACCTAACCCAAATTCTAACACTAATCCTAAACTTAACCTCAACCCTAACACTAATGCTAAACCCTACAATAACAGTAGTGCTAAGTCTAACCATAATCCCAACCCTAACCTAATCCTATCCCTAACAAAAAACTAAAATTTACCATAACTTAATCCTAACCCTATTCCTAACCCTAATATTAACACTAACCCAAACCCTAATAAAACCAATAATCCTAACCCTAACCCCAACCCCAATACTAACCCTAACCCTAACCCTAAAACTAACTGTGACCCTAACCATAACCATAAATCTAAACATAAATCTAACCCTAATCCTAACACTAACACTAAAACAAAACCTTACCTTAACCGTAAAACTAAACCTAACACTAAACCTAACCCTAACCTTAAACCTTAAACTATCCCTATCCCTAACATTAACACTAACACTAACCATAAAACTAAATTTAACACTATCACTAACCCTAGACCTAACCCTAGCCCTAACCCTAACCATAAGACTAACCATAAACCTAAACATAACACTAACTCTAATTCTTTCACTAACCATCACACTAACCCTAACCCTAACAAAAACCTTAACTCTAACCATAACCCTAACAACTATCAGTAACATTAACACTAACCCTATCCTACCCGTAACCCTAAAAATAACTCTAAATGTAAACCTAAGCCTCATTGTAACTCTAATCCTAGCCACATCCCTAACATTAACCTATCATTAACCCTAAGAGAAACTCTAAACCTAATCCTTACTCTAAGACAAAACATATCCCTGAACCTAACACTAATATTAACACTAACCATAACCTTAATCCTAACTGTAAAACTAACCCTAAACTAACCAAAACCCTAAACTTTTCCTTAAATCTAACCCTAACCATAACCCTAATTTTAACTCTAAAACTAACCCTAAAAAATCCCTAGCCCTAACCATAACACTAACTCTAACCCTAACCCTAGCCTTAACCGTAAACCTATCCCTAACCCTAAAACTATTCCTAACCCCAATCCTAACACTAACACTAAAGTAACCCCAAACCTAATCCTATCCCTAACACTAACCCTAACCCTAATGCTAACACATACCCTATACCTAACACTAAAACTAACCCTAACCCTAAATCTTACACTAATCCTAAAGCTCACCATAACCCTAATCCTAAACCTAAAACTAACACTAAACATAAACCTAACACCAACTCTAACCCTAACACTAGGCCTAACCCTAACACTAACACTAACACAAAGCCTTTTCCTAACTCTAACACTTTCCCTTATCCTAACACTAATACTAACACTAAACCTAAACCTAAACCTAATACTAACCCTAAGCCTAATGCTAACATGAATGGTAATCCTAACCCTAATACTAACCCTAATCTTAACCATAAAACTAACACCAACTGCAAATCTAACACTTAAATTAAACCTAAACCTCAACCTAACACTAAACCTAACCGTGACCCTAACACTAACACTAACACTAACACTAAACCTAACCCTAACTCTAATACTAACCATAACCCTAAACCTGAACAAACCCTATCACTAACCCTAACCCAGACCCTAAGCCAAAAATTAACCCTAACTCTAATGGTAAAACTAACACAAATACCATCCACAAACCTAAACTTATCCCTAAACCTAACCCTTACCTAAGCCTATTATTATCCCTAAAGGTAACAATGACCGTTACCTTTCCCAAACCTTTACTCTACCTCTCATTTCAACCCTACCCTAAAACTAACAGTAACCTTAACCCTCACCCTAACCCTAACTTAAACATGACATTATCCCTAAACTTAGCCCTAACATGAACCATAACCCTAACCCTAACCTAACACTAACCCTAACCCTCACCCTAACCCAAACCCTAATCCTTACCATAACTGTAACAGTAACCCTAACCCTAAATATTAGTTTAAAATCACCCTAAACCTAACCCTAAACCTAATCCAAACACTTACACTAAACCTAACTGTAACCCTAACACTAACCCTAAAACTAAGTCTAAACCTTACCCAAACACTAATGCTCAAATTAACCCTAACCCCAACTGTAACACTAACACTAAGCCTAAAATTTACCCTAAAACAAAGCCTAATCCTAATCCTAACACGAACCCTAACACTAACCCTAACACTAACTCTAACTCTAACCCTAACCCTAACACTAACTCTAACTCTAACCCTAACCCTAAAACTAAACCTAAACCTAAGCCTAACCCTAACACTAACCCTAAAACTAACCCTAAACCTAACCCTAATTCTAAAGCTGATCTATCCCTAACCCTAACCCTTACCTAAACCAAATGTAACCCTAACCCTAACCCTTACCTAACCCTAACCCTAACCCTAACCCTAACCCTAACCCTATAACTAACCCAAAGTATAAACCTAACCCTAAACCTAACACTAACCTTAACACTATCCCTAAAACTAAAATTAACCCTAAACCTATACCTAACCCTAAAACTAACCCAACCCTAAATTTAACCCTAACACTCACCCTAACCGTAACACTAAACCTAACCCTAAAGTTAACCCTAACACTAACCCTAACACTAATTCTAACCCTAATACTAACCGTAATGCTTACCCTTACACTTACCCTAAACTTAACACTAAGCCTAATTTTAACCTTAATTAAAAAACTAACCCTAAACTTATTCCTAATTCCAAGACTATTCCTGATCCTAACACTAAACATAAAGCTAACATTAAGCCTAACCCTAAATTTAACCCTAACCTTTACATTAACTGTAACCCTAACACGAACTTGAATCCTAACCCTATAAGTAACCATAAAATTAAAACTAAACCTAACACTAACCTTAACCCTAACCCTACCATGAACCTTAACCCAACCCTCTCACAGAAACCCTAAACCCAAACGTAACCCTAAAACAAACCCTAAGCCTAACCCTAAACCTAAGCCTAAGACTAATCCTGAACATAACCATAACACTAACAATAAACATAATCCTTACCCTAATCCTAAGCCTAACGTAAACCTAACCCTAACTCATACCATACACCTAACACAATTCCTAACACAAAATCTAACCGTAACCCCAACCCTAATGCTAAACCTAACCCTATTCCTAACACTAACCCTAAACCCAATCCCAACCCTATCACTAATCCTAACCAAATCTCTAACCCAAAACCTAACATAACTGTAAACTTAACCCTAACCCAAACCCTAACATTAACCCTAACCTATGTGTAACCCTAAACCTAAGCCTAAACTTAAATTTAAGCCTGAGTCTAACCCTAATCCTAACTATAAACATAAAACTTACCCTATCCCTAAACCTAACACAAACCCTAACCCTAACCCTTACACTGTCACAACTCATATCCTTCACCCTAATACTAATCCTAACACTAACCTTAACACTAACCCTAACTCTAAAACTGACCCTAAACCTAACCAGAACAATAACCCTAACCCTAACACTAAAACTAACCCTAACCATAACCCTAACCCTAAACCTAACACGAACCCTAATCATAACATTAACCCTATTCATAAGACTAACCCTACCCCTAGCCCTAACCCTAATACTAACCCTAAACTTATACTTAACCCTAATAATATTCCTAAAGCTAACCAAAACACAAGCACAAAACGTAACCTTAAACAAAACTCTAAACCTAACACTAACTTAACACTAAATGTAACCCTAAAACTAACTATATCCCTAAAAATAGCTAACCCTAACCTTTACACAAACCATAAAGCTGACCCTAAAACTAACCCTAACACTAAACCTAAAACTAATCCTATCCCTAAAATTAACCCTAACCGTAAACCTAACAATAACCTAACATTAATCCTAATCCTAACCGTAACCCTAATCTTTACCGTAATGGTAATCCTAACCATAACCCTAAGCCTAACACTAACCTTAATACTCACGCTTACCCTAACACTAATCCTAACCCTAACCTTAATCCTAACACTTAGCATAAACCCAACACTAAACCTTAATCACACACTATTTCTAACACTAACTCTAACCATAATTCTAACCCTAACCCTCACTGTAACCCTCAATATAACCCTAAAACAAAACTTAACCCTAGACCTAACACGAACCCTAACCCTAGAACTTAACACTAATCCTAACCCTAACCATAACACTAACCCTAAACCTAAACTTAATCCTGACACTAATTCAAATTCTAAGCCTAACACTAAACTTAACGCTAACCCTAACTGTAAACCTAAACCTAACACTAACCCTAATACCAACGCGAACACCAGCCCTAACTCTATAATTAACCATAAATCTAAAATTAAATCAAACCCTAATTCAAACACTAACCCTAACTCTAAGCTAACTGTAACCCTAACCCTGACATAAAACTAACTTTAACTTTAACCCTAACCCTAAAACTAATTCTAACCCTAACACTAAAACTAACCCTATATCTAAACCTAAGCTTAAACTTAACCCTAAACATAACACTAATCCTAACACTAAACCTAACATTAACACTAATCCTAAACCTATCCTTAACCCTAACACTAACCTCAAACCTAACCTTAACCCTAAAAATATCTCTAAACCTAACACTTACTCTAACCCTAATACCATAAGGCTAACCCTAAACCTAACCCTAACACATAACCTAAACCTAACCCAAACCCTAACACAAAACATAACCCTAATCCTAACACTAATCACAACCCTAATCTGAAACCTCACCTTAACCCTAACACCTACCCAAACCCTAACCTTAACCCTAACCCTAACCCATATATTAAAACTAAACCTAACCGTAAACCTAACCACAACACTAACACTAAACTTAACCCTAAATAAAATACTAATCCTAACCTTATCCCTAACCCTAACACTAACTCTAAACCTATCCTTAACACTAACACTATTCCTAATCCTAACCATAATATTAACAGTAAGCCTAACCCTAAATCTTACACTAACGCTAACACTAACGCAAACTCTAATTCTAACACGAAACCTAATCCTAAACATAAACCTAACTCTAACCCTAACGCTAACACTAACCCTAAAACTAAACCTAACCCTAATCCTAAAACAAACTCTAACCTTAACACTAACACTAACCCCTACCCTAAACCTAAACCTAACACTATCCCTAACTATACTGAAACAAGAACCCTAACCCTAACTGTTATTCTAAGTAAACCTAATTCGAACCTTAAACAAAACACGAACCGTAACCCCAACTCTAACCCTAACCCTAACACTAATCTAACCCAAACTCTAATCTTAACTTAATCCTAATCCTACACCTAAACCTAACCCTAATCCTAATCATAACCATAACCCTAATCCTAACACAAACCCTAACCTACCAATAAAGTTAACCCTAAGCCTAACTCTAAACCTAACACTCAACCTAACCCTAACTCTAATAATAATACTAACTGCAATTGTAACCCTAACCTAACCCAAAAACTTACCTTAACCCTAATCAAACACGAACACTAAACCAAAACCTAAACCTAAACCTAACACTAACTTTAACTCTAACCCTAACAATAACCCTAACTTTAACCCTAACCCTAAACTAACACTAACCGTTACACTAACACTAACACTAACCTGAACCGAACTCTAAACTAACCCTAACCCTAAACCTAACCCTAAACCTACTCCTAAGCATAATACTAACCCTAATCTTAACACTAACCCTAAACCTAACACTAACCATAACCCTAACCCTAACCTTAACCCTAACAATCATCTTAAGCCTAACTCTACCAGTAACAGTAACTCTAATCATAACACTCACCCTAACCCTAAACATTACCTTAACCCTAACTCTAACACTAACCCTAAACCTAACACTAACCCTATCACTAACCTTAACTCTAACACTAACCCTAACCTAACCCTAATGATAATACAAACCCTAACCCTAACCCTAAACTTACCCTAACCCTAACACTAACCTAACACTAACCCTAATCCTAAAACCAAACTTTACCCTAACCATAACCCTAACCATAAACATAAATCAGAAACTAACATTAACCCTATATCGTACCCTAAACCTAACCCTAACCGTAATCCTTACACTAACGTTAACCCTTACACTACCCTAATCCTAATTCTAACATAAACTCTAACCCTAACCCTAACAATAACTCTAAACCTTACCCTAAACCTAACCCTAACCCTAAACCTAACCCTAATACTTTCCCTAACCCTAACTTTAGCCCTAAACTGAAACCTAACACTAAACATAATACTAATCCTAAACCTAATCTTAATCCTAGCTATAACACTAATCCTAACTCAAACCCTAACCCTTGCATTTTCTAAAACTAACTCTAAACCTGACACTAATCATAATCATAACCGTATATCTAACGCTAAGCTAAATTATAATGCTAAACCAAACACTATTGCTAAACCGAAATGTAACCCTTACACTAACCCTAACACTACACCTAAACCTAAGATTAACACTAACCCTAACATGAACCCTGAGCCAAACCCTAACCCTAACCTAAATCTAACCCTAATCTTATCCTTAAAACGAACTCTATACCAAACCTAACCCCACCTCTAACACTAACACTAACCCTACGCCAGAGCCTAATCCTAACTTAACACTAATCTTAACACTAACCCTAATTCTAACCCTAATACTTAGCTTAACCCTAACCCTAACACTCACGGTAACACTAACCCTAACACTAACACTAATTATAACCCTAAACCTAAACCTAAACCTTACCCTAACACTGAACCTAAACCTAACACTAACCTTAACCCGAACACTAAAAATATCTCTAACCCTAAAACTAGCCCTAATCCTAACAGCAACCCTAACCCTAATCCTAACCCAAACACTAACCATAACTTAAACTAAAACTCAACCATGACCCTAACCCTAACCTAACCCTTATCCTAATCCTAGATTTACAGTAACCCCAACCCTGGTGGAAACGTAACCTTAAACCAAACCATAACACTAAACCTAACCCAAACCCTAAACCTTACTCTAACCATAACCCAAACACTAACCCTAACCCTAACACTAACACTAATCCTAACCCTAACCCTAACCCTAACACTAATCCTAACCTTAACCCTTACCCTAACATAACACTAACCCTAACCCTAACCCTAACCCTAACCGTAACTGCAACAGTAACCCTAACCTAACACTAACCCTAACCCTAACACTAACACAAACCCTAACCCTAAACCTAACCCAATTGCTAATACAAACTCTAACACTAACTTTAACCCAAAGCCTAACCCTAACACAAACTCTAACCCTCATCCTAACACTAGCACTAAACCTAATCCTTAGCCAAACCTAACAATAATCTTAACCCTAACCCCAAAACAAACTGAACACTAAACCTAAACAAAACACTAATACTAACCCTAAACCTAACCCTAAATCTTTAACTTACCCTGCCCCTAAATCTAAAACTAACACTAACCCTAACCCTAAATCTAACACTAATTCTAAATTTAATCTTAACCATAACACTAATGATAAACTTAACCCTAACCCTAACACAAACCCTAACCCAAACACTATCCCTAACACTAACCCTAACACTAACCCGAAAGCCAACCCTAAACCTAACTCTAAAATTAACCCTAACCCTAACTTGAACCCTAAGCCTAAACCAAACCCTATCTCAAACACTAACACTAACCCTAATGCTAACACTATCCGTAACCCTAACCCTAAAGCTAACACTAACCCTAACCCTAATGCTAACTCTAATATTAACCCTAATTCTAACCATAACCATAATCTTTTTTTTTTTAATTTTTTATTGTTGGCTGTTCAAAACATTACATAGTTCTTGATATATCATATTTCACAATTTGATTCAAGTGGGTTATGAGCTCCCATTTTTACCCCATATACAGATTGCAGAATCACATCAGTTACACATCCATTGATTTACATATTGCCATACTAGTGTCTGTTGTATTCTGCTGCCTTTCCTATCCTCTACTATCACCCCTCCCTTCCCCTCACCTCCCCTCTTCTCTCTCTGCCCCCTCTACTGACATTCGTTTGTCCCCCTTGTATTATTTTTCCCCTTCCCCTCACTTCCTCTTGTATGTACTTTTGTATAACTCTGAGGGTCTCCTTCCGTTTCCATGCATTTTCACTTCTCTCTCCCTTTCCCTCCCACCTCTCATCCCTGTTTAATGTTAATCTTCTTCTCATGCTCTTCGACCCTACTCTGTTCTTAGTTACTCTCCTTATATCAAAGAAGACATTTGGCATTTGTTTTTTAGGGACTGGCTAGCTTCACTTAGCATAATCTGCTCTAATGCCATCCATTTCCCTGTAAATTCTATGATTTTGTCATTTTTTAATGCAGAGTAATACTCCATTGTGTATAAATGCCACATTTTTTTATCCATTCATATATTGAAGGGCATCTAGGTTGGTTCCACAGTCTAGCTATTGTGAATTGTGCTGCTATGAACATCGATGTAGCAGTGTCCCTGTAGCATGCTCTTTTTAGGTCTTTAGGGAATAGACCGAGAAGGGGAATAGCTGGGTCAAATGGTGGCTCCATTCCCAGCTTTCCAAGAAATCTCCATACTGCTTTCCAAATTGGCTGCACCAATTTGCAGTCCCACCAGAAATGTACAAGTGTACCCTTTTCCCCACATCCTCGCCAGCACTTGTTGTTGTTTGACTTCATAATGGCTGCCAATCTAACTGGAGTGAGATGGTATCTTAGGGTGGTTTTGATTTGCATTTCTCTGACTGCTAGAGATGGTGAGCATTTTTTCATGTACTTGTTGATTGATTGTATGTCCTCCTCTGAGAAGTGTCTGTTCAGGTCCTTGGCCCATTTGTTGATTGGGTTGTTTGTTCTCTTATTGTCTAATTTTTTGAGTTCTTTTTATACTCTGGATATTAGGGCTCTATCTGAAGTGTGAGGAGTAAAGATTTGTTCCCAGTATGTAGGCTCTCTATTTACCTCTCTTATTGTATCTTTTGCTGAGAAAAAACTTTTTAGTTTGAGTAAGTCCCATTTGTTGATTCTAGTTATTAACTTTTGTGCTATGGGTGTCCTATTGAGGAATTTGGAGCCCGAACCCACAGTATGTAGATCGTAGCCAACTTTTTCTTCTATCAGACGGCGTGTCTCTGATTTGATATCAAGCTCCTTGATCCATTTTGAATTCACTTTTGTGCATGGCGAGAGAAAGGGATTCAGTTTCATTTTGTTGCATATGGATTTCCAGTTTTCCCAGCACCATTTGTTGAAGATGCTATCCTTCCTCCATTGCATGCTTTTAGCCCCTTTCTCAAATATAAGATAGTTGTAGTTTTGTGGATTGGTTTCTGTGTCCTCTATTCTGTACCATTGGTCCACCCGCCTGTTTTGGTACCAGTACCATGCTGTTTTTGTTACTATTGCTCTGTAATATAGTTTGAAGTCTGGTATCGCTATACCACCTGATTCACATTTCCTGCTTAGCATTGTTTTTGCTATTCTGGGTCTTTTATTGAAAGCAGTTCTAAGAGGAAAATTCATTGCTTGGAGTTCATTCCTTAAAAAAAGAAAAAAACAACAAATAAATGATCTCATACTTCATCTCAAAATCCTAGAAAAAGAAGAGCAAAACAACAGCAAAAGAAGTAGAAGGCAAGAAATAATTAAAATCAGAGCTGAAATTAATGAAATCGAAACAAAAGAAACAATTGAAAAAATTGACAAAACTAAAAGTTGGTTCTTTGAAAAAATAAACAAAATCGACAGACCCTTAGCCATGCTAGCGAAGAGAAGAAGAGAGAGAACTCAAATCACTAACATACGGGATGAAATAGGCAATATCACAACAGACACTTCAGAAATACAGAAGATAATCAAAAATTATTTTGAATCCTTATACTCCAATAAATTAGAAGATAGTGAAGGCATAGATAAATTTCTTAAGTCATATGATCTGCCCAGATTGAGTCAGGAGGATATAGACAACCTAAACAGACCAATATCAATTGAGGAAATAGAAGAAACCATCAAAAGACTACCAACTAAGAAAAGCCCAGGACCGGATGGGTATACAGCAGAGTTTTACAAAACCTTTAAAGAGGAACTAATACCAATACTTTTCAAGCTACTTCGGGAAATAGAAAAAGAGGGAGAACTTCCAAATTCATTCTACGAGGCCAACATCACCCTGATACCTAAACCAGACAAAGACACTTCAAAGAAAGAAAACTACAGACCAATATCTCTAATGAACCTAGATGCAAAAATCCTCAATAAAATTCTGGCCACTCGGATACAAAAACATATCAAAAAAATTGTGCACCATGATCAAGTAGGATTCATCCCTGGGATGCAAGGCTGGTTCAATATACGGAAATCAATAAATGTTATTCACCACATCAATAGACTTAAAAATAAGAACCATATGATCATCTCGATAGATGCGGAAAAAGCATTCGACAAAGTACAGCATCCCTTTATGTTCAAAACTCTAGAAAAACTAGGGATAACAGGAACATACCTCAATATTGTAAAAGCAATCTATGCTAAGCCTCAGGCTAGCATCATTCTGAATGGAGAAAAATCGAAGGCATTCCCTCTAAAATCTGGAACAAGACAGGGATGCCCTCTCTCACCACTTCTGTTCAACATAGTTCTCGAAACACTGGCCAGAGCAATTAGACAGACGAAAGAAATTAAAGGCATCAAAATAGGAAAAGAAGAACTTAAATTATCACTATTTGCAGATGACATGATTCTATACCTAGCAGACCCAAAAGGGTCTACAAAGAAACTATTAGAGCTAATAAATGAATTCAGCAAAGTGGCAGGATATAAAATCAACACGCATAAATCAAAGGCATTCCTGTATATCAGCGACAAATCCTCTGAAATGGAAATGAGGACAACCACTCCATTCACAATATCTTCAAAAAAAAAATAAAATACTTGGGAATCAACCTAACAAAAGAGGTGAAAGACTTATACAATGAAAACTACAGAACCCTAAAGAGAGAAATAGAAGAAGATCTTAGAAGATGGAAAAATATACCCTGTTCATGGATAGGCAGAACTAACATCATCAAAATGGCGATATTACCAAAAGTTCTCTATAGGTTTAATGCAATGCCAATCAAAATCCCAACGGCATTTCTTGTAGAAATAGAGAAAGCAATCATAATCTTAACTATAACCCTGAGCCTAACTCAACCCTAACCTTAACAAAAATCCTATCACTAAACCTAACACTAACCCTAATGCTAACTCTATACCTAACCCTAACACTAACCCTAATCCTAACCCTAACCCTAACATAATTCTAACCCTAAAATTAACCTTAAACTGAATCCTAAGTGTAAACGTAACCCTAATCTTAACCCTAGCCGTAACTCTAACACAAATCCTAACCCAAACCTAAAACTAAAACTAATCCTAATCCTAAACCTCAACCTAACTCTTACCTTAAAACTAATACATACTCTTTTCTTAACCCTAATCCTAGCCCTAAACCTTACCCTAACCCTAACTCAAACCCTAATGCTAACACTAATCCTAATTATAAACCTTACCCTAACCTAAAACTAACCCTAAGCCTAAAACTTATACTAACCCTTACCCTAAACCTAACCCAAAACATAATAGTAATTCTAACACTAACCCTAAATCTAACTCTAATGGTAACACTAACCCTAACCCTAACCCTAACTGGACTTCTTACCCTAACCCTACAACTAACCCTAACCGCAACAGTAACCCTAACCTAACACTAACCCTAACTCTATCCCTAACACTAACCCTAAACCTAAACCTAACCAAAACCCTAATACTAACACTAACACTAACCCAACACAAACTCTAACCCTAACCCTAACCTTAACCCTCACGCTAACACTAACACTAAACCAACCCTTACCCTAAACTAACACTAATCCTAACTGTAACCCTAAAACTAACCCTAACACTAAACTTAACCAAAACACTAATACTAACCCTAACACTAACTCTAAATTTAACCATAACCCTAACACTAACCCTAACCCTCACCCTAACAGGTACTTCCATCCTAAACTTATCACTAACCCTAACCCTAAACGTAACCCTAATCTAACCCTAAGCCTAAACCTAACCCTAACACTAATCCTACTCATAACACTAACCCTAACCATAACACTAACCCTAAACCTAACACTAACCTTAACCCTAACCCTATCCTATACATTTCACTAGACCAAATGCTAGTCCTGATTGTGGTCTTAATCATAAACTAATCTTAAGCTAACAATGACACTTAACCTAATAGAAACTCTAGCTCTAAACCTTATCCTAAACCAAAACCTAACTATAATACAGACTTATCCATAACCCTTAATCTAACACTAGTCATAACCATATCCCTAGCTCTTACATTACCTATAGACCTAACGTTAGCCCTAAACATCACACAAAACCTAGACCTTATCCTAGACCTAAACCTAGTTCTAATCATAACCCTAATGATAACCTTATATCTAACCCTAGTGCTAACCCTCGCCCTAGCTTTAACCCTAGCTCATACTCGAATCCTTAGACTAAAGATCACCCTAACCCTAAACCTGACCCTAGTCTTGACTCAAACTCTAACCCTCACCCTAGACCTAATCCTAGCTCAAATGCATACACTTACCCTAAACCTAACCCTAACATTAACCCTAAGTCTACCCCTAAATTTAACTATAATCCTAACCTTAAACCTAGCCACAAACTTAGCTCTAACCTTATCCATTACCCTAAAGATAAGACTAACCCAAATGCTATCCCTAGGCCTAATTTTAACCCTATTGCTAACACTAAACCTATCCATTACTCTAAACCTAACAGGAACCATAAACCTAATTCTATCCAATACCCTAACCCTAACCCTAACCCACTGCTAATTAAAGCATTAACCCTAAATCTTAACCTAAACTAAACCCTACCCGGACCCTGATCCGAATAATACACCTAGCTCTAAACCTGACCCCTACCTTAAACCTAACCCTTATACTAGACATAGCCATAACCTAACACAAAAACTAATACTAGCCATAAACCTAGACCTGACATTAGCCCTAGCCCTAACATAAACCCTCAACTTAACCCTAAACCAAGCCTTAATCCTAAACCAAAACCTAACCTTAGCCCTAAACATAATTCTAACCCTCAACATAGCCCTAAAGCTAGCTATAACCCTATCTCTACCCTTAAATCTAATCCTAACTCTATCACTAACACTAACCCTAACCCTAGGCCTAACCCTAACACTAACCCTAGCGTTAATCCTAGCCCTAATTTAGCCCTAACACTAAACCTACCCCTAACCCTTGCCCAAAGACTAACTCGAACTCTTGCTCTAGCCCTATTGCTAGTTTTAAGCCTATCCATTACCATAATTCTAACACTAGCCCTATACTTAGCTCTAATTCTAGCCATAGCCCTTAACCTAGATCTAACCATATAAATAAATCTAAGCCTAAACTTCACCCTATTTCTAGCCCTAACACTATCACTAATCATAAAACTAGCCCTAAATTTAGGCCTAGTTCTAAAACAAAACTGAGCCATAGCCTATCCCTAACCCTAGCCTAACCTTAACCCTAGACCTGACATTAGCTCTATCCCTATCCATAATCCTAGTTCTAAACCAAGACTTAATCCTAACCCAAATTTTAAGCCTATCCCTAACCCTAAATGTGTCCTTTGTCCTAGCACTAAACATAGCTGTAACATTATACCTTATCCTAACCCTAGTCCTAAACCTAGGCCAAAATCTAGCACTAAACATGGCACTAATCCTAGCCCTAATTTACAGTAAACAGTAAACCTAACCCTATCCCTATTGCTAAGAGTAACTCTAACTCTCGCCGTAGGCCTATCCCTAGTTCTAAATCTTTCCCTTACCTTAACCCAAATGTTATCCCTATCCCTAGCCCCAAACTAAGCCCTAACCTTCACCAAAGGCTTAAACCTAGATCTAAACTAAACGTAAGTATAAACCTCACCCTAACACTAGTTTTAACCCTAATGCTATTTGGAAAACTAGTCCTAAATCTACCCTAATCCTAAAACAAAACTGAGGCATAACCCTAACCCTTAAACTAAACCAAACACTAAAGCTACATCTAGCCCTAAACCTAGTTCTAATTTGAGTCCTAACCCTAACCCTAGAAATAACCATGACCCTGACTCGGCCCCTAACACTAACCCTAGTTTTAAACCTTGCCCTAACAATAACCCTACAACTAACCCTAAACAGAAACCTTGTTCTTTCTTTAGCCATAGCCCTAAGAATTACACAAATCCTAGCCTGAATCTGAGACCTAACCCTATTTTATAACTCTAATCCTAACCCTAATCCTAGCCCTTAACCTAACCCTACCTTAAACCCTATCCCTTTCCATAAGCCAAACCCTAACCCTAATGATACCCTAGTCCTAAACTTAATCTTTAGCCTATCTCAAACCCTAACTCTATTGCCAATCATATCCTACCCTCATTCAAACTCTAAACCTAACCATAACCCTGACCCTTATTCTGACCCTAACACTGACCCTCAGTCTAAACCTGACCCTAACACTAAACCAAACCCTAACACTTCCCATACCTGTAAACCTATATTTAAACCTAACAGTAACACTAGCACTAGACAAAACCTAATCCTACATATAGTCATAAATCTAAACCTAGCCCTAAAAAAACTCTAGCACTACACCTAACAATAATCATTAACCTACCTTAAAGACTAACCTGATACCTAGACCCAATGCTAGTCATAATTCTGGCATTCACCTAAACCTAACCCTATACTGAACAATGACCATTAACTCTAAAAAACTCTAACTCTAAACCTTATCCTAACCCAAAACCTAACCCTAACACTAGACATATCCATAACCCTGAACCTAAAACTAGCCATAAACATATACCTAGCTCTTATATTTACAATAGCCCTAATGTTAGCCCTAAACTTCACATAAAACCAAGCCCTTATCCTAGCCCTAAACCTAGTCCTAATTGTAACCATAACCATAACCCTACACCTAAGCCTAATCCTATGCTTGCCCTAGCCCTAAACCTAGCTCAAATTCTAACCCTTACCAAAAACATAACCTTAACCCTAACCCTAGACCTGACTCTAAACCTAACCCTCCCCCAAGACCTAACCCTAGCTCAAATGCTAATACTTACCCTAAAACTATCCCTGATACTAACCCTAGGCCTAACCCTAAACCTAGCCCTAATTGTAACCTAATCCCTAGCCCTAACCTTAGCTCTTACACTATACATTATGCTAAAGATGAACCTAACTCATATGCTAACCCTAGGTGTAACGCTAACTCTATCACTAACACTAACCCTATACATTATTTAAATCTAACCTGAACCCTAAACTTAATCCTATCCATTGCACTATCTTTAACCCTAACCCTAAAACTAATTCAATCCTTAACCCTAAAACTTAACCTAAAGCAAACCCTACATGGACACTGACCCTAATAATACATCTAGATTTAAACCTGACCCTTACCTACTCCTAACCCTTACATTAGACCTAGCTGTAACCTAACCCTAAAACTAACACTAATCATAAATCTGGACCTGACATTAGCCCTATCCCTAATCCTAGCCCTAGCCCTAACACAAACCCTCATCCTAGCACTAAACATAGCCTTAATCCTAAGCCTAGCTCTAACCCTAATTCTACCTTCCCCTAGCCCTAAACTTAGCTATAACCCCATTCCTTCCCCTAAACCTAACCGTAACCCTAAGCCTAACCATATCACTAACCCTAGCCCTAATTTCTCCCTAACCCTAAACCTAACCCTATCCCTAGCACTAAGACTAAATCTAACTCTCTCTCTAGCCCAAATTCTATTCTAACTCTATCCGTTAATAACCCTAACACTAGCTCTATCCTTAGCCCTAAACCTAGCCACAGCTCTAAACCTAGATCTAACCATAACAGTAAATCTAAGCCTAAACCTCACCATAACACTAGTGCTAACACAATCACTAATCCTAAAAGTAGCCCTAGCTGTAAAACAAAACTGTGACAATGTCCTAATGCTAACCCTAACCAAACAATAATCCTAGACTTTATATTAGCACTATCCCTAATTTTTACCCTAACCCTTATACAAGCCCTAACCCTACACTTAGACTTAATCCTAGCCCTGATTTAAGTCTATCCATAACTCTGATCAGTAGCACTGATCTTGACTCTGATGATAACACGAAACATATCCCTAATCATCACCCTAATCCTAAACCTAATCTACACACTAGATTTGGACTAATGCTAAACTTAGCACTAGCCCTAATCATAACCCTAATTTTAACATTAGCCCTATTGCTAAATAGCCCTAACCTAACTCAAAACCTAGACCTAATCAGAGCCCTAACCCTAGCTTTAACCCTAGCCCTAACCCTAACCCTACCCCTAACATTTAACATAAAACTAACCATAAACCTAAACCTTGTCCTAACCAGAAATCTAACCCAAACCACAGCCCTAATCCTAACCATAATCCTAGCCCTGTTCCTAGGTCTAATCTTATCCATTACCCTAACCATAACCCTAACCGAATTCTAACCCTAGACCAAACCCTAACCAAAGTTCTAAAGTAACCATAACCCTATTCCTAACTGTAGCTATAATCCAATCTATTACCCTAACCATAACCCTAACCAAATTCTATCCCTAGGCCTAAACCTAACTTTATACCTAACCCAAAACCTGTCCATTACTCTAATTCTAAACTTAAACCTAAACTTAACCATATCCATTACCATAACCATAACACTAACCCTAATGCTAATTTGGGTCATAAGCCTAATCCTTAACCTAACCCATACCCTAACCCTGACTCTGATCCTAATAATACCCCTACCTGTAAACCTTACCCTAACCTTCAACCTAACACTTACAAGGGACCTGGCCATAATCCTTAGTCTAAAACTAACCCTACCCATAAACCTAGATCTAAATTAAACCTATCCCTAATCCTAGCCCTAACCCTAACATTAACCCTAGCCTTAACCCTACTTGTATGCTTTGCCCTAGCCCTAAATGTAGCTGTAAACTCATACCTTACCCTAACACTAATGCTAACGCTAACCCTAGCCCTAAACCAAGGCCTAAACCTACCACTAACCATAGCTCTAATCTAGCCGTAATTTATCCCTAACCCTAAACCTAACACTATCCTTAGCCCTGAGACTAACTCCAACTCTTTCCCTAGTTCTATCCCTAGTTCTTAACCTATCTGTTACCATAACCTAAAACCTATCCCTATCCCTAGCCCCAACCCTAGCCCTAACCTTCATGCTAGCCCTAAACCTGGGTCTAACCCTAAACTTTGGCATAAAACTCACTCTAACACTAGATTTAACCCTAAAGCTAATTGGAAAATTAGCCCTAACAGTACCCTAGCCCTAAAAGAAAATCGAGCCTTAACCCTAACTGTAAACCTTAACCTAAACCAAACCCTAACCCTACACCTAGCCCAAAACGTAGTCCTAATTTGAGTCCTAACACTAACCCTAGAAGTAACCTTGACCCTTACTCGGACCCTAACATTAACTCTAGCTCTAAATATTGACCTAAAGCTAACCCTAGAGCTAGGCCTTATCAGAATCCTATTTTTTTTCATTATCTGTAGCCCTAATGCTAACACAAATCCTAGCCCTATTTTGAGCCCTAAACCTAGGTTTAACCTTAAAACTAAACCTAACACTAACTCTATCTCTAACCCTATATCTTACCAAAAGGCAACCCCCACTTTAATGCTACCCTAGTCTTAACCATCATCCTTAGCCTACCTCAAACCCTGTCTTTATTACTAGTCCTAACCCTAGCCCTCATTCTTGCTCTAACCCTAACTCTAACCCTGACCCTTATGCTGACCCTAACACTAAACCTAGGTCTAAACCTGACACCCTAAAGCGAACCCTAACCCTACCGCTACCGGTAAACCTATACATAAACCTAACAGTAACACTAGAACTAGACCAAACCTAATCAAAAATAGAGTCATAAATCTAGCCTTAGCCCTAAACAAAAAACTATCACTAGACCTAACAATAACCATTAACCTAACATAAATACTAACTCTATCCATAGACCCAATGCTAGTCCTAAATCTGGCCCTCACCCTAAACCTAAACCTAACCTGACAATGACAGTTACCCTAAAACAAACCCTAGCTCTAAATCTTATCCTAACCCAAAACCTAACTAGAAGACTAGAGATATCCATAACCCTAATCCTAAAATTAGCCATAACCATATCCCTAGCTCTTACATTAACCATAGCCCTAATGATAGTCATAAACCTCACACAAAACACTGCCCTTATCCTAGCCCTAAAACCTAGCCCTTATTGTAACCCTAACCATAAGTCTAGACCTATCCCTAACCCTAACCCTCGCCCTAACCCTAATTCTAGCTCAAACTCTAACCTTAATATAAACATGACCCTAATCATAACCCTAACATTAGCCCTCACTCTGACCCTAACCCTCATGCTAGCTCTAATCCTAGCTCGAACACTAACACTTACCCAAAACCTAACCCTGACAAGAAACCTAGGCCTAAGCCTAATTGTAGTCCTAATTCTAACTTTAACCCTTGCCCTAACATTAGCTCTGACCCGATCCATTACACTCCAAAAGTCTAACCCAAATGCTAACCCTAGGCCTAACGCTAACACTATTGCTAACACTAACCCTATTCATAACTGTAAACCTTATCTAAACCCTGAACCTAACCCTATCAATTGCCCTAACCTGAACCCTAAACCTATCCCTAACACTAATTCAAGACTTAGCCCTAAATCTTAACCTAAACCAAACCCTACTCGAACTCTGATGCTAATAATACACCTAGCTTTAAACCTGACACTTAACCTAAACCAAACCCTTACACTACACCTGCCCTAAACTAACCTTAAAATAACCATAACCATAAATCAAGACCTGACATTAGCCCCAGCCCTAATCCTAGCCCTAACCCTAACACAAACACTAGAACTCATCTTAGGTCTATACCTAGCCTTAATCCTAACCCAATCCCTAACTCTAGCCCTATCTCTAATTTTAACCCTCCCCCTAGACATGAACTTAGGTATAACCCCATCCTTTCCCCTAAACCTATCACTAACCCTAACCCTAACACTAATCATCTAGCCCTAACCATAAGCCTAACCCTAACACTAACACTAGCACATATTCTAGCCCTAATTTAGCCCTAACTGTAACTCTACCCCTAACCTTGACGTAAGACTAACTCTAACTTTCCACCAGGCCTATTTCTAGTTATATCCATATCTATTACAATAAACCTCGCACAAGCCCTAACCTTAGCCCTAACCCTAGCCCTAGACCCAAACCTAGGTCTAACAAAAACTCTACATTAGACCCTAACCCTAAGACTAATCCTCAACCTACCACTAGACCTAAACTATCGCTAATCCTAAAAATATCAGTAACCCTAGCCTTATCCCTGAAACAAAACCGAGCCATTGTCCTAACACTAAATGTTAACCTAAACCAAACTAACTCAAACCTAGCCAGAACCTTCTAGCTCTAATTCATGTCCTAGTCCTAAAATTAACCCTGACTTTTATTCTAACACTAGCCTTAGTTCTAAATATCACACTAAACCTAAAGATAATGCTAATATAAGATCTAGATGAAATACTAACTCTAATCATAACCTTAGTTCTTATATTAGACATAGCCCTAACCCTAGCCTTAAACCTAACATAAAAACTAGCCCTACTCTGAGGCCTATCCCTAGAAGTAAACCTAAACCTAAAGCTAGCCTTAGCCCTAACACTAACTCTATCCCTAAACCTAGCCCTAACCCTAATCTAACTCTATCACTTACCCTAAGCCAAACCCTATCCATAATGCTAACCTTAGTCCCAATCCTAATTTATAGCCTAATCCACACCCTAACCCTATTACTAGTCCTAACTCTAGCCCTCATTCTAGTTCTAACCCTAAATCAAATCCTTACCCTAACACAAAACCTCAGTCTAAATATGACCCTAACCCTAAACCAAACCCTAAAACTAGCCCCACCAGTAAACTTAAACCTAAACCTAACCCTAACACTAGTCCTATACCTAAGCCTAATCCTAAATATAGCCATAACCCTAGACCTAGACCTAAAAAAAACCCTGAGCCCTAGCCCTAATATAATCCTTAACCTAAAGCAAACACTAAACCTATTCTTAGACCTAACTCTAGTCCTAATTCTGGCTTTCACCTTATACCTAACTCTAACCTTAACACTGACCCTAACACTAACAATAAACCTAGCTCTAAACCTGAACTTAACCCAAAACCTAAACATAACACTAGACATAGCCATAACTCTAACCATAAACTACCTCTAGTCAGAACCCTAAATCTTACATTACACATAGCCTTAACCCTGGGCCTAAAACTAACACAAAACCTAGCCCTAATCTGAGGCCTAAACCTACCCTAAGCATAACCATAATCCTAAATGTAGCCCTAACCCTAACCCTTGCTTTACACATAACCCTAGCTCAAAGCCTAACCCTTTGCCTAAACATAACTCTAGCCCTATTCCTAAACATAAATCTAACCTTAGCCCTAATAATAACCTTAACCCTAGTACTAACCCTATCTCTAACCCCAACATCACCCTAAGCCTACTCCACACCCTAATAATAACCCTAGCCCTAAACCTAACCCTATCACTAACCCTAATCATAAACCTAACCCCAAACCTAACACTTGCCATAAACTTAACCATAATCCTTACCATAAATCAAAACTAAACCTATCCCAAAACCTAAATTTAACCATAACCTAAACTTAACCCTAAACCTAATCTTACATCTAATCCAATACATTACTCTAAAACTAACCCTAACCCTAATGAAAACACTAGCCCTAAACCAAAACCTAACCCTAACCATAACCATAACACTAACCCAAACCTAACACTAAACCTAACACTCCCCGTAGCCCTTACCGTAGCTTAATCCCTAACCCTTACCCTATCCCTAACACTAACACTAGCCCTAACCATAACGCTAACTCTAGCCCTAACGCTAACACTAAACCTAGCACTTATCCTAGCCCTAATTTAGCCCTTTTCCTAATATTAACCCTAACTCTAGAATTAAGACTAACAATAATTCTCACAAAAGTCCTAAACCTACTTCTAACCCTATCCCTTACCATAACCCTAACCCAAGCTCTAACACTAGGCTTAACCCTTGCACTATTATTAGCCCTAGTACTAACTCTAGATTGAAACCTATCTCTAAAACTAATCGTAAACTGATGCCTAAGCCTAACCCTGAAACTAGCTCTAACTCTAATGCTAATCCTAAAATTAACCCTAGCCCTAGGCCTAGCCCTAAACCAATACTGAGAGATACCCCTAACACTAACCCTTACCCTAGACCAAACCCTAAACCTACATCAGCCATAACCCTAGCCCTAATTTGAAACCTAACCCTAACCCTTAACATAACCATAACCCTGACTCATATCCAAACACTAAACCTAGCTCTGAACATCACCCTAACCTTAAACCTAACTCTAACACTAGATCTACCCTAAACTTAACCCTAAAACTAACACTAATCATAACTCTAGTTCTTATATTAGCCATAACCATAACACTAGCCCTAACCCTAATGCAAAACTAGCCCTAATCCAACCCCTAACATGAACTTTTACCCTAAACCTAACCATTACCCTAGTCCTAACCTTAGCTCTAACCCTATCCCTTACCCTGATCAAACCCTCACTCTAATGCTAACCATATTCTTAGCACTAATCCTCAACCTAACCAAAACCCTAACTCTATAACTAGTCCTAACCCTAGCCTTTATTCTAGATCTAACCCAAACCCTAACCCTAACCCTATCTCTGACCATTATTCTGACCGTAACACTAATCTTAGGTCTAAATCTAAACCTAACACTAAACCGAAACCTAAAACTAGCCCTACTGAAAATCTTATACCTAAACCTATCCCTAATACTAGATCTAGACGTAAACCTAACTATTGCTCTAGACCTAAAGACAAACTAGACGTAGCCTTAACAATAATGCTTATCCTAACCCAAACTCTAACCCTACATCTAGACCTAACCCTAGTCCTAATTCTGGCTTTAACCCTAACTATTACCCTACCTGAACACTGTCCCTGACACTAATACTAACCCTAGCTCTAAACTTCACCCTAACCCTAAAACTGCAGCTAGCCCTAGCATTAACCATAAAACTAGTCCTAATTATTGCACTAGTTCTTACATTAGCCATAGCCCTAACCTATTAAAAAAGCAAGCCTTAATCCAATCCCTACATTAGCTTTAACACTAAAGATAACCCTAACAATAACCCTATCCCTAAATATAATCCTAAGCCTAAACCTAGAACTAATCCTAACCATAAACCTAGCCCTAACCCTAGCTCTAACCTTATTCATTACCCTAAGATAAGTATAATCATTTTGCTAACCCTAGGCAGAACCCTAATCCTAGCACTAGCCTTAACCCTGTCCATTAACCTACACCTAACCTGAACCCTAAACCTAACTGTGTCATTACTCGATCCCTAAACATAAGACTAATTTGAGCCCTAAACCTAAACCTTAACCTAACCCAAACCCTAACTTTGACCCTGACTCTAATAATACCCATAGCTCTAAATCTGACCCTAATAAGAAACCTAACCTTTACAATAGACCTAGCCATAAACCTAACCCTAAAACTATGCCTAACCCTACCCTAGACATGACATTAGCCCTAGCTCTTATCCTAGCCCTAACCATCTTACAAAACTTAGCCCACATCCTAGCCATAAACCTCGCCTAAATCATAACCCTAACCCTAACGTTAACCCTGACCTTAACCTTAAATCTCACCCTTGTCCTAAAACTACCTATATTCCCATCCCCTAAAATAAACCTAATCCTAACCCTAAACCTAAGACTAACTCTAGCCCTAACCCTAGGCCTAACCCTAATACTAACCCTAGCCCTAATCCAAGCCCAAATTTAGCCCTATCCCTAACCTTAAACCTAGCCCTAAGACTAACTCTAACTCGCACACTAACCCTATACCTAGTTCTAACCCTATCCCTTACAATCACCATACACCTAGCCCTAAATATAGCCCTACCCTAGCCCTATACTTAGCCCTATCTCAAAACCTAGATCTAAACCAAACTCTAAATTTAACCCTAACCCTAAGACTAAATCTAAAAATAACTCTATTCTTATCCCTGATCCTTAACCTAAGTCTAAATCTCACACTTACACTAGCCCTAACCCTAAGACTAATCTTAAAATTAGCCCTAATTCTACCCCTAGCCCTAAAACAAAACTGAGTCATAGCCCTATCCTTAACTCTTATCCTAAACCAAAACCTGACCCTACACCTAGCCCTAACCCTATCCCTAATTATAGTCTAACCATAACCCGAAAACTAATCCTGACCCTGACTCTGACCCTAACACAAACCCTGGCTATTAACATCATCATCATTGTAAACCTAACCTTAACACTGACCTAGACATAATTCTAACTCTGTATCTAGCTGTAATCATAAACCTACTTCATACATTAGCGGTAGCCTTAACCCTAGACCTAAACTAACTGAAAACCTAGCCTTAATCTGAGTCCTAAACCTAGCTTTAACCCTAAACTTAAATCTAACACTAACCCAAACACAAGCTTTAATCCTATACATAACCCTAGCCCTAACCTTAGGGCTAAACCTATCCATTACCCTAACAATAACCCTAACACTTCTGATAATCCTAGGCCTAACCCTATACATTTCACTAAACCAAACATAAATCCTAAACCTCAACCTTTCATTACCCTAACCCTCAATCTAACACTAATCCGAGCCCTGCACCTAAACACTAACTTAACCCAAATGCTAATCCTGACCCTGAATCTAAAAATAACCCTAGATCTAAACCTGACCCTAACCAAAAACCGAATCCTTACACTGGACCAAGCCATAAATCTAATACTAAATTTATCTTTAACTGTAACCCTAGACCTGACATTAGCCATAGCCTAATACTATCCCTAACCCTAAAACAAATCCTAGTCCTCATCATAGCCCTAAACATAGCCTTAATCATATCCCTAACCTTAACCCTAGTTCTAACCCTAATACTAACCTTTGCATTGCCCTAAACCTAGCTATAACCACATCCTTATTCTAAACTAAACCCTAACTCTAACCCTAACCCTAAAGATAACCCTTGCCTTATTCTTAGCCCTAGCACTAACCCAAGATCGAAATCTAACTCTGAATCTAACCCTAGCTCGATGTCTAAGCCTAATCCTAAAACTAGCCAAATGCTAGCCATAAAACAGCCCTAGCCATCATTTAGCACTATCTCTAAACCTAACCCTAACACTAGACCTAAGAGTAACTCTAACTCTCATACTAGCCCTATCACTCATTCTAACCCTGTCCCTTACCATAAACCTAACCCTAGCCCTAACCCCAGTACTAACTCTTGCCCTATCCTTATCCCTATCACTAAACTTAGGCAAAATGCAACTCTATATTTAGCCCTAATCAGAAGCCTAAGCCTACTCCTAACACTAGCACAAATCATAATACTAATCCTAAAATGAGCCCTGACATTAGCCCTAGCCCTAAAACAAAACCGAGCCATAGTTCTAACACTAACCATAACCTAAACCAAACCCTAACCTTACACCTAGACTTAACCCTAGCCCTAATTCAAGTTTGAAGCCAAACCCTAAAACTAACCCTGAACCTGACACTGATCCTAACAATTCTAGCTCTAAACATATCCCTAACCCTAAATCTAACCCTAACACTAAACCTAGCACTAAAACCCTAAATTTAGCCCTAATTGTAAACCTAGTACTTACATTAGCTGTAACCTAAAACATAGCCACAATCTAAGCCTAGCCCTAAACCTAACACTAATCCTAAAAATGTCCCTAATCCTAACCATAACCCTAGCCCTAAAACCAAACGGAGCCAAAGCTCTAACCCTAACCCTTAACCTAAACCAAGCCCTAACCCTACACCTAACCCTAAACCCATCCCTAATTTGAGTTTTAAGCCAAACCCTAAAACTAACCCTGACCCTTTCTGTGACCATAAAATTAATCCAAGGTCTAAACATCACCTTAAACCTAAACCTAAACCTAACAGTAAACCTACCCTTAAAACACTAAAATTAGCCATAATCATAACCCTAGTACTTACATTAGCCATAATCCTAACCCTATCACAAATTAACCAAAAACCTAGCCCTAGGCATAACCATAACCGTAGCCCAAAACTGATTTCTAACTCTATCTATTACCATAACCATAACCATAAACCTAATGCTAATACAAGCCTTAACTTTAAACCTTAATCTATCCCAAACCCTACCCCAGAACTTGACCCTAATAATACCCCAGCTCTAAACCTAAAGCTGACCCTAAACTTAACCTTTACCTAGGTGTACCCATAATCCTAACACTAAAACTCTTAAACCATAATTCTAGACCTAAAAGTATCTCTAGCACTAATCCTACCTTAACTCTAAAAAAATCCTCATCCCAGCCCTAAACCTAGCCTTAATCATAGCCCTAAACCTAACCACATCCCTAACCCTAATTTTAACCCTAACACTACCTCTAAAACTAGCTAAAAAGCCATCACTACCCCAAACTTTGCCCTAACTCTAAACCTAGACTCTAAACTCTAACTCTAAACTCTAACCCTAACCCTAACACTAACCCTAGGCTTAAACTAAACACTAAAAGTAACCCTAATCCTAGCCCTAATTTAGCCCTATCTCTAAACCTATCCCTAATCCTAGCACTAAGACTAACTCTCACCCTAGCCCCAACCCTAGTTCTAACCCAATCCCTTATCATAACCCTAAACCTAGCCATAACCCTTGCAGTATCCTTAGTTCTAGACCTAACTCTACATCTAACCCTATTTCCAAATTTAACCCTAACACTAAGCCTAAGCCTAAGACTGACACTAGCCTTAACCCAAACCCTAGGAATAAAACAAAACCGAGTATGAGCCATAACCCTAAAACTTAACTAAAACCAAATCCTGACACTACAATTAGACCTAACCCTAGCCCTAATTTGAGTCCTAACCCTAACCTTAAAACCAACCCTGACCCTGACTCATATCCTAACACTCACCTTAGCTCTAAACACTGCCCTCACCTTAAACTGAACCCTAACAGAAACTCTAGCCCTAAAACAAGTCCTAACACCAAGGCTAAAACTAAGCCTGACACAGACTCCAATCCTAACACAAAACTTTGCTATAAATATCACCCTGACCTTAAAACTAACCCTAACACTAAACCTAACCCATACTCTAACACTAAAACTAACCATAATGGTAATCCTGGTTCTTACATTAGCCATTACCCTAACCCTAGCCCTATCCTTAACACAAGACCTAGGCCTAATCAAAGTCCTAAACCTAGCTTTAAAACTAACTCTAACCATAAGCATATCCATGACCCTAGCTTTAAAAAATTCCCTTACCAAAGCAAAACCCTAAACCTAAAGGTAACCCTAGACCTATCACTTATCCTCAGGGTAACCAATACACTTACCCTATAAATATCCCTTACCCTTGCCCTCATTCTAGATCTAACCCTATCCAAAACCCTAACACTAATCCTGACCCTTTTACCAACCCTACTACTAATCCTAGGTCTAATCCTAACCGTAACCCTAACCCAAAATCTACCGTAATCCTATCTCTAGACTTAATCCTGAACCTAACTCTAAGCCTAGCCCAAAACATATCTCAGAACCTAACCCTTATACTAAACATAACCCTAACCTAACCCTCATTCTAACTCTCACCCTAACCCTAAATCAAGACCTAATCCTAACCATAACTCTAGCCCTTACCTTAAGCCTAACTATATCTTTACCCTAAACATAACCCTTAACTTAATGGTAACCCTATGCCTAACCCTAAACATATTACTATCCCCAAACTTATCAATTACCCTAAACCTACCATTAACCTTAGACCTAATCCAATCATTACCCTAACACTAAACCTAATGCTAATTTGAACCCTAATCTTTAACTCAAACCTAAAAAAAAAACCCTAACACTGATACTGACCCTAATAATTCCCCTAGCTCTAAACCTCACTCTTACCTTATACCTAACCCTTACACTAGACCTAGCCATAAAACTAACCCTAAAATTATCCCTAAGCATAACCCTAGACCTTATATTAGCCATAGCCATGATACTAGCCCTAACACTATCACAAACCCTAGCCCTTATCCTAGCCCTAAACATAGCCTTAAATATAACCCTAACCATGACCATAGGCCTAACCTTAACACTAACCCTAGCCCTAATCTTAGATCTAATTTAGCCCTATCCTTAACCTTAATCCTAACCCTAGTCAAAAGAATAACTCTCTCCCCTTAGTTCTAAACCTAGTTCTAACTCTACACTTTACTGGAACCCTAATACTAGCCCATACCATAGGTCTAACACTAGCCCTATTCATAGCCCTATCATCAACCATAGATCTAACCCTAACTCTAAATCTAACCCTAAACCTTAGCCTAAACCTAAATCTAACACTAGCTCTAATCATAAGGCTAATCCTAAAACTAGCACTAACAGTAGCCCTAAAACAAAGCCAAGCCATATACCTAACCGTAACCCTTAATATAAACTAAGCCCTAAACTTAAACTTAGCCATAACTCTGGCCCTAATTCGAGTTTTAAGCCAAACCCTAAAACTAACCCTGATCCTGCCTCTGACTTTAACACTAACTCTAGCTCTAAACATCACCTTAACCCTATACCTAAACCTAACAATAGACCTAGCCCTAACCCTAACCCAAAAATTAGCCCTAATCGCAACCCTGGAACTTACATTAGTCATAACCCTAAACCTAGCCTTAACTTAACCCAAAACCTAGTCTTATTCCGAGCACTATCCCTAGATTTACCTCTAAACCTAACCCTAGCCCTAATCGTAACTATAACCCTAGACGAAAACTGAGATTTAACTCTAACCCTAGCCCTAAGCCTAACCCTATTAATAATCATAACATTGACCCAAGCTGTACCCCTATCTAACCCTATCCATTACCCTAACCATAACCCTAACCCCAATGCTAAACCTGGGCCTAAACCTAACAGTTTCCCTAATCCTAACCCTATCCATTACCCTAAACCTAACTTGAAATCTAAACCAAACACTATCTTTACCCTAATCCTAACTCTAATGCTAATTAGTGCCCTAACATTAAGCATTAATCTATCCAAAACACTAATTGCGACCCTGACACTAATAGTACCCTTAGCTCTAAACCTGACCCTAACCCTAAACCTAACCCTTACACTAGATTTAGCCATAAATCTAACCCTAAAACTATTTTAACTGTAACATTAGACTTGAAATTAGGCCTAGCCAGTAATCCTAGCACTAATCCTAGGCTTAATCCTAATCCAAACCATAAATCGAGCCCTAACCCTAATTCTATTCTTTGCCATAGCCATAAATCTACCTATAACCTCATCCTGTACCTTTAAACTAACCATAACCCTAAACCTTACCCTAACCCTCGCCCTAAACCTAGGCCTAACACAAAGCATAGTGCTAATCCTAGCCTTTATTTAATCCTATCCTAACCCTAAACCTAGCCATAAAACTAACTCTAATTCTTGCTTTAGCCCTACCCTAGTTCTAACCTTAGCCTTCATCCTAAACATGGATC
Organism: Marmota flaviventris; assembly: GCF_047511675.1. Taxonomy (NCBI): domain Eukaryota; kingdom Metazoa; phylum Chordata; class Mammalia; order Rodentia; family Sciuridae; genus Marmota; species Marmota flaviventris. The sequence goes on along the minus strand of NC_092515.1, from coordinate 24,971,275 downwards.
TAAGCCTATGTCTAAATCTAAACCTAACTCTAAATATAACTGTAACAATAAGCCTAAACCAAAACCTAAACTGCCGCTAACCATAATGCTACTCCTAAAATTTGCTCTATACCTAGCCCTAACCATAAACAAAAACCAAGCCATAGCCCTAATCCTATCCCTTAAACTAAATCAAACCCTAACCCTACAACTAGACCTAAAACTACCTCTAAAACTAACCCTGACCCCGACCTTGACCCTAACACTAATCCTAGCTCTAAAATTCACCCTAACTTTAAATTAACTATAACACTAATTCTAGCCTTAACCTAATGCTAAAACAAGCCTTAATCATAACCCTAGTTCATACATTACTCATTGTCCCAACCATAGCCCTAACCTAACACAAATGCTACCCCTAATCCGAGCCCTAACCCTAGTTTTAACCCTAATACTAGTTCTAACCCTAACCCTAAGCCTAACTCTAACCATATTTATTACACTAAGCCAAACCCTAACCCAAATGCTAACCCTTGATCTAATCCTAATCTTTAGCCTAACTTAAACTCTAACCATAATACTAGTCTCAACCCTAGCCCTCATTCTACCTCTAAACATAACTCTGACCCTCACCTGACCCTAACAGTAACCCTAGGTCGAAACCTGACCTTAACCCTAAACCAAATCCTAAAACTAGCCCTACTACTTACCCTAGACCTAAGCGTAAGACTAACACTAGATCTAGACCCAAAGCTAATCCTAAGTATAGCTATAACTCTAGCCCTAGACCTAAAAAAATCTAGCACTAGCACTAACAATAACCCTTAACCTAAACCGAACACTTACCCTACCCCTAGACCTAAACCTAGTGCTAATTCTTGCTCTAAACCTAACCATAACCATATCCCCAAAACTGACCCTGATTCTAACCCTTAACCTAGCTTTAAACCTGACACTAAACAAAATCTAGACTTAACACTAGACCTAGCCATAAACCTAACCCTAAAACTAGCCCTAAACATAACCATAGTTCATATATCATGCATTGTCCTAAACCTAACTCAAAACCTAACACAAAACCTAGCCCTAATACTAGGCCTAAACTTAGCTCTAAGCATAACCCTTAGCCTAACCCTAGCACTAACCTAAGCCTCGCCTTAGATTTAACCATACCTCAAAGCCTAACCTTTACATAAACATAACCGTAGCTCTATCCTAAACCATAACCCTAACCCTAACACTAATCATAACATTAAACCTACCCTGAACTTTAGCTCTAAATATATCCATCACCCTAACCCTTACCCTACCTCTAATGAAAACTCTATCCCTAACACTAAAACTAACTCTAATCATAAATGTAAACCTAGACTTAAACCTAAACCTAAACCTCACCCAACACTAACCCTAGCTCAAACACTAACCCTTATGCGAACCTAACCATAACCCTAGCCCTAAACATAAAACTAACCCTAACCATAAAACTGACCTACATTAAACCCTAACCCTATCTGTAAACCTAGCCCTAATCCTAGACATAATCCAAATCATAATCTAGCCCTAACCCTAGTTATAAATCTATTACACTAAACATAACCCTAATCCTAATGCTAAACCTAACCCATCCATTACCCTAAATCTTAACTGAAACCTAAACTAAAACGTATCCATTATGCTAACCCTAAACCTAACCCTAATGCTAATCCAAGCCCTAACCCTAAACCTTTAGCTAAACCAAATGCTAACCCTGATCCTGACCCTAACCCTAATAATGGCCCTAGCCATAAAACTGACCTTTAATGTAAACATAACTCTTACACTAACCCAGAACCTGGCACTAAACCTTATCCTAACACTAGCCAGAATTCTAACCATTACCCTAGCTGTATCACTAGCTTTAACCCTATCCATTACCCTAATCATAATCATAAATCTAATGGTAAACCTAGACCTAACCCTATACTTATCTCTAACCCTAACCTATTTCATTAACCTAAACCTAATCTGAACTCTTTACCTAACCATATAATTACCCTAATCCTAACCTATTGCTCATTTGAGCCCTAAACCTAAACCTTAACCTAATACAAACCCTAACTCTGACCCTTCCCATTATAAGATACCCAGATCTAAACTTGACCCTACTCCTAAACTTTATACTAGACCTAGCCATAAACCTAACCCTAAAACTATCCCTAACCATCACCCTAGACCTGACATTTGCCCTAGCCGAATTCTAGCCCTAAATTTAACACAAAACAAACCTATAACCAGAATCCTAGCGATAATCCTATCCATAAACTTACCACAAAATTTAGCTCTAACCCTTTCAATTACCATAAACATAACCCTAACTATAATGCTAACCCTAGGCCTAAATCTAACCCTATCCCTAACCATAACCCTATCTATTATACTAAATCTAACCTGAATCCTAAACCAAACCCTATCATTACCCTAACTCAAACCTAATGCTAATTCGAGCCCTAACCCTAAACCCTAACCTAAACAAATCCCTAAACCGGACCCTGACCCTAATAATACCCCTAGCTTAAATTTGATCCTTCCCCTAAACCTAACACACTAAACATAGCCATAAACCTAACCCTAAAATTATCCATAACCGTAACCCTAGATCTGACATTCGCCCTAACACTAATCCTATCCCTAACCCCAATACAAACCCTAGTCCTCATCCTAGCCCTAAACCTAACTTTAATCATAACTCTAATGAAACCCTAGCCCTAACCCTAATTCTCAAATTCATCCTAGCCCTATCCCTAGATCTAACACCATTGCTTACACTAAACCTAACCTTAAGCCTAAAACTAACCCTAGGGCTAAACATAACCATAAACCTAGCCCTATTACATCGCTAATTAAGCCCTATACATAACCAAACACTAAGCTTAGCCATAAGAGTAACTCTCACTCTTACCCTAGCCCTATTCCTAGTTCTAACGCTATCCCTTACCATAACTCTAATCCTTGCCATAAACCAACACATAACAGTATCCCCATCCTTAGCCCTAGACCTAACCCTATATTTAATCCTAAATCTAATTTTAATGATAACCCTAAGCCTAAATCTAAACCTTACACTAGCCCTAAACCTAATGCTAAGCCTAAAACTAGCCTAACCATAGCCCTAGCCCTAAAACAAAACCAATCCATAAACCTAACTTTAAGTCTTAACTGAAACCAAAACCTAACCCTACACCTAGCCCTAAACCTAGCCCTAATTCGAGTGCAAACCCTAACTGTAAAACTACTCTGACCTTGAATTTGACCCTAACACTAACCCTAGCTCTAAACATCACCCTAATGTCATACCTAATACTACCACTGGACCTAGTCCCAACCTTAATCTTATAACTAGTAAAAATTGTAACCCTAGTCTTTACATTGGCCATAACTCTAAACCTAGCCCTAACTCTAATTAAAATCTAGCCTTAATGCAAGACCTAATCCTAGCTTTAACCCTAAACCTAAACCTAACACTATCCCTAACCCTAAATATAGCACTAACCCTAGCTCTAATCCTATCCCTAACCCTAAGCAAACTTTAACCCTTATACTAAACCTAGGCCTAAACCTAATCCTTAGCCTAACCCAAACCCTTACCCTATTACTAGTGCTAGCCCTAGCCCTCATTCCAGCTCAAAGTGTAATGCAAACCTGACACTTATTCTGACCCTAATGGTAATTGTAGGTACAAACCTGACCCTAAACCTATACTGAACTCTATAACTAGAACTAGAAATAAACCTATTCCCAAACCTATCCATAACACTATCCCTAGACCTAAACCTAATCCTAAATCTAACCATATCTCTAGCCCTAAACCTAAACAAAAACCTAGCCCTAGACCTAATAATAAACCTTAACCTAACACAAACACTAACCCTAACCCTAGACCTAACTCTAGTGATAATTCTGGGTTTAACCTTAACACTAACTATAACCCGAACACTGAACCTGACCCTAACACTAACCCTAGCTCTAAACATCAGGCTAACCCTAACCCTAACCCTAACACTTGACCTAGCCATAACACTTACCCAAAAAGTAGACCTAATCATAACCCTGGTTCAAACATGAGTTGTAGGCCTAACACTAGCCCCAAGCTAGCCAAAAACCAGGCCCTAATCTGAGTGATAACCCTATTTTTAACCCTAACCCTAAAACTAGCCCTAACCCATACCCTAACCCTAACTCTAATCCTAGCTCTTTCCCTTAAGCTAAACCATAAACCTAATGCTAACCCTAGTCTTAACCCTAATCCATAGCTTAACCCAAACCCTAACTCTGACACTCATTCTGACCCTAACACTAACCGTAGATCTAAACCTGACCCTAACACGAAACTAAACCCTAATCCTATACTTAAGCCTAAATTGATAATCCTATACTTAAACCTAAACCTAACACTAGCCCTAGACCTAAATCTTATCCTAAATCTAGCGATATCTCTAGCCCTAGACCTGAACAACAACCTAGCCCTAGCCCTACCAATAACCCTTAACCTAACCCAAACACTAACCCTACCCCTATACTTAACCCTAGTCCTAATTCTGGCACTAACCCCAACACTAACTCTAAAATAACACTGGCACTGACCCTAAAATAATCCTAGCTCCAAAGCTCACCCTAACACAAAACATAATCCTAACACTTGACCAATCCATAACCCTAACACTAAAACAAGCCATAATCATAACCCTAGCTCTTACATTACTCATGGCCTTAACCCTAAAACTAACACAAAACCTAGCCCTAATCCTAGGCCTGAACATAGCTTTAAGTGTAACCCTAATCCTAACCCTAGTCCTAACCCTAACCCTAAACCTCGCTTTAGACCTAACCATAGCTCAAACCTAAACTTCACCCATATCAAAAACCTAGCCCTATCTCAAAACCTAATCTAACACTATCCCTAATCCTAACCTTAACCATAGCTCTAAACATAGCTGTAATTATATCCATTACCATAACCCTAGCCCTAATCCTAACAATAACCCAAGCCTTAAACCTAGCTCTAATTCTATCCATTACCCTAACCATAATCCTAACACTAATGCTAACCCTAGGTTTAACCCTAACCCTATCGCAATCCCTAAACCTATTCATTACCCTAAAACTAACCTCAACCCTAAATCTAAGCCTATTCATTACCCTAACCCTAACCCTTACCCTAATGCTTATTTGAGCCCTAAACCTAAACCTTAACCTAAACCAAACCTTAAGCCGTACACTGACCCTAATAATACAAATAGCTGTAAATTGACCCTTACCCTATATCTAACCCTTACACTAGATCTAACCATAAACATAACCCAAAACCTATCCCAAACTGTAACCCTAGATCTGACATTAGTCCTAGTCCTAATCCTAACCCTAACCCGAACACTAGCTCTCATTCTAGCCCAAAACCTAGCATAAATCATAACCTAACCCTAATTCTAACCCTTTCCCTAGCCCTAAACATAGTTATAAACCCATCGCTTATCCTAAACCTAACACAAACCCTAACTCTTACACTAACCCTAGCCCTAACCTTAACCCTAGGACTAACACTAACACTAACCCTAGCTCTAATCCTATACCTAACCCTAACCATAGCTTTAAGACTAACTATAACTCTCGAATTAGTGCTAGCCCTAATTTTAACCCTATCAATTACCGTAACCTTATTCCTAGCCCTAAGCCTAGAAAAACCCTAGCCCTAACCTTACATCTTGCCCTAGCCCTAGATCTAAACCTAACTCTAAATCTAACTCTAATTCAACACCTAAACCTAACCCTAAAACTAGACCTAAACTAATGCTAATCCTAAAACTAGTCCTATCCATAGGCTTAGCCCTAAAACAACACTGAGTAATAAACAAACCCTAAACTTTTACCTCAACCAAACCCTAACCTTACCTCTAGCCCTAAGCCTAGCCCTAATTCGAGTCCTAATCTTAACCCAAAAACTACCAATGAACTTGTCTCTGACATTAACACTAACCCTACATCTCAATATCACCCTAAACCTAAGCCTTACCCTAACATTAGACCTAGTCCTAACTCTAATTCTAAAACTAGTTCTAATCATTACCATAGAGCATACATTAGCTGTAACCTTAAATCTAATGCTAACCAAATGAGACTTAACCCTAGCTTTCACCCTAAACCTAACCCTAAAACTAGCCCTAACCCTAACCCGAAACCTAGATCTAACCCTAGCTCTAACATTATCCTTTACCCTAGACAAACTCTAACCCTAATGCTAACCCTAGTCCTAAAACTAATCCTTAGTCTAACCCCAACACTAACCCTGTTACTAGTCCTAACCCTAGCCCTTATTCTTGTTTTAACCATAACCCAAATCCTAACCTTATCCCTGACCCTTATTCTGACCATGAACCTAAACCAAATCCTAACACTAGCCCTACCCATAAGCCCATATCTAAACCTAACCCTAACACTAGCCCTAGATTAAACCTAATCCTAAATCTAGCCATATCTTTAACCAAGATTTAAACAAAAAAACTAGCCCTATCTCTAATGATAACCCTCAACCTAAGCCAAACACTAACCTTAACTCTAGACCTAAGAAATCCTAATTCTGGCTCTTGCCCTAATCCTAACCCTAATCCAAACAGAGACCCTGAGACTAACACTAACCCTAGCTCTAAAACTGACCCTAACTGAAACCTAATCCTAACACTAGACCTAGCCATAACTGTAAACATAACCCTTACATAACCATAGCACCAAAACTAGCTCTAAACCTAACACAAAACCTAGACCTAAACCTAGGACTAAATATAGCCCAAACCGTAATCCTAACCCTAACCTAACCTAATCCCTTATCCTAAGCCTAACCCTCACGCTCTCTCTAAACTTTGCCTTAGACCTAACCCTAGATGAAACTCAAAACCGAAACCCTAAACATAACCCTAGCCCTATTCCTAAACCTAATCCTAATCCTTGCCACAGTCTGGCTGCAGCAAACTAGCCGGGGGATGATGAACAACTTGTGTACGTTGATACAGCAGGAGTGGGAGCCCTTTATTGCAGGACAGGAGCAGTATTTATACATTCCACACAGCTTATCTAATTAGCATAAACTAGATACATCAGTCAACCAATCAGGAATCTCCACACTTAATGGCTCACTTTTGTTACCTCTCAAACCACTCCTCTGGCATTTTGCCAGGCACCATCCAGACTTGTTTTCGAACTCTAACATTCCCCTGGCAAAATGTCAGGTGTTATTTTGACTTGTTTATAGACTCTAACATTTCCCCCTTTTGTTTAATTTAAATAACGACCATAGTGGTTTTTACAGAAACACCAAAAAGAACCTGCTACAAACAGAAAGGGAGGATACAAAATGCCACAATACCAAGCCAATTGATGGCTCCATGCAAGAAGCCCTTGGAAAAATTATACCAGCAATGACACCGTTTGCAAAGATACCGAGTTACAATTTGTTGTAGATTACAGTTTGTTGTCTCAGTCCAGGTAAAGCAATGTCTCAATAGATTAACTCACAGTCCAGGTAAGTTCTGCAGGCAGCTAGCTGAAATCACAGTCCAGGTAAGTTCTGCAGGTAGCTAGATTGATCCGAAGTCTCGTCCGTTTCTCAGCTGAAATCTCAGTCCGGTTCTCAGCAACACTGGAAATTCTTCCAACTTGGTCTTTACCGGCACTGGGATGAAGGCAGGAACTCCAGATGGCTAAAGAAAATCCTGTAGCATTCAACTAAGAAAACAACCTTCTGAACAATTTAGTACATTATCTCAAGGTTTTTTACATTTGAAATAAGCCTTAATAGTGCTTATTATTCATTAGCTTCCAGGTGTGGGAGAACCGTTGTAGCTTAGTTATTGGCATTGAAAATGACCAAACATCAGGGACACCAGTAGTGTCTTCTGCTGGCTGTAGTGCCTGGGCAGCCCCAGATGGCCCTGGGGAGTGTCCTGGACTCAAACTGCTACTGGGCACAGGGAGCAAGAGCCTGCGAGACTGTGCCTCCAGGTCAGGTCTAGATTTGGGCTCCTGGCAGTGGAAGAGCCAGCTCCCTGGCCAGGAGGTGGGGAAGGGCCAGTCGTCGCTGCCTCTTGGAAAATCCTTGCTGTGCTGTGACCGGCTTGCACACTGGGCAGCCGCCTCTCCACTTCACGCACCCTCCGGTAATGAAAAGTATTCAGTAATAGCCTTTTGCTGCAACTTTTTTTCTGATAATCCTTCTTCTTCTGAACTTTCTTTTTCTTTCTGACTAGAGTTCCTGGGCTTTTATCAACACATGCCCTAACTATTCTTGGTTCCATTGGGGTGCCTCTTTCCCTTAGTAATTTACTTCTCACCCCTTCCATATTTTCATCACAAAGACAATACAATACACTGAGACAAAACAAGACACAAACATACTGCATCAATCTTCTCCATTTTCTCAAAATGGCCATTTTTCCTCTCGCCCTATCTGCCTAGGGACGAGCAGATTTGCTCCCGTCCTATCTATGGATGGGCAGCTTTTTTCGTCACTTACCCCTGAGTGTCCCAGGGCTCCCCGTAACGGGCCACCATCTGCCAGAGTACAGCTGCAGCAAAATAAGCGGGGGGTGACGAAGAACTTGTGTAGATTGATACAGCAGGAGTGGGAGCCCTTTATTGCAGGACAGGAGCAGTATTTATACATTCCACAAAGCTTATCTAATTAGCATAAACTAGATACATCAGTCAACCAATCAGGAATCTCCACACTTAATGGCTCACTTTTGTTGCTTCTCAAACCACTCCCTCTGGCATTTTGCCAGGCACCATCCAGACTTGTTTTCGAACCCTAACATTCCCCTGGCAAAATGCCAGGTGTTATTTTGATTTGTTTATAGACTCTAACAAATCCTAGCCCTAATCATAATGTTAACTCAAGCCTTAAAACCATCTCTAAAATTATCCATTACCCTAAATCGAACCTTAACCCTAATGATGACCCTAGCACTAATCCTAATTGTAAACCTAATCCTATACCTAAACCTAATCCTAATCCTCATTGTAGCCTTAATCCTAAATAAAACCCTAATCCTTGCTTGAAAACTAACATTAGCCCTAACCCTAACATTAACCCTAAACTTAAAACTACCCCTAAACCTAACCTGATATCTAACCCTATTCATTACCCTAACTCTAATAATAAACTTAGCCCTAACCCTAACACTAACCCTAAACCTAATACTACCCCTAACCCTAACCCGACATTTAACCATATCCATTTATCTAACTCTAAAGATAACCTTAGCCCTAATCCTAACACTAACCCTAACCTTAACTGTAAATCTAACCCTAGACATAATCCTAAACCTAACCCTCACACTAGCACTAACCCTAGATCAAAACTTAACCTGTAACCTAAACCTAACCCAAAACATAACCCTAGCCCTAGCCTAAACCTAACCCTAACTCTAGCCCTAACCCTATCCAAAATCCTAGCCCTAACACTAGCTTTAATGCTATTCATTAACCTAATAATAACCCTAACCCAAATACTAACCCTAGGCCGAACCCTAACTTTATCACTAACCCTAACCCTACCAATTACCCTATTCTTAACCTGAATCCTAAACCTATACTTATCAATAAACATAAACCTAATTCTAATTCTAATGCTAATTTGAGCCCCAACCCTAATAATTAACTTAACACAAACCCAAAACCTGACCCTGTCCCTAAAATACACCTTACTCTTAACCTGGGTTTTACCCTAAACCTAACATTAGACCTAGCCATGAACTAACCCAATAACTATCCCTGGCCGTAACCCTAAACCTGACATTATCCCTATTCCTAAAACTTGCCCTAACCCTAACACAAACCCTAGCCTCATCCTAACCCCAAATCTAGCCTTAATTCTAACACAAAACTAACCCTAGACCTAAGCCTAATTTTAATCATTTCCCTAGCCATAAACCTAGCTATAGTCCCATCCCTTCCCCTATACCTAACCCTTAACCTAATCCTAAACATAGTTCTAACCATAGGCCTAACCCTAACACCAATCCTAGACATATTCCTAGCCCTAAATTAGCCCTAAACTTAACCCTAACCCTAGCCTTAAGACTAACTATCGCCATAGTTCTATTCCTAGTTCTAACCCTATCCCTTAACATAAACCAAACACTAGACCTAATCTTAGCCCTCATCCTAGCCACAGTGCTAACCCTAGAATTAACCATAACTCTAAATGTTCCCCTAAACCTAAACTCACCCTATCACTAGCAATAACACTAACATTAATCATAAAACTACCCTAATTTAGCCTTAGACTAAAACATAACGAGCCATAGCACTTATCCTAAACCTTAACCTAAACCAAATCCTAACCCTGTATCAGGCCCTAAGCCTACCCCTAATCCGAGTCCTATCATCAACCTTAAAACTAACCCTGACCCTGATTCTGACCTAACACTAACCTTAGCTAAAAACATCACCCTGAACTTAAACCTAACCATAAAACTAGACAGCTCTAACAATAACCCTAAATTTAGCCCTAATCATAACCCTAGTTCCTACATTAGCTGTATCCCTAATATTAGCCCTAATGTAACCCAAAATCTAGCCCTAATGTGAGCCCCAACCCTAGCTTTAACCATAACCCTAAACCTAAATCAAGTCCTAACCCTTAACCTAAAACTAACCCTAACATTAATCTTTGCACTAACCCTAAACCTAACACTTACCCTAACACTAAAACTAACCATAACCCTAGCCCTAACCCTAGCTCTAACCCTATCCATTACACTAACCCTAACCCTAATCCTCACACTATTGCTAACCCTTGGCCTAACCCTAACACATTCGCTAACTCTAATCTTTCCATTATTCTAAACATAACCCTAACCCTAAACATAACCAAAACTAAACCTAGACGTAACACTACCCCTAAAACTAGCCCTAATTGCAACCCTAGTTCTTACATTAGCCATAGCCCTAAAGCTAACACAAAACCTAGCCTAGCCCTAATCCAAGCTCTAACCCTAGCTTTAACCCTAACCCTAAGCCTAACCCTAGCCCTAACCCTAACCCTAAACCTAGCCCTAACACTACCGCTAACCCTATCCCTTACCTTTATCCAAACTAACCCTAAAGCTACCCGAGTCCTAAAACTAATTCTTAGCCTAACCCAAAACCTAACTCTATTCCGAGTCCTAACCCTAATTCTCAATCTAGCTCTATTACTCTCCCAAACACTAACCATAACCCTGACCCTTATTGTGACCCTAACACTAACCATAAGTCTAAACCTGACTCAAACCCTAAACTGACCCCTAACTCTGGCAGTACCTGTAACCCTATAACTAAATCTTACCTTAACACTAGACATAGACCTACACTTAATCCTTTATCTAGTGATAACTCTAGACCTAGCCCTAAGTAAAAACTTAGTCCTAGCCCTAATAATAAGCCTTAACCTAACCAAAAGACTAATCATACTCCTAGACAAACCCTAGTCCTAATGCTGGCCCTAACACTAAACCGAACACTAACCCGAACACTGACCCTTACCCTAACACAAACTCTAGCTCTAAACCATATCCTAACAAAAAACATAACCCTAACATTAAACCAAGCCATATCACTAATCCTGAAACTAACCATCACCATAGGCCAAAACCTACCTCTAACTTTATCCATTACCCTAATACTAACCCTAACCCTAATCCTAACCCTAGCCCTAACCCTCACACTGACTCTAACCCTAATCCTCGTCCTAGTCCAAACACTAGCTCAATCCCTAACCCTTAAACTTAATCTAACCCTAACACTAACCCATGGCCTAAACCTAAACCTAACCTTAATCCTAGCCCTAATCCTAACCTTAACCCTACCCCTAACCCTAGCTATAAGACTATATATTACCCTAACTCTAACCCTAACCTAAATGATAACCCTACCCCTAACACTAGATTTAACATTACCCATTACCCTAAACCGAACCCTTACTCTGATGATAACCATAGCCCTTACCCTAAATCTACCCTACCCTTAACCGTAGACATAACCATAAACCTAATCCTTGCCATAGAGATAACCCTTGCTCAAACCATAACCATTACTCTAAACTTATCACTAAGACTATCCCTAATCCTAACCTTAAGCCAAAACCTATCCCTAAATCGAAATCAAACCCTTTCCAATACCCTAAACCTAATGATAACCCTAGCTCTAAACTTAACACTAACCTTGACCCTAACTGTAACTATAACCTAGACCTAACACTAAATCTAACCCTTGCCCTAGCGCTAACCCTAGCTCAAACTCTAAACCATATCCTAAAACTAAACCTAACCTTAACCCTAGGCCTAAACCTAACTCTAGCCCTAATACTAATCATAACCAAGCCCTAACCCTATCCATTATCCTAAGCACAACCATAACCCTAAGGCTAACCCTAGGTCTAACGCTAACCCTTTTACTAACACTAACCCTATCAATTATCCTACACCTAACATGCACCCTAAACCTAAACCTATCATTACCCTAACAAAACCCTAATGTTAATTCAAGCTCTAAACCCAAAACCCTAACCTAGACCAAACCTGAAACCTAATTCTAACCCTAATAATACCCCTATCTCTAAACCAGACCCTTACCCTAAATTGAACCCTTACACTAGACCAAGCCATAATTCTAACCTTCAATCTATCCCTAACATAAGCCTAGACCTGACACTAGCCCTAGCTCTAATTCTTGTCATAACCTTAAAACAAACCATAGCCCTATTTCTAGCCATAAATATCGCCTTATTACTAAACAAAACCATTACCCTAACCCTAACTTAATTCTAATCTTCAACCTATCCCTAAAACTTGGTCTAACACCAACCCTTCCTCTAAACCTAACCCTATCCTTAAACCTAAACCTAAGCCTAATACTAGGCCTAACCCTAATAGAAACGCTAGACATAATTCTAGCCCTAATTTATCCCTAAACCTAACCTAACCCTAGCCCTAAGTGTAACTCTAACTCTCGCCTTAGTCCTATATCTAATTCTAACCCTATCCCTTACCATAATCCTATCACTTGCCTTTACAATAGCCCTAACCGTAGCTCTAGCCCTAATCTTAAATCTAACCCTAACTCTAAATCTAACCCTAACCCTAAGCTAAACCTCTCAATAACACAAGCCATAACACTAATGCTAATCCTAAAACTAGCCCTAGTCCTACAAAACAACCGAGCCATAGCCCTAACCCTAACCTTTAACATAAGCCAAACACTAAGCCTACACCTAGCCCTAAACCTAGCTCTAATTCGAGTCCTACCCCTAACCCTAATACTAACCCTGACCATGACTCTGACCATAAAACTAACCCTATCTCTAAACATCACTCAAAACCTAAATCTAAACCTAACCCTAGACCTAGCCCTAAATCTAACCGTAAAACTAGTTCTCATCATAAACCTAGTTTTTACATTGGCTGTAGCCCTAAACCATCCCTAACCTAATCCAAAACAATCCCTAATTGGAGCCCCAACCTAACCTTTAACCCTAATCATAACCCTAATTATAGCCCTAACCCTTAACCTAAACCTAGCCATAACCCTAACCCTTGACATAACCCAAAACCTAACCTTAGCCTTAATCTTCACCATAAACCTACCCCTCACCCCAGCTTTAACCCTATCCATTATCCTAATCCTAATCCTAAAACTAATGCTAACCCTAGGATAACCCTAAACCTTTTCCTAACTCTAAAACTATACATTACACTAAACCTAACCTGAATCCTAAACCTAACCATATCCATACACCTAATCCTAAACCTAATAATATTAACCCTAAAACAATCTCTAACCATAACCCTAGACCTGACATTAGCCCTAGCCCTAATGAAGCCCTAACCCTAAAACAAACTTTAGCCCTAATCCTTGCCCTAATCTTAGCCTTAATCACAAACCTTATACTAACCATAGACCTAAACCTAATTTTAACCCTTGCCCTAGTTCTAAGGCTAGATATAACATCATACCTAACCATAACCATAACCCTAGGCATAAACCTAGGCTCAGCCTTAATACTAACCCTAGCTCTAATCCTAGCCCTAATTAAGCCCGAAATATAACCATAAATCAAACCCTAACATTAATTCTATCTCTAACTCTCTCCCTAGCCCTATCCCAAAATCTAACTCTATCACTTATGATAACTCAGACCCTAGCCCTAACCTTCACGGTATCCCTAAGCCTAGATCTAACTCTAACTCTAAATATAACCCTAAACCTAAGCCTAAACCACACCCTAACACTAGCTCTAACCCTAACACTAATTTGAAAACTAGCCCTAACCCTAGCCCTAGCCCTCAAGCAAAATTGAGCCATACCACTGACCCTAAACCTTAACCTAAAACAAAACCTAATCCTACCCCTAGCCCTCAAGCTAGACCTAATCTGAGTCCTAACTCTAACCCTAGAACTAATACTAACCCTGACTCTGACTGTAACACTAGCCCTAACTCTACATATCACCCTATCCCTAAACCTTATCCTAACACTAGACCTCAACCTAAATTTAACCCTAAAACTAGCCCTAAATGTAATGCCAGTTCTTAAATTAGCCATAGTCCTAAACCTAACACAAAACCTAGCCCTAATCCAAGGCCTAACCCTAGCTTTAACCCTAAACCAAATCCTGGCCCTAACCTTAACCCTATCCCTAGTCCTATACTAGCTCTAACCCTATTTCTTATGCTTGGTCAAACCCTCAACCTATTGCTACCCTAGTCCTAACCCTAATTCTATACCTACCCCAAACCAATATTCTATTGCTAGTCCTAAACCTAGACCTCATCCAAGCTCTAAACTTAACCAAAACCCTAAACCTATTGCTGACTCTTATTCTGACCCTAACACTAAACCTATGTTTAAACCTGACCCTAATCCTTATCCAAAAACTAACACTAGCCCTACCAGTAACCCTAACCCTAAAGCTAACACTAAAACTATCCCTAGACCTAAACCTAATCCTAAATATAGCCATAAACCTTGTCTTAGTCCTAATAATAACCCTTAACCTAAACCAAACACTAACTGTACCCCTAGACCTACCCTAGTTATAATTCTGGACCTAACCATAAACCTAATCCTAACCAGAACCCTGACACTTACTCTAACAAAAAACCTAACTCTAAACCTTATCCTAACCACAAACTGCCGCAGTCTGGCTGCAGCAAAATAACCGGGGGGTGACGAACAACTTGTGTAGATTGATACAGCAGGAGTAGGAGCAGTTTATTGTAGGACAACAGAGGTATTTATACATTTTGCACAGCTTATCTTAATTAGCATAAACTAGATACATCAGTCAACCAATAAGGAATCTCCACACTTAATGGCTTGCTGGCATTACTTCACAAACCACTCCCTCTGGCATTTTGCCAGGCGCCATCCAGACTTGTTTACAGATTCTAACAACTCTCTGGCAAAATGCCAGGTGCCATACTGACTTGTTTACAGACTCTAACAATTCCCCTTTTGTTTAATTTAAATAAGGACCATAGTGGTTTTTACATAAACACCACAAATAATCTGCTATGAGCAGAAGGGGAGGATACAAAATGTCACAATACCAAGCCAATTGATGGCTCCATGCAAGAAGCCCTTGGAAAAATTATACCAGCAATAACACCATTTGCAAAGATACCGAGTTACAATTTGTTGTGGATTACAGTTTGTTGTCTCAGTCCAGGTAAAGCAGTGTCTCAATAGATTAACTCACAGTCCAGGTAAATCGCAGTCCATGTAAGTTCTGCAGGCAGCTAGATTGATCCGAAGTCTCGTCTTTTTCTCAGCCAAAGTCTCATCTGGTTCTCAGCAACACTGGAAATTTTTCCACCCTTGTCCTCACCGGCACTGGGATGAAGGCAGGAACTCTGGATGGCTAAAGAAAATCCTGCAGCATTCAACTAAGAAAACAACCTTCTGAACAATTTAGTACATTATCTCAAGGTTTTTTTACATTTGAAATAAGCCTTAATAGTGCTCATTACTCATTAGCTTCCAGGTGTGGGAGAACCATTGTAGTTACTGGCCTTGGAAATGACCAAACATCAGGGACACCAGTAGCGTCTTTTGCTGGCTGTAGCATCTGGGCAGCCCCAGATGGCCCTGGGGAGAGTCCCGGACTCAAACTGCTACTGGGCACAGGGATCAAGAGCCTGCGAGACTGTGCCTCCAGGTCAGGTCTAGATTTGGGCTCCTGGCAGTGGAAGAGCCAGCTCCCAGGAGGCGGGGAAAGGCCAGTTGCCACTGCCTCTTGGAAAATCCTTGCTGCGCTGTGACTAGCTCGTGCACATGGCAGCTGCCATTGCACTGATTCACACACCCTCTGGTAATGAAAAGTATTCAGTAATAGCCTTTTGCTGCAACTTTTTCCTGGTAATCCTTCCTCCTCTGAACTTTCTTCTTTCTGACTAGAGTTCCTGGGCTCTTATCAACACATGCCCTAACTATTCTTGGTTCCACTGGGTTGCCTCTTTCCCTTATCAATTTACTTCTCACCCCTTCCATATTTTCATCACAAAGACAATACACCATTTCAAAACAAAACAAGACACAAACATACTGTATCAATCTTCTCCATTTTCTCAAAATGGCTATTTTTCCTCTCGCCCTATCTGCCTAGGGACGAGCAGATTGCTCCCGTCCTATCTATGGATGGGCAGGATTTTTCGTCAATTACCCCCGAGTGCCCTGGGGCTCCCCATAATGGGCCACCATCTGGTGCAGTCCAGCTGCAGCAAAATAACTGGGGGGTGATGAACAACTTGTGTAGATTGATGCAGCAGGAGTAGGAGCAGTTTATTGTAGGACAACAGAGGTATTTATAAATTTTGCACAGCTTATCTTAATTAGCATAAACGAGATACATCAGTCAACCAATAAGGAATCTCCACATTTAATGGCTCGCTGGCATTACTTCACAAACCACTCCCTCTGGCATTTTGCCAGGTGCCATCCAGACTTGTTTACAGATTATAACAATTCTCTGGCAAAATGCTAGGCGCCACCTGACTTGTTTACAGACTCTAACAACAAACTAACCCTAACACTAGTCAAACTCTAAATCTAGCCATAAACATAACTCTAGCTTTTACATTACCCATATACCTAACACCAGCCCTATACCTCACACAAAACCTAGCCCTTATTACAGACCTAAACCGAACCCTAAGCATAATTCTAACTCTAAACCTAGCCCTACCCTAACCCTAACCCTTGTTCTAGCCCTAACCCTAGCTCAAAACCTAAACCTTACCCTAAACATAACAATAGCCCAAACCCTAAACCTCACCCTAACTTTAGCCCTAATCCTAACTGTAATCATAGCTCAACCCTAGGTCTAACTCTATCCATTACACTAACCATAATCCTAAAATTAATGCTAACCCTAGCCCTAAACCTAACCCTAACCCTACCTGTTACCTAAATGTAACGCTTTTCCTAGCCCTAAACCTAGCTCAATCCCTAATTCTTTCACTTAACCTAAGACTAACACTAACCCAAGGCCTAACCCTAACCCTAACCCAGGCCCTAATCCTAACCTTTACCCTAGCCCTAACCCTAGTTTGCACCCTACCCAATACCCTAACCATTAACTTAACCCTAATGATAACACTAGACCTAAAACTAAACCTACCCTAACTCTAAAAATAAACCTAACCCAAGAACTAACAGTGAACCTAAACCTAAACCTAAATTTAAGCTAGCTCAAATGCTAACCCTAATCCTAAACCTAAACCTAACGCTAACCTAAATCTAAGCCTATCTTTAACCTGACATGTAAACCTATTATCCTAATCCTAATGATAACCCTAGCCCTAACAGTAACACTAACCATGACCATAACCCTAGACTAAACACTAAATTAACCTTAGCCATAGCAAAAATCCTAGCTCAAACCCTAAACTGTACCCTAAACTAATCCTAAGTGTAACCCCCGCCCTAACCGTGACCCTAAACCTATCTCTAGCCCTAATCCTAACCATTATACTAGCCCTAATCCTTGGTCTAACCATATAAATTATCCTAACGATAATAATAACCCTAATGCTAACCCTAGGCCTATCCCTAAACGTATCACAAACCCTAACCATATCCATTACCTTAAACCTAACCTGAATCCTAAACCTAACATTATGCACTATCCTTACCCTAATTCTAACCTTAATGCTAATTTGAGCCTTAACCCTAAACGTTAACGTAACCCAAACCCAAAGCCTCACCCTGACCCTAATAATACCCCAGCTCTTAATCTGACCCTTTTCCTAAACATAACAATTTAATTTGACCTACCCATAAACCTAACCCTAAAAATATCACTAACTATAAACCTAGACCTTACATTAGTCCTAGCCCTAGTTCTTGCCCTAAATCTAACACAAAACCTAGCCCTAATCCTAGCCTTAAATCTAGCCTTAATCCTAAACCTAACCATTACCCTAGCCCTAAACCTAAAGCTAATCATAAAACTAGCCCTTACCCTAACCATAGCACTAAAACAAAATGAACAACAGGCCTAATACTAATCTTAACTTAAACCAAACCCTAGCACTACACCTAGATCTAACCCTAGCCCCAATTCGAGTCCTAATCATAATCTTAAAAATAACCCTGAACCTGACTTATATCCTATCACTTATCCTAGCTCTAAACACCACCCTAAAATTAAACTGAAACCTAACAGTAACCATCGCCCTAATTTGAGTCCTAAACCTAACCCTAAAATTTACCCTGACCTGACTGATATCCTAACACTAACCCTAGCTATAAATATCACCCTAATCTTAAACCTAACCCTAACACTTGACCTACCCCTAACCCTAACCCTAATTTTAACCCTAGTTCTTATATTAGCCGTTGCCCTAACCCTAGCCTTAAACCTCACACAAAACTAGCCCTAATCTGAGCTCTAAACCTATCTTTAATCCTAACCATAAACCTTATCCTAGCCCTAACCCTATGCCTTACACTGAGCAAAACCTTAATCCTAATTGTAACCCTAGACCTATCCCAAATCTTTAGGCTAACCAAATCCTAACCCTATAAAGAGTCCTAACACTAGATCTCATTCTATCTCCAATGCTATCCCAAATGCTAACTCTAACCCTGACCCTTATTCTGACCATAACATAAACTCTAGGTCTAAACCTGTCCCTAACACTAAACCGAACCCTAACACTAGCCATACTCTTAACCTTATACCTAAACCTAACCCAAAACTAGCTCTAGACCGAAACCTAATCATAAATCTAGCCTGAACTCTAGTTCTAGACCAAAAAAAAAAAAAAAAAAAAAAAAATCAAAGCCCTAGCACTTAAAAAAACCTGTTACCTAAACCAAACACTACCTGTAACCCTAGACCTAAACCTAGTCCTAAATCTGGCTTTAACCCTAACTTTAACTCAAACGCTGATCCTGGCTTTAACACTAAACCTACCTCTAATCCTGAAACTAACCAAAACCTAAACCTAATTCTAGACCAAGCCATAATGCTAACCGTAATATTAGCCCTAATCATTACCCTAGATCTTACATTACCCATAATTCTAACCCTAGGCCTAAACCTATCTCTAAACATTGAGGTAATTTTAGGCCTAAATCTAGCCCTAAGCATAACCCTAACACTAACACTAGCCCTATACCTTTTTACCCTAGCCCTCACCTTAGTCCTATGATAGCTCAAAGCCTAACCCCTACCCTAAACATAAATCTAGACCTATCCCTAACACTCACCCTAACCCTAGCCCAAATACTGAACTTAATCTGGCCTTTAAACTAGCTCTAAACTTACCCATTAACCTAACTCTAAACCAAAATTTATTGATAATCCTAGCCCAAACCCTAATGTTAAAACTAACCCTAACCAGAAAATTAATCATAGACAAAACCCTAAAATTAAACTCAGCATAGCCCTAACTCTAGATCAGACCATAAACCTAACCATAATAAACATAACCATAGCTCTAATCCTAAACCTATCACTAATTCTTACTCTAAATCAAATCTAACCCTAACCTAACCCTATCCATTATCTTAACCTTAACCCTAACATTAATGATAAACAGGCCTAACTCTAACACGGAACCTAAATCTACCATAATTCTATCCCTAGTCCTAACCCTAAACCTAGCCCTAACCCTAGCTCAAAACCTAACCTTTATGCTAAACATAACCCTAAACCTAATGATAACCCTAGTTCTAACACTAACTCTAACCCTAACTCAAGGAATATTCCTACCCTTAACTCTAGTTCTAACCTAAGCTCTAACACTATCAATTACCCTAATAATAACCCTTACCCTAATGCTAACCATAAGCCTAACCCTAGCCCTATCACTAACGATAACTGTATCAATTACCCTAAACCAAACCTAAACCTTAAAACAAACCCTAAGTATACCCCTAACCCTAAGCTTAATGCTAATTTGAGCCATAAACCTAAATCCTTATCTAAGCCAAATCCTAATCCTAATAATTCCTCAATCTCTAAACCTAATCCTTACCCAGAACCTAACCCTAACACTAGAGTTAGCCATAAGCCTAACCCTGAAAATATCTCTAACCATAGCCTAGACCTGATATTAGCCTAGCACTCATCCTACCACTGAATCTAATACAAACACTAGCCACCATCCTAGCCCTAAACCTAGCCTTAATCATAACCCTAACCCCAACCCTAGCCCTAACCCTAACTCTAATGATCAGCCTACGTCTAAACCTAGCTATAACGCCATTCTTTAGCCTAAACTTAAACCTAACCCTATGCCAATCACTAGACCTAAGCTGAACACTAACCCTAGCCCTAATCCTAGCCCTAATTTAACCCTATACCAAACCCTAACTCTAATTTTAGCCCTATCACTAACTCTAACTATCACACAAGCCCTATCCCTAATTCTTAAACTATCCCTTACCATAACTCTAACCCTGGCCCTAACGCTTGCCCTATCCTTAATCCTAGTCATATCCTAGATATAACCTTACTATAAATGTAAGCCTACATCTAAGTCTAAGCCTAACACTAACACTAGCCCTAACCCTAATACTAATTGTAAAACTAGCCCTAACTGTAACCCTAGGACTAAAACAAAACTGAGAAATAGACCTAACCCTAAGCCTTAACTTAAACCAAACTCTAAACTACTAAAAAAAACTAATCCTAGACCTAATGGAGCCTTAACCCTAAACTTAAAACTAACCCTGACCCTGAATCATATCCTAATCATATCCTAATCACTCTCCCTAGCTCTAAACATGACACTAACTTTAAACCAAACCTTAACAGTAAACCAAGCCCTAATGTGAGTCCTAACTCAAACCCTAAAACTAACCCTGACCCTGACTCCTATCCTAAAAATAACTCTAACTCTAAATATCACCCTAACCATAAAACTAACACTAACACTAGAACTACCCCAACCCTAACCCTAAAGCTAATCCTAATTGTAACCCTTTTTCTTACATTACCTATTTAAACCTAGCCCTAACACTAACACAAAATCTAGCCCTAATCCGAGCCCTACACCTAGCTTTAACCCTATCCATAACCATAACACTACCCCTAACACTAGCTCTAACACTATCCCTAACCCGAAGCAAACTCTAACCCTAATGGTAACCCTAGACCTATCCCTAATCCTCAGCCTAATCAAAACCCTCAGCATATTAATATTCCTAACCTTACCCTCATTCTAGCTCTAACGCTATCCCAAACCTTAACCCTAATCGTGACCCTTATTCTGACCATAACACTAACCTAGGTCTAAACGGTAGACCAAACCATAACATTAACCCTACCAGTAACCTTATACCTAAACCGGACCCTATCACTAGCCCTAGACCTAAACCTAATCTTAAATCTAGATTTAACTCTAGCTCTAGACCTAAACAAAAACCTAGCCTTAGCTCTAACAATTACCCTTAACTTAACACAAAGCCTAACCCTATCCCTAGACATAAATCTAGTCCCAATTCTGGCTTTAACCTTATCTCTAACTCTAACCTGACAACTGACCCTGCCTTTAACACTAAACTTATCTCTAAACCTGACCTAACCAAAAACCTAAACCTAACACTAGACATAGCCATAACCCTAACCTTACAACTAGCCCTAATCATAATCCTTGCTCTTACATTACCCATAGCCCTAACTCTATGCCTTAACCTAACACAAAACCTAGAGCGAATTCTAGGCCTAAATCTAGCCCTAATTGTAACCCCAATCCAAACCCTAGCCCTAAACCTAACCCTTAATGTAACCATAACTTAGTCTAAAACCTTACTCAAAGTCTCACCTTTACCATAAATATTAACTTAGACCTATAAATTACTCTAAACCCTAACCGTAGCCATAATCCTGAACTTAACCCTATCCCTAAATCTAGCTCTAAAACTACACCTTACCTAACCCTGCACCTAACTCTATTGATAACCCTAGACTTAACCCTAACTGTAACCCTAACCTAACCAGAAAACTAACAATAGACCTAACCCTAAAACTAACACTCACCATAGCCCTAAGCCCAGCTCAAAACCTAACCCATACCATACACCTAAACATAACTGTAGCCTTAACATTAACCCTAAAGCTAAATTGAAACCTAAAACTAAAACTAAACCTACATCTAACCATACCCATTACACTAACCCTTATTTTAACTCGATGATAACCCTAGCCTAACCTTAACCCTAACCTTTAACCTACCATAATCCTGTTCCTAGACCTAAGGCTGAACCTAATACTTGACCTAGCCATAGAACTAACACTAGCTCAAACTCTACCCCTTACCCTAAACATAACTCTAGCCCAAAACCTAACCCCAAACTTAGCCCTAATCCTAAACATAACCATAGCCCAAACCCTAGCTCTAACTCTATCCATTACTCTAGCCATAACACTAAACCTAATGTTAAACCCAGACCTCACTCTTACCATAACCGTAAATCTATCCCTAGCCCTAATTCTAACATGAAGCCTCAAACTAGACCTAACACTTACTCAGTCCCTGACCATTACCCTTAACCTAACCATAAAAAAATGATAAGCCTAACCTTATCCCTAACCCTAGCCCTAATTCTAAACCTAAAACTCGACTTCACCTTACCTCTAACCCAACCAATTACCCTAACCTTAACCATAAACGTCATGAAAATGCTAGGCCTAAACCTAAACCTACTCTAACCCTAACTGTAAACCGAATCCTAAACCTAACCATAAACCTAACCTTTGCCATAGTCCTAACCATAGCTCAAACTCTAACAATCATGAAAAACTTAACACTAACACTACCCCTAAACCTAAACCTAACCCTAACCCTAACCCGAAATCTAAATCTATCCATTACCTTAAACCTAATGCTGATCTTAATCATAACCCTAGACCTAATCCTAAACCTAACACTATCCTTAGCACTAACCCTAGCTGAAACCCTAACCCATACCCTAAACCTAAACCTAGCCTTAACCCTAACCCTATCCCTAAATCTAGCCCTAATCATAAACATATACCTAGCTCTAACCCTAGATCTAACCCTATCCATTACCCTAATGATAACCATAAAACTAATGCTAACCCTAGGCCTTATTCTAACCCTATCTATTACCCTAAATCTAACCTGAGCCCTAAACCTAACCTGAAGCATAAACCTAACCTTATCCATTATCCTAACCCAAACTTAAACCTAACGCTAATTTGAGCCATCACAGTAAACCTCAACCTAACCCAAACCCAAAACCTGACTCTATTATACTACCTCTAGCTCTCAACTTGAACACCCTAAACCTTACTCTGAAACTAGACCTAGCAATAAATCTTACCCTAAAACTATCTATAAACATAACCCTAGACCTGATATTAGCTCTAGCCCTAATTTTTGCCATAACCCTAACAAATGCTAGCCCTCATCCTAACCCTAAACCTAGCCTTGATTCTAACCCAAACACTAACTCTAGCCCTATCCCTAATTTTATCCCTCTCCCTAGTTCTGAAAAACAACCAGGGTAACACTAACCATATACTTAGACCTAACACAACCTTAACCCTAACCCTAAAACTAACCCTAACACTAACCCTAACCCTAACTCTAAACCTAAACCTAATCCTAAACCTCACTCTAAACCTAACCGTAATCCTAACACTAACCCTAAAATTATCTATAACCCTAAATGAAATACTAATGCTAAACCTAACACTAACCCTAACACTAAGCCTAAGTTAACCCAATTCTAAATTTAAATGTAACACGAACCCTAACCTTAACCCTAACTCTAACCCTAACCCTAAACTGAATTCTAACCTAACCCTAACCCTTACCATCACATAAACCTAAACCTAAATCTAACCCTAACCTTATCACTAACAGTAAACCTAACCGTAACCATAACCCTAACTATAACCCTAACAAAAACGTAACCCAAAACCTAACACTAAACCTAAAACTTATGCTAACAATATTTCTAACACTAAGCCTTAACCTAACACAAACCCTAACCAAAACCTTAACCATAATCCTCACCTAACCCTAACGCTAAAGCTTACCTAACCCTTACTGTAATTCTAACTTTAACACTAACCCTAACACTAACACTATTCTAACTTTAACACAAATTATAAACCTAACCATACCACTAAGCCTAACTCTCACCCAGACCTTTCCTAACCCAAACACTAAACCTAACCCTACAACTAAACCTAACCCTACCCTAACACAAACCCAAACCCTAATTTTACCCTAATACGAATTTGAATCATAATCCTTAACGTAATCCTAAACCTTAATCTAACCCTAAACCTAAACTTAATCCTAACAATAACTTTAACCCTAACTGTAACACTAACCCCAAATCTAACCCTAACCATAACACAAATACTAACTCTAACCATAACCCTAACCTTAACCTAACCTAACCCTAAACCTAAACTAACACTAACCCTAAATCTAACCCTAACTCTATAACTAACCCTAATATATTTCCTAAACATAACTCTAACCCGAACCCTAATACTAACACGAACCCTAATACTAACACAAACCCTAACCTTAATCCTTATCCTAATTCTAACACTAACACTAACCCTAACCCTAATCCCAACCCTAACCCTTTCACTAACCCTAACCATAATCCTACACTTAACACTAACCCTAACCCAAACACAAAAACAAACCATTACCATAATACTAACCCTTACCCTAATCCTAAATCTAACCTAAAACTATTGCAAAACTTAACACTAAATATTACCCTAGACCTAATCCAAACACTAACCCTAAAGCTAACCCTAACACTAATCCTAAGTGTAAACTTCAGCTTAACCCTAAATCTAAACCTAACCCTAAACCTAAACCTATCACTTATCCTAACTCTAAACCTAACCCACACCCTGACTCTAACCCTCAACCTAAACTTAAACTTAACACTAACCCTAAACTAAAACTAACATTAACAATAACTCTAACCCTAATCATAATGTAACACTAACCCTAAACCTATCCCTAAACCTAATTTTAACTTTAACCATAACCATAACCCTAAGTGTAACCCTAACACCAACCATAACCTAAACCCTAACACTAAACATAACCCTAACACTAACCCTAACCCTAACACTAACACTAATACAAATTTTAACTGTAACCATAATCCAAAACCTAACCCGAACCCGAACCCCAACCATAACCATAACCCTAAACCTAACCCTAACACTAACCCTAACCCAAACAGTAAATATAACACTAACACTAACTCTAACCCTAACCCTAACCCTAACACTAACTCTAAGCCTCACCCTAACCCTAATCCTTACATAACCCTAACACTGAACCTAATACTAAACCTAACACTAACCCTAACACAAATGTTAACAATAACTCGTAAACAAATGCTAACCCTAAACCTAACACTAACATTAACCCTATGTGTAACCTTATTCCTAACCATAAACCTAATGATAAATGTAACGCTAAAACTAACCCTAACACTAACCCTAAGGCTCACTATAACCCTAATCCAAACAATAACCCTAACTCCAACCCTAACACTAAATGTAATGCTAAATCTAACCCCCCAAATAACACTAACCCTAACAGTAAATCTAACCCTAATCCTAACTGTAACCCTAACCCTAAACCTAAATCTTACCTAAATATTACCCTATCCCTACCTCTAACCGTAACAATAACGGTAACCCTAAACCTTTCCAAACCGTAACCCTAAACCTCACACTAACCCTAACCATAAACCTAACACTAACACTAACTCAGAACCTAACACTAAACCTAAACCTAACAATAACCCTAACCAAAACTCTAATGCTAATCCAAACACTAACAATAACCCTAAAACAAACTCGAACCCTAAATCTAAACCTAATACTAACACTAACCCTAATGATTACACTAATATGAACCCTCACCCTATCCCTAACCTTAAACTAAACATAAACTAAACCTACCCCTAACTATAAACCTAACAATAAACCTAAATCTAAACCTAACAATAACACTAACCCTAACACTAACCATATCCCTAACTATAAAACTAACATAAACCTAACTATAACCTAACCAAAACTAACAATAACCCAAACACTAACCTTAATTCTAACCCTCAACCTAAACCTAACTCTAACCCTAACCCTAACACTAAACCTAATCCTAAACCTAACCCTAACACTAACCATAACCCTAACCATAAATTAAACTTAACCTAACTATAAACCTAACCAAAAATAACCCTAATTGTAACCATTACCTTAACTCTAATCCTCACTCTAAACCTAAACTTAACACGAACCCTAATCCTAACCATAAAATGAAAGCAAGCACTAACCCTAACCTGAATCTAACCCTAACAATAACCTTCACCGTAACCCTAACTCTAACACTAACACAAAACCTAAACCAACACTAACCTTAATCTAACCCTAACCATATCCCAAACCCAAACCCTAACTCTAACCTTAAAGCAAAGCCTAATCCTAATATTAACCATAAACTTCACCCTAAACCTAAACCTTTACCTAACACTAGCCCTAACCCTAATGTAACACTAACTCTACCTAATTCTTACCCTAAAACTAAACCTAAAACTAACCCTAACCCTAACAAGAACTCTAAAGTTAAACCTAATCATTACATTTACCCTAACCCTAACTCTAACAATAACCCTAACAAAAACCCTAAGCTTAACCCTAACCTAGCACTAATTCTAACACTAATCCTAATGCTAAACCTAATCCATATCCTATACCTAACCCTAACTGCAACCCTAACCCTAACCCTAAGCCTCACCCTAACCCTAACCTCAAACCTATAACACTAAACCTAAAAATAACATTACCTATAAACCTAAAGATAATTGTAACCCAAACTCTAATGCTAACCCTAAACCTAACCCTAATCTTAAAACTAATCCTAAATTTAACTGTAACCCTAAACCTAAACATAACAAGAGTGCTAACCCTAACACAAACCCTAACTCTAACCCTATCTCTAATTTAACCCTAACACTAATCCTAACACAAACACTAATCCTAAACCTAACCCTAACCTTAACCCTAATACTAACCCTAAACCTAACCCTAACCCTTACCCTAAACTAAATCTAACCATAAACCTAACCCTTATTGTAACACAAACAAACTATAACACTAACCATAATCCCAACACAAAATCTAACCCTATACTTAACACTAACACTAACCCTAACCTTAACCCTATCCGTAACACTAAAACTAACATAAATTGTAACCATAACCCAAACCCTAACCCTAAAACTTACGCTAAGCCTAATTATAAGCCTAACCCTAACATTAAACCTTAGCCTAATTCTAAAACTAATGCAAACCCTAACCCTAATCGTAAAACAAACCTTAACCCTAACACTTACCCTAACCCTAACCCAAACCTAACCCTAACCAAAACCTAAGACTAACCCAAACCCTTGCCCTATCCTTAACACTAACCCTAATCCCTAAACCTATCCTTAAAACTAACTATACCCTAATTCTAACCCTAGTGGTAAGAAATAGGTTAACCCTTAACCTAATAATAATACTAACCTTAAAAATCTCCCTAACTCTAACACTAAAAATAACCCTAAACTTAACCCAGAATCAAACAGTAACCCTAAACCTAAACCAAATACAAACCCTAAACATAACCCTAAACCTAACACTAACTCTAACCCTAACCCTAACCCTACCCTAACACTAACCATAAGGCTCACCCTAACCATAACCCTCACACTATCCCTAACCCTAATTAAAACACTATCCGTAAACCTAACTCTAACACTGACACAAACATTAATCATAACCCTAACCATAAGCCTAAATGTTACACTAACCCTAAACATAATCAGAACACTAAGCCTAACCCTAACCCTAACCCTAACACTAACCATAACACGAATCTTAACCCTAACACTAACCCTAAAAATAACCCTAACCCTAACACTAACCCTAAAAGTAACCATAACCATACCACTAAAAATATCTTTAACACTAACCCTAACACTAACCCTAACCCTAACCCTAAGCATAAAGTAACCCTAACCATAACCATAACCATAACCCTAACACAAACCCTAATACAACACATAACTCTAAATTAACACTAACCATAACCGTTTCCTAAATTTAAAACTAAACCTAACACTAACACTAAACTTACCACTAAGTCTAACCCTAAACCTATCAGTAACCCTAACACAAACCATATCTCTATCACTAACCCTAAACCTAGCACAAACCTTAAACCTAACACTAACCCTATCCCTAACCCTAACCTTAACCATAATACTAACACTAACCCTAAAATTAACCGTAACACTAACCCTAACGTACCCGTAACTCTAAAACTAACCCTAACCCTAACCGCATGCCTCACTTTAGCACTCTTACTAAGCATAACCTAAAACCTAAATCTTACATTAACCCTAACACAAACCATAACCATAACACTTACCCTAACAAAAATCATAACTCTATCCCTAGTACTTACACTAACACTATCCCAAATCCTAATCCTAAACCAAACTCTAAACCTAAACCCAACCATAACCCAAACCCTAACTGTAAGTCTAATTCTAACCCTAAAACTAACCCTAACCATAACCATAAATATAATTCTAAAACTAACCCTAACCTTAACTTTGACCTTAACCGTAACACTAACCCTAACACTAATCATAATGCAAAATTAACCGTAACCTATCCTGAAACCTAAACTTAACCCTAACTCAAACCTTAATTCTAACCCTAACCATAAGCCTAACACTAACCCAAACCTAACTCTGACCCTTAAACTAACACTTACCCTAACCATAACAGTAACCCTAAAGCTAACCATAACCTAAAATTAAACATAAACATAACCATCACTCTAACACTAACACTATTCATAACCCTAACCCTAATGTAACCCTAATCCTAACCCTAACGCTAACCATAACAAAAACCCTAACACAAACCATAACAATAATCTTAACCTAACTCTAACACTAACCCTAAACTTACATAACTCTAACCCTAACCCAAACCCTAACTCATCCCTAACATTAATTCAAATGTAAATCTCAACACTAACCCGTACTCCAACCCTAATTTATATTAACCCTAACCCTAATCCTAACCCTAAATCTATCACTATCCTTAACCACAACTATAACCTAACCCTAACACTAACCCTAACAATAACACTAAAGCTAACCCTAATCTTAACCCTAAAAGTAAACCTTAGCCTAACTCTAACATAATAGTAACCATAAAACTCTCCCTAACCCTAACCTTAACACAAAACCTAAACCTAATCTTAACCCTAACATAAACAATAACACTAACGCTAACACTAATACTAACACTAACCCTAACGTTAAAACTAACCCTAAGACCAACCCTAACCCTACATTTAAACCTAACCCTGATCCTAACCGTAACCCTAACCCTAAACCTAAACCTTACCTAAACATAACACCAACCCTAACCCTAGCAATAACACTAACCCTAAATCTAAACCGAATCCTAACCCTAACCCTCACCCTAACCTTATCCCTAAAGTAACCCTTTCCTTAACCCACACCCTAATTCTTAAATAATCCCTAACACAAATCATAAGCCTAAACCTAATCTAACCCTAACCCTTACCTAACCCTAATTCTAACCATCCCCTGAACTCTAAACTTAACCCACTCCCTAACCCTAATGCTAAACCTAATACTAATGCTATTTCAAACCTTAACACTAACCCTACATTTAACTATAACACAAACGTAACACTAACGCTAAATCTAATCCTAAACCTAACCTTAACACTAACCATAACACTAACACTAACCCTAACACTAACCATAACCCTATTGCTAAGCCTAACACTCTACCTAACCCTAACACTAAACCTAACTCTTACACTAACTCTAACACTAACTTTAACCATAACACTAAACCTAAGCCACAACCTAACCCTTACCCTAACCCTAAACCTAACCCTAACACTGACCCTAACACAAACCTTAACCCTAAACTAACCCTAAAAGTAACACTAACACTAACAATAACACAAATTGTAAATGTTACCGTAAACCAAACCCTAAACGTTATTCTAAACCAAAACCAAACCTTACACTTAAAACTAACCCTGACACTACCCCTAACTTTAACTCTAACACTAACCCTAAACCTAACCCCAAACCTAAACCTAACACTAACTCTGACCCTAACCTTAACTCTAACACTAATCCTAAACCTCATGGTAACCCTTACCCTAACACTAACAGTATCTGTAACCCTATCCCTAAACCTAACCCTAACCATAACCCTAACAGGAACCCTGACCTTAACAGTAAAATTAAAACTAACACTAACACTAAACCTGAACCAAAAACTAACCCTCACCCTAACCCTAACATTAATCATAAACTTAATCAAAAATCTAATACTATACCTAATCCTAACACTAAGCCTAACACAAAGCCTAACCCAAACACTAAACCTAACCCTTACTTAACCCTAAACATAACTCTTACCTAATTCTAATCATAAACCTAACACTAAACCTAAACCTAACCATAACTGTTAACACTACTCTTACTCCAATTCTAACCCTATCACTAACCCTAACCCTAAACCTAACTCTAAACCTAACACTAAGGTTAACCCTAACTTAAAACCTAACACTAACTATAACCCCAAATCTAACCCGAACCCGAACCCTAAGCCTCACTATAACCCTAATCTTAACCATAACCCTAACAGTAACCCAACACTAAAACTAATGCGAAACCTAAACCCACGACTAACCCTAACCCTAACACGAAAGCTAACCCTAATCCTCAATGTAACCCTAACCATAATCCTAAACATTACCTAAACATAACGCTATCCCTAAATGTAACCATAACAATAAACCTAATCCTATACCTAACCCAAACCTAACCCTAATCTTCACACTAACCTTAACCCCAAACCTAAAAATAACACTAACCCAAACCCTAACAATAAACCTAAACCTAACTATAACCCTAACCAAAACTCTAACACTAAATCTAACCCTAACCCTAACAGTAACACTAACCCTAACCCTAAACCTAAACCTCATACTAACACCAATCCTAACACTTACACTTACACGAACCCTCACCCTATCCATAATATTAAGCTAATCCTAAGCTAAACATAACCCTAACTCTATCCCTAACACTGAACCTAATCCTAACCCTCACCCTATTGCTAACACTAACCATAACCCTAACCATAAAACAAACCTAACACTACCAATAATCTTAACCCTAAATCTAACACTCACCCTAAACATAAACCTAATACTAATCATAATCCTAACCCTAACATGAACCTAAACCCTAACCCTAACCCGAACCTAACCTTAACACTAACCTTCATTGTAACCCTAACCCTAAACATAACACTAAAACAAAACCTAAACCAAACACTAACCTTAACTTAACCCTAATCATATGCTAACCCTTATGCTCACCCTAACCTTAGAGCTCAAACTAACCCTAACATTAACACTAAACCTCACTCAAAACCTAAACCTTTACCTAAAAATAACCCTAACAGTATAACTAACACTAACAGTATTCCTAAAATTAACTATAACCCTAACCCAAACAATAACACTAACCCTAACCCAAACAATAACACTAACCCTAATATAACCCTAACCCTAAACCTAAACCTAACACAAATGCTTACGCTAATATGAACCCTAATCCTAACCCTGAGCCATATTTTACCCTAACACTAACCCTAAAACAAACAGCAATCCTAAACATAACCCTAACACTAAACCTAACCCTAAACCTAACCCTAAACCTAAAACTTACCTAACTCTAACCCTAATCCTAACCATTTCATAACCCAAACTATAAGTGTAACCATAACCCCAATACAAACCCTATCTCTAAACCTAACACTAAACCTAACCCTAAATCTAACACTAAAACTAACACTGGTTGTAACCATAACCCTAATCCTAACTCTAAAACTTACTCTAATCCTAATTCTAACCATAACCTTAAAATTAACCTAACCCTAAACCTAACACTAACCTTAACCCTAACCCTAAACAAAATTCTAAACACTAACCTAACACTAACCTTAACCGTAACATAAGCCCTAAACCTAACCCTAACCAAAACCTAACCCTAACCAAAACCTAACACAAACCAAAACCCTTTCCCTATCCTTAATACTAACCCTATCCCTATCTTTATCATTAATGTACCCTAATCCTAAACTTAATGGTAAGAAAAATCTTTACACTAATCCTAATGATAACACTAACCCTAACCCTAAGCCTAAAGTAACCCTAATCCTAACCCTAACACTAACTGTAACCTTACAGAAACCCTAACCCAAAACATAAATTTAACCCTAACCAAACACTAACCCTAACCGTTTCCTAACTTTAAACATAACACTAAACATCACTCTAATCCTAACACTAACCATAACACCAACACTATACCTTTCACTTACCTAACCCTAACCCTAAACCTAACATTAACCCTATCCCAATCCCTAACCCTAACCCTTACCCTAACCCTTACCCTAACCCTAACACTAACCCTAACCTACCCATAACCATAAAACTAACCCTAACCCTATGCCTATGCCTCACTTTAAATGTCTTTAACTCAAAACCAAAATCTAACTTTAACCCTAACACAAACCCTAACAATAACACTTACCCTAACACAAATCATAACTCTAACCCTAAAACTAACCCTAAAACTAACCTGAAACCTAATCCTAATCCTAACTCTGAAACTAACCCTAAACATAAACCAAACTCTAACTCTAACACTAATTCTAATCCAAAAACTGTACCTAACCATAACCCTAAATGTCATCTTAAACTAAACACTAACCTTAACCTAACCCTAACCCTAATCCTAACCACAACCCTAATCCTAACCATAAGGCTAACCATAACCGTGACTCTAACCCTAAGCCTCACCCTAAACCTAACCCTAAACCTAACACTAACCCTAATCCAAACAAAAATCTGACCCTAACCCTAATAATAACGGTAAAACTAACCCTAACCCTAATTTTAACCATAACCCAAACACTAAATCTAACCTTAATACTAACCTTAACCCTGACCCTAAACCTAAGCCTGAACCTTTCACAAACCCTAACCTTAATCCTAACATGAACCATAAGTCGAACTCTAAACATAAAATAACCCTATCCCTAAACCTAACACTAATCTTAAACTTAACCCTTACCCTAACCTTAACATTAACCCTAATCCTAACACTAACCCTAACACTAACCTTAACCCTAACCCTAAACCTAAACATAAATCTTACAACAACCCTAAACTTAATCCTAACATGAACCATAAACCTAACCCAAAGCGTAATTTAACCTAAATCCTAACCCTAAACCTAACATTAATCTTAACTCTAACCCTTACCCTAACCCAAACACTAACCCTAATCCTAACCCTAACCCTATCCTAATACTAACCCTAAACCTAATTCTAACCCTAATCCTAACCTTTATCATAACCCTAACCATAACCCTAACCTAACCCCTACACAAACCCTAAACCTAAAGCCAACACTAAATTAAACACTAGTTCTAATACTAACCCTAACCTAACCATAAAACTAATAGTAACTCTAACCTTAACCATAACCCTAAGCCAAAATTTTACCCTAAACTTTACCCTAGCCCAAACATTAACCCTTACAATAAAGGAAACCCTAATCCTAATACAAACCATAAACCTAATCCTAACTCTAACCCTAAAAGCAACTGTAACCCTATCCCTAACACTAACCCTAACACTAACACTATCACTAACTATATCTCTAACCTTAACACTAACCCTAAAACTATCCCTAACACTAAGCCTAACACTAACCCTAACATTAACACTAAACCTAACTCTAACTCTAACCCTCACCCTAACCGTAAACCTAACACTAATAATAACACTAACACTAACCCTAACTGCTGGGAGCCATTAGCCAAGTAGGTATGACAATTTCCTTGCCAGCGTACCCCATGTTGCTGACATGTTGCAGTGACATTGAATGTAGGTGACCTTGCTCAAGGACCAGGGCGGATCTGGGATTAGGGTGTTCCTGGTTTAAGATAATTGGGTTTAGGGCGTTCCAGGTTAGGGCATTCCAGGTTTAAGATTATTCCTCCTGGGAATAGGGCATATCCTGCTGCCTGAGTTCCCCTTGAGTTCTCAGGGGATTCAGACAGTATATTTTGGAGATAGAAGCCCAGTGGATTTGGATTTGGGCAGAGAACTTGGATTTGGGCAGAGAACGTGGATTTCCCCAGAACGTGATTGTAGACGGCTGGTGTGAGTTCGGGAATAAAGAGTTGCTGTTTGAATCTACAAGCTGTGTGGTGGCTCGTGATTGTGTGCCCAGCCAGACTGCGGCATTTGTGCCCAGCCAGACTGTGGCACCTAACTATAACTCTAACCCTAACACTAACACTAACCCTAACCTTAACCCTAACAAAAATCCTAAAGCTGACTCTAACCCTAACCTTAAACCTAACACGAAAAATAAACTTAATCCTAACCCTAACCTAACCTAACCCTAAACCTAACACTAACACTAATCTTAACCCTAACCCTATCTTGAAGCCAAACACTAACCTAACCCTAACGCTCACCCTAATCCGAACCATAACCGAAATCTTAAAATTAATCCTAACCATAACTCTAAGACAAATCCTAAACCAAACTATAAAACTAACCCTAACCCTAACACTAACACTATACCTATCATACCTGAAACCATAAAACTAACACTAACCTTAATCCTATGCCTCACTCTAACCCTCTTCCTAACCATAACCCTAATTGTAACTCTAATCCTAACTCTAACACTATCAATAACCCTAAGCCTAAGTATAACACTAAACCAAACACTAATCCTAAACCTAACCATAACCCTAAATGTAAAACTAACCCTAACCCTAAACATAATCCAAAACATAACATTAACCCTATCCTTAAACCTAACCCTAATCCTATTCCTATCACTAACCCTAACTCTAATCCTATACCTAACACAACACTAACACTAACCCTGACTGTATCCCTAAACCTAAACCCAACCATGACCTAAGCTTAACAATAACCTAACCCTTACCCTAACAGTAATGTTAATATTAACCCTAATCCTAACACTGCACCTATCCTACCCATTACTGTAAAACTAACACTTACCCTAAACCTACGCCTCACTCTAACCCTCTTCCTAACCATAAGCCTAACTGTAACTCTAACACTAACACTAACCCTAAACCTAAGTATAAAACTAACCCAAACACTAACCCTAACCCTAACACTAAACCTATTTTTAACCCTAACACAGATATCCTAAACATAAACCTTACCCTAAAATAAACCATAATTCTTACCCTAACACTAACCTAACACTAACCATAACCTTGATCTTATCGCTAATTCTAAAACTAATTCTAACCCGAACCCGAACCCTAACACTAACCCTAACCCAAAAACTACCTTAAACCTAAACCTAACCCTAACATTAAACAAACCATAACCCTACTTTAACACTAATTCTTGCCTGAGCCTAAACCTAAAAGTAACCCTAAACATATATCTAACCCTAACACTATCCCTAACTTTAACCATAACACTAACAGATACACTAAACTTAACAGTAACACTTAACCTCACATTAAACCTAACACTGAAAAGATCCCTAATCCTAACCCTAACCCTAACATTAACCGTAACACTAACACTAACACTATTCTACCTGTAAGGCTAAAACTAACCCTAAACCTAATCCAAAGCCTCATTCTAACTCTATTCCTAAACATATCCCTTGCTCTAACACTATCACTAACCCTAACAGAAACCCTAAATCTAACCCATACCCTAACACAAAACATGTCGCTTAACCTAACCCTAATATCAACACTAACCATAACCCTAAACCAAATTCTAAAACTAACCCTAAACCTAACCCAAACACTGACCTTAACCCTAACCCTAAAACTAACCCTAACCATAACCATAATCCTAAATATGAAACTAACCCTAACATTTAACCTAACCCTAACAGTAACATTGATCCTAAACCTAACCCTAGCCCTAAACCTAAACCTATACCTAACCTAAAACTAACACTAACACTAAAGCTAACAAAAAACCTAATCCTAACCCTAACACTAACCCTATCCCTATTTCTAACTCTAAGCTTAAAGCTAACCCTAAACCTAACACTACACCTAACAATAACTCTAACACTAATCCTAACACTAAACCTAACCGTAACCCTAACACTAACCTCAGGCCTAACCTTAAGCCTAACAATATCCCTAAATCTAACACTAAATCTAACTGTAATACTAACTGTAACACTAAACCTAATCCAAACCCTAACACAGAACCTAAAAGTAACCCTAAACCTAACACAAAACCTAACTTTTTCCCTAACACTAATACTAAACATAAACCGAAGCCTAACCCTAACCCTAACCCTAACCCTAACCTTTACATTAAAACTAAACATAACCCTAAACTAAATCCTAAGTGTAACACTAAGCCTAACCGTAACCCTAACCCTAACACTATCTCTAAACCTATTCCTAACCATAAAACTATTCCTAACTTAACCCTAACACTAACAGAAAGCCTAACCCTAAACCTAAACCTAATCCTAACCCTAACCCTAACACTAACCCTAAAACTAATCCTAACGCAAAGCCTAATCCTAACCCTAACACTAAAGATAACTCTACCAATACTGCTAACACTAACACTAAACCTAATCCAAACCGAAAGGTAACCCTAACCCTAACCCTAACACTAACACTACCCTAAACCTAAAACTAAACTAACAATAGCTCTAACCTTAAATTCAACCCTAAAACAAACGCTAACACTAACCCTAACCCTAACCATAACCTTAACACTAGCTAACCTAACCATGACCCTAAGTAAACCTAACCTTAACGGTTACCCTAACAAGAAACTTAAAGGCCAACCCTAATTCTAACCCTAACACTAACCCTAACCCAAAACATAACTTAATTCTAACCCTAAACAATAGCCTAATCCTAATCCTAATCATAACACTAACCCTAACCATAACACTAACCCTAAGAATAACACTCAACCTAACCCTAAGAATAACACTCAACCTAACCCTAACCCTAAGAGTAGATCTAACTCTAATCATAACCCTAAACTTAACCCTAATCCTTACCTTATCACTAACCTAACACTAACACTAACCCTAACACTAACACTAACCCTAACACTGTCCCTAACCCTAACCTAACTCTAACCATAACACAAATCCTAACCCTAAGCAAAACCCTAACCCTAAGTGTAAACTTACCCTATCACTAACACTAAACTAACACTAACCCTAATCTTAACTCTAACCCTAAC
Organism: Marmota flaviventris; assembly: GCF_047511675.1. Lineage (NCBI taxonomy): Eukaryota > Metazoa > Chordata > Mammalia > Rodentia > Sciuridae > Marmota > Marmota flaviventris. The sequence continues at coordinate 24,933,317 of NC_092515.1, read as the reverse complement.
TATAAGCATAACCCTAAACCTAAACCTAACCAAAACACTAACGCTAACCCTAACACTAAACCTTACGATAAACCAAACCCTAACTCTAAAACGAACTCTAATCCTAACCCCAAACATAAACCTAATCCTAATCCTAACACTAATCATAACATAAACCGTAAACTTAACCCTAACCCTAATCCTAACCTAAATCTAATCCTAACCTTAAATTTACAACTAACCCTAACCCTATCACTAACCCTCATCCAAACCTTAACCCAAACACTAACACAAATCCTAACACTAACCCAATCCCTAACCCTAAACCTAAACCTAACACTAACATGAACTCTAACCCGAACCCTAAAACTAACCATAAACCTAATACTAACCCTATTTTAACCCTAAACCTAACCCTAAACTTAACCTTAACACTAACCTTAAAGCTAAATGAACCCTAACCCTTACACTAACACTAACCATAAGCCTAATGCCATCACTACCCCTAACCTTAACTGTAATCCTCACCTTAACTCTAAACCTAACCCTAAACCTAAACCTCACAGTAAACCTATCCCTACACTATTATGAACCCAAACCTAACCTAACCCTAACCAACCCTAACCTAATCCTAACTCTAACTCTAACACGAACCCTAAACTTAAAACTAGACATAACCCTAATTTAACCTAACCATAACCCTAACCCTAACCTAAAGTTAACACTAACCATAACACTAACCCTAACCTTTAACACTAACACTAACACTAATCCTATTCTACCAATAAATCAAACACTAATTCTAACCATAACCCTAACCCTAAACTTAACACTAACCCTAACACATCACTTACTCTAACACTAACCCTAATCCTACCATGAACCCTAACCCTAACCCTAACTGTAATCCTAACCCTAACCCTAACCTTAACCCTATCCCTAATCCTAACCATAAACCTAACACAAACTGTAATCCAAACCATAATCCTAAACCTAACCTAACACTAAAAAATACCCTTAACTAATCCTAACCCTAAGTGAACAGTAACCAAAACACTAAACCAAACCATAACCATAAAGTAAACAAAAACATAATCCTAACCCTATCACTAACACTAACACTAAACAAAACACTAACCATAATTATAACACTAACCCTAACTGTAATCCTAACGCTAACACTAACCCTAATTCTAACCCTAACCCTAACCCTAACCCAACCTTAACCCTAACACTAAACCTAACTTTAACCCTACTCTAACTCTAACCATAATCCAAACATAAACTTAATCCTAACCCTAAAACAATCTTAATCCTAATCCTAAACCTAACACAAATTCTAACCTTAAATCTAACCCTAACCTTAACACTTACCCTAACACTACCCTAACCATACAACTAACAGTAACCCTAAACCTAACCTTATCCCTAACCGTACCCTAATTATAAACCTGACCTAACAATAAATCTGTTTACCCTAACACAAACCCTAAACCTAAGCCTAAACCTAATAATTACACCAACACTAACACTAACCCTAAAACTAACCCTAACACTATACTTAACTTTAAAACTCACCCAACCCTAATCCTAACCCTAAGATTTACCCTAACCCTAATTCTAACCCTTACCCTAACACTAACCCTAATCCTAACACTCAACCTAACATAACCCTAATCCTAACATTAACACTAAAACTATCCCTAACCTTATTGCTAACCCTAACCCTAATCCTAAAAATAACACTAAACCTAACCCTAACTCTAACATTAACACTAACCCTAACCTTAACCCTAACCCTAAACCTAACCAAAAACCTAAACCTCATCCTATGTGTAACACCAAACCTAACACCAATTATAATCCTATCACAAACTCTAACACTAACCCTTAACCAAAACCTAACTTTAATGATAATCCTAACCATAAACATATCCCTAAACCTAACACTAACACTAACACTAACCCAAATAAACACTACCCCTAAACCCATCTCTAACCCTAAAACTAACCCTAAAACTAATCCTAAACCTAACCCTCACCATTAACCTAACTTTAAATCTAACAGAAACCCAAAACTAATACTTATCCTAACCTTAACCATAACCTAACCTTAACCCTAAACCTTAAACTAACTTTAACCCTAATCCTAACACTAACTCTAACCCTAACCCTAAACCTTACCCTAAATCTAAACTTAAAACAAACCCTAACTCTATCCCTAACCATAACTTTATCCTAACCCTAACCCTAAACTAAATGCTAACCATAACCGAAACCATAACACTATCTGAAACACTAATACAAACCTAATTCTAAATGTACCCTTAATCCTAAGACTAATTCTAACCATAATATAAACCCTAACACAACCCTAGCACTAACTCTAAACATAAATATAAACCAAACACTAACCTTAACTCTAACCATATCAATAAACTTAACAATAACTCTAACACTAAATCTAACCCTAACCCTTAGCAAAACCATAAAAATTATGCTAATGTGAACACTTATACTAAACCTAAACCGAACACTAACACTAACACTAAACCTAACCATAACCATAATGCTAACACAAACACTAAGCCTAACCCTAACCCTAACTCTAACCCTAACTCTACCCTAACCCCATCCCTAATCCTAACACTAAACCTAATCCTAACTGTAACACTAACCCTAACACTAACCCTAATGCTAAACCGCACTCTAACTGTAAACCTAAACCTAACAGTAACACCTAAAACTAAACCTAACCCTAACCCGAACCCAACCTTAACCCTAACAATAACTAACCCTAACACTAACCACAACCCTTACTCCAACCCTAACCCTAACACTAACCCTAACACCAACACTATACATAAACCTAATACTAACCCTAACCCTAATCCAAATTTGAATCCTAACCATAACAATAAACCTAACCCTAACCCTAACACTCACCCTAACCCTAACCCTAAACCTAACACTAACCCTAACACTTACCCTAACACTAACCCAAACCCTAACCCTAAATTAACTCTAACCATAATCCTAACTGTAAGCCTAAACCTAACCCTAAAACTAACCCTAACACAAACACTAACTCTAAACCTAACCATAAAACTCATACAAACCCTAATCCTAACACTAACCCCTAACCCTAACTGTAACACTAACCCTAAAACTAACCCTAACCTTAATATTAATACTTACCCAAACCCAAAGCTAATCCTAAACCTAACCGAAAACCTAACAAAAACCGTAACTCTAACCATAATCCTAACCCTGTCCTAACGCTAAGCCTAACCCTACTCTATCCCTAACCCTAAACATAACCCAAAACTAATGCTAAAATTAAACTTATCCTTTACTCTAACTCTAACACTAACACTAACCCTAAATATAACCCTAACACAACACTTATCCTAACCTAACACTAACCTTAAACCTAACTCTAAAACTAACCTTAACCCTAACCCTAACACTAACCCTAAACCTAAATATAAACCTAACACAATCTCTAAACCTAACTCTTACCCTAACCCTAATATTAACCCTAACCCAAAATCTAACAGTAACTGTAAACCTAACCAGAACCCCAACCCTAACACAAAAACAACCCTAAACCTTACTTAACACTAATTGTAACCCTAATACTAAACCTAATTCTAACCCTAACTCTAACCATAAACTGACTCTAAACATCACCAGAACCCGAAATTGAAAAATTACCCTAACATGAACTGTAACCCAACCCAAACAATTTTTTTAACCCTAATTATAAAACTAACTCTATCCCTAACCATAACACCAACCAAAACCATAACACGAATCCTAACTTAACACTAACCGTAAATCTAACCCTAAATTAAAACATAACACTAACACAAACCCTAACACTATCGCTAACCCTAACCCTAGCAATCACCCTAACGTAACCCTAACTTTAACCCGAAACCAAAACCTAACCCTAACAATAAACCTAACTCTAACCTCACATTAAAAATATACCTAGCTCTAAACCAAAACCTAACACTATACCTAACCTTTACCCTAAAAGTGATACTAACCCTAAACCTAACGCTAAATCTAATCCTAATCCTAACTGTAAACTTAAATTTAACCTGAACACTAATGATAACACAAACCTTAATCCTAATCCTAACTCTAACCCTAATGCTTACCCTCACCCTAACCGTAACCATAACCATGACACTAACCCTAAACCTAAATCAAACCCTAACAATAACCCTACCCTAACTCTAATCTAACCCTAACCCTAACCATAAACAAAACACTAACCCTAAACCTAACACAAACCCTAGCCATAACCATAACAATAACCCCAACCTAACTCTAACCCTAACTTAACCCTAACCCTAATTCTAACCCTAATTTAACCCTAAACCTCACCCTAATTCTAACCCTAACCCTAAAACTTACCTTAAGCCTAAACCTAACCCGAACCCTATCACTAACCCTAAACCTAACCCTAAATCTAAACCTAACACAAACACTTACCCTAACCCTAAACCTAAACCTAACCCTAACCATGACTTTAACCCTAAACCTAACTCAAATGTTAACCTTAATCCTAACCCTAACCCTAACCCTAACCCTAACCCTGTAACAAACCCTAAACCAAATTATAACACTAATGTAACCAAACACTAAACCTAATGCTACCGAAACCTAAACCTAAACCTTACCCTATTATTAACACTAACACTAAAGCTAACCCGAATTCTACCACATAGCCTAACCCCAACCCTAACACTATCACTAACCCTGAAGCTAATCCTAACCCTAAACCTAAAACTAACCCTAATCCTGAAACTAAACTTAATCCTATTCATAACCCTAACCCTAACCCTAAACATAATCCTAACACAAGCCTGAAGCCTAACCCTAAACCTAAAACAAACCCTAACCCTAACCCTAACTTTTACACTAACACTTATCCTAAACATAACCCTAAATCTAAACCTAATCCTGTACATTAACCCAACCCCTAACCCTAAAACCAACCGTAACCCAACCCCTTAACGTAACTCTAAATCTAACACAAACCCTAACCCTAACACTAACCTTAACACTAACCCTAAACCTAACCCTAACTCTTAAACTAAACCTAACTTTGTCTGTAATTTTTACCCTTACACTAATGCTAATGCTAAACCTAACCTTAATCCTAACCTAAACCTAACCCTTTCCCTCAACCTAACACTAACCCTAACCCAAACCCTAACCTTAACAGTAACACCAAACCTAACCCTAATTGTAATGCTAACACTAACCTTAAAAATATACCTAACCCTAATATTATGCCTAACTCTAACTTTAATACTAACACTAACACTTACCCTACCCCTAAATCTAACACTAACCCTAACCCTAACCTAACATAACAGTAACACCACCCAAACCCTAATCGTAATCCTAACTCTAACCTTAAAAATATTCATAACTCTAACATTATTCCTAACTCTAACACTACAACTAACACCTACCCTATCCCTAAATCTAAACTAACTCTAACCCTAACCTTAAGATCAATTGCAATTCTAACCCTAACACTAACACTAACATTAACCCTAACCCCAACACTAAGCCTAAACCTAACCATAACACTAACACTAACACGAACAGTAACCCTAACCCTAATGATAACCCTACCCGTAATACTAACACTAACCCTAATTATAACGCTAACCCTAACACTAACCCTAATTCAAAACCTAACATTAACACTAACCCTAAACGTTACCATAATTCTAATCCTAACCCTAACACTAACCCTAGCCCTAACACTAACATAAAATAACCCTAATCCTAACAGTAACCCAAATCCTAATCATAATCCTAATACTACCCCTAACACTTATCCTAAACCTTGCCTTAATCCTAACTGTAACCTTAAATTTAGCACTAACCCTAACACTAAGGAAACCCTAACACTAACTTCAACACTAACCCTTCACCTAACCTTAACTTAAGTGCTAAACTAACAATAACCCTAATCCTAAAACTAACCTAACACTAAAACTAATCCTAAACCTATCCTGAAACCTAAACCTTACCCTAACCCTAACACTAACCCTAACCCTAATACTAAACTAAACACTAAAACTAATCCAAACACTAATCCTAACACTAAACCTAACCCTATCCATAACCCTAACACAAATACTAACCACAACTCTAACCATAACCCTAACCCTAACTGGAACCCTACACCTAACCCTAATGATAACCCTATGAGTAACGCTAATGCTAACTCTAACACTAAACCTAACCCTACCCTAATCCGAAATCTAGCATTAAAAGTAAACTTAATCCTTACCCTAACACTAACAATAACACTCACCCTAACCCTAACCCTAAAGCTAATACTAACCCTAACCCAAACCATGACACTAACACTAATGCTAACCCCAACACTAACCTATAAGTTTCCCTAGTCCTAACCATAAACCTGAACCTATCAGTAACCCTAAATCTAACCCCAACCCTAAGCCTAACACTAACCCTAAAGCTAACTAAACCTAACAATAACCCTAATCCTCACTCCTACACTAACTCTAAAACTAATCCTAACCCTAACCCTTACCCTAACATCAACACTATCCCTACCACTTACCCTAACACTAACCCTAAACCTAACCCTAACACTGACATTAACCCTGAATTTAACCCTAACCATTACCCTAACCATAAACCTAACCCTAACAATAACACAGACTCTAACCCTAACCCTAACACTAATTATTTCCCTAAAATAAAACCTAATCTTAATACTAACCCTTACCGTAACCCTAATCCTAACACTAACCCTAATTGTAACTATAACCCTAACCCTAACACTTACCCTAACCTAATCTTAACCCTAACCCTAAAACTAACCCTAACATGAATCCTAAACATAACACTAATCATAACACTAACCCTAAACCTATCCCTAACACTAACCATAAATCTAACCCTAATTCAAACCCAAAAACTAACCCTAACTTAACCCTAACCCTAAACCTAGTACTAACCATTACTGTATCACTAACATTATTCCAAAACCAAACCCTAATACAAAATTTAACAAAAACCCGAACACTAACCCTAACCCTAACCATAACACTAACTCTAATTCTAACCCTAACCCGAACACAAAACTTAACTGTAACCCTAACCCTATCACAAACCCTAACTCTTATCTTAACCCTAACCCTAACACTACCAATAAACCTAACTTAAAACTAACCCTAACCCTAACACTAAATGTAAATCTAACCCTAGAAATAACTCTAAACTAACTCTCATTTAAACTAACACTAACACTTACACTAACCCTAATCCTAACACTAACACACTAACCCTAATCCTAACACTAATCCTAACCATAAAGCTAACACAAAGCCTAACTCTAACCCTAACCCTAAATACAAACCCTTAACTATCTGTAACACTAACCCTAATCCTACCCCTAACCCTAGCACAAACCCTATCCCTAACCCTATCTCCAACCTTAACACAAACCCTAAACCTGGTCCTAACTATAATTCTAACCCGAACCCATACCCTAACCTTAAACCCAAACCTAATACTAACCCTCACCATAACACAAACCCTAAACCTAACCATAATCTTAATTCTAACCTAACTCTAACAATAACCTATCACTAACCCTAAACCTAATCCAACCCTAAACCTAAATTTAACCCTACGCTAAATCTAAATGTAACACTAAACCTAACCCTAAATCTAACCCTAAAACAAATCCTTAGTCTAACCTACCTTTAACCCTAACACTACAACTAACCTTAACACGAATCCTAAACCTAATTTTAATCTAACCCTAACACAACCTTAAACCCAACATTAAACCTAATATTAACCTAACCCTAACCCTAAACATAACCCTTATTCTAGCCCAAATCCTACATGTAACCCTAAATCTAACCCTAATCCTAAATTTAAACTTAACACAAAGCCTTATTTTAATCCTAACACAAACCCTAACACTAACCCTAACACTAACTACCCAAAACCCTAAAACTAACTCTAAAACTAACTATAACTGTAACCCTAACACTAAACCTAACACTTAACCTAACCTAACTTTATATCTACACTAACACAAATCCTAATCCCAACCCTAATACTAACCCTAAATCTAATCCTATCACTAAACCTAACAATAAGAGTAACCTTAACACTAACCCTAAACCAAAACCTAACACTACCACTAAGCCTAACACTAACCCTTCCTTAAACCTAACAATAACTCTAACACTAATCTTAATCCTAACCATAACAGTGAAAGTCACCCTAAGGCTAACCCCAAATGCAAACTTAATCCTAATCTAACACAAACCTTAAGTGTTACACTAATACTAATGATAACACAAAAACTAATCCTAACCCTAAGACTAAAGTAACTCTAACACTAACCCTAACCCTAAACATAACTCTATCACTAACCATGACACTAAACGTAATCCTAAACCTAACCCTAACCCTAACACTAACCCTAACACTAACCCTAACCTTAACACTAATCCTAACCACACCCTAACTCTAACCCTAAACCTAACCCTATGGTAACTAACACTAATCCTAAACCTAACCAAAACCTAACACTAACCCTAAACCTAACCAAAATCCTAACACTAACCCTAAACTTAACCTTAAACCTAACACTAACCCTACCCTAATCCTAACGCTAATCCTAACCGTAATCCAAACCATAACCCTTATATTAATCTAACACAAACCCTAATGCTAACCATAACTTAATCCTAACCAAAACCTAACACTAACCCCAAACCTAACCCTAACATTAACACTAACCAAAACATTAACACGAACACTAACCCTAACCCTAACACTATCACTAACCCTAACCCTAATCCTAACATTAACTGTACCCTTAATCTAACCATAATTTTGAATGTAAACTTAATTCTAACCCAAACCCTAACAATAATCCTAAATCTAAATATAACCCTAACAGAAACCCAAAACAAACCATAACCCAAACCCTAAAACAAACCCTAACTCACCATAACTTTAACCATAACAGTAATTCTATCCAAACCATATCACTCACAGTTATTCTAACCAAAACCCTAATCCTACCCAAAAACATAACCTAAAACTAACCCTAAATTTAAACCTAACACAAAACATAACCTTAACCATAACACTAACCCTAACCCTAATGCAACCCTAACACTAACCCTAAACCTAAACCTAACCCTAAGCCTAACACTAACTGTAACCCTAACGCTAACCATAATTCTAAACGTAAACATAACCCTAACCCTAACCCTAAAACTAACACAAAATTAAACTTAAGTATAAACATAACCCTAACTCTAAACCTAACCCTAAATATAACCCTAACACTTACGCTATCCCTAACATTAACACTAATGCTAACCATAACCATAACCCTAGCACTAAACTTAACCCTCATCATAAACCTAACACTAACTCTATCGCTAACATTAACAATAACACAAACCATAAATCTAAATCTAAAACTAACACTAACTCTAGAACAAACCCTAATCCTAAACATAACATTAACTGTAACACTATACCTAACACTATCTCTAAACATTTCACTGACCCTAACACTATCATTATACCTAACCTAACCCTAACCCAAACACTAACACCAAACCTAACCCTAACCCTAACTGTAACACTAACGCTAAACCTAACCCTAACATGAACCTAACCCTAATCCTAACACTAACTCTAACCCTTACACTAACCCTAAACTTATCCCTGACCCTACATCTAACACAACCGTAACAATATAACCTAACCCTACACTAAACCTAACACTAACTATAATGCAAAATTTAACACTAACACTAACCCTAACCCAAAACCTAATCCTATCTGTAACCCTAGCCATAACTTTAACTAAAATGCTAACCCTAAATCAAACTCTAACCCTAATCCTAAACACTAACTCTATTCTTATGCGTACCCTAACACTAACACAAATTCCAAAATTAACGCTACTCCTAAAGCTAACCCTAATATAACACTAACCCTAATTCTAAACCTAAAACAAACTTTAACCCAAACCCTAATACAAAACCTAATCCAAAACCTAACCCCTAATCTAACCCTAACACTAACCATAAACCTAACCCTAATCCTAACTGTAACGCTAAATTAACAATAACCCTAACCCTAACACAAACTCTAACACTAACCCTAACCCTAACACTAACCTTAAACCAAACCTCTAACACTAACTCTAATCCCATAAATTTAAACCTAATACTAACACCAAACCTAAACCTAAACCTTAACCTAACCCTAAACCTTACCCTAACTTGAACACTAACACTATCCCTAAATATAAACCTAACCCTCATACTTAACATAAACCTAACCATAACACTAACCCTAACATTAACCTTATTTTCACACTATCTCTAAAACTTCTCTAAAACTATCCCTAAACCTAACCATAAATCTTAAACAAACCCAAACACTTACTAACCATACTCCTAAACCTTACCCTAAAACTAATCCTAACCCTAAACCTAACTCTAAATCTAACCCTAAACATAACACTAAACCTAACTCTTAAACTAACTCTAACTCTAACCCTTAACATAATCCAATTACTAAACCTTTCCATAGCACTATCTTTAACAGTAACCCTAAATCTAACACTTACTTTAATCTTAACACTATCAGTATTTGTTACACTAAACCTAAACCTAATCCTAACCCTAACACTTACCGTAAACACTTTCCTGAACAAAACACTAAACCTAAACCTAAACCTAAATCTAACACTAACCATAACACTAACCCTAACCCTAAAACTGACCCTGACACTAACCTGAACCATAACGCTAACACTAACAGTAACCCTAACCCTAATCCAAAGATGAAAAAAAACCCTAACCCTAACACTTAGCCTAAATGTAACCCTAACCCGAACCCGAACCAAAGCAATAACACTAATCCTAACCCTAACACTAACTCTAACACTAAAACTTACCATAACACTAACCCTAAACTTAACACAAACCTAATGCAAACCATAAATCTAACAGTAATCCTAACATTAATCCTAATCTTAACCATTAATCTAACACTAACACTAATCCTAAACCTAACCACAAAACAAACTCTAACCCTAAACCTAACACTAAACCTAACCTTAACTTTAAACCTAACACTAACCCTAGCACTAATCCTAACCCTAACCCTAATCCTAACTATAAACCTAAACCTACTACTAACCCTAACTCTAACACAAACACTAACACTATCCCTATCACGAACCATAACCCTAAATTTAATTAAAAGATTAACCCTAAAACTAACCCTAACTGTAAACCAAAAACTAACAGTAAACATAAGCCTAATCCTTATTTAAAACTAAACCTTACCCTAACCAAAACAATAAACCTAACACTAAATCTAACAATAACCCTAATGCTAATACCAAACCTAACTTTAATCATAAACCTAACACTAACACTAACCCTAACCATTACACTAAACCTAAAACTAATCCTAACCCAAAGACTAACGCTAACCCTAACTCTAACTGTAAACCTAACTCTAAGGCTAAACCTAACATTAGTGCTATCCTTAATTCTATCCCTAAATAAACACTAACCCAAACCCTAATCCTAATTTTCAACCTAATCATAACCCTAACACTAACCCTAACACAATGCTTACCTAACCCTAAAACTAACCCCCAAACAAACCCTAACACTAACCCTAAACCTAACACTATTACTAACTCTAACCCTAAACCCTAACAAAAATTCCATCATAAAAAAATCCTAACACTAACCATAACCATAACCCAAACCTTTACCCAAACCCTAACGCTAACACTAACCCTAACCCTGTCGGTAAAAATAAACCTAACAAAATCCTAACACTAATCCTTAACCTAACCCTAAACCTTACCCAAATCCAACACTAACTCTAACTCTAACGTTAACTATAACACTAACCCTAAGACAAAACCTAAACCTAACCATAACCCTTAAGGTAACACTAACCATACCCTGTCACTAACCCTAAAACTACACTTAATCCTCACTCTAACCCTAAACCAAACCCTAACACTTTCCCTAACACTAACCCTAACAGTAACCTTAGATCTACACATAACACTAACCCTAACCATAACCCTAACATTGACACTAAAACTCTCCCTAACCCTAACACTTTTGCTAACCCAAACCCTAACCCTAACTCTAACACTAACACTAAACTTCTCCCCTAACCCTAATATGAACCTTAAAACTAAACCTAACCCTAACTGTGACTCAAACACTAAAACTAACCCTATCCCTAACCCTATCACTAATCTAAACTTAATGCTAACCTTAACACAAAGCCTAACCTAACACAAACCCTGAACCTAACCTAACCATAACTCAAACCCTAACACTAACACTAACCCTATCCATAACCCTAATCCTACCCTAAACCTAACCTAACATTTACCCTATCACATCCCTAACACAAGCCCTAACCCTAACACAAACTCTAACCCTAACAGTAACTCTATCTCGAACCCTAACCCAAACCATAACCCCAAGCATAAACTAACTCTAACGCTAACACTTACCTAAACCTAACTGTAATTCTAACCCAAACACTAACCCTAACACTAACTCTACCCTATGTATAATACGAACAATAAACCTAACCAAACCACTAAGCCTAAACCTCACCCAAAACCTAAACCTAACACTATCCCTAAAACAAACCCTAGTTTTAATCCTAACAGAAACCCTAACCCTAACCCTAACACTAAATCCTAAACCTAACTTGAAACCTAAACCTAACCCTAACACTAATCTTAACCTTATCAATAAACCTAACACCAACCCTAAAACTAAACCTCACACATACTGTAACCCTAAACCTAATAGTAACAATAACCCTAAAACTAACACTCATCCTAAACCTAAGAATAACCCTAACCAAAACACTAACAGTAATCCTAACACGAATCCTAACCCTAAACCAAATCCTAAACTGAAACCTAATACTACCTTAAACCTACACCTAACACGAACCCTAACCCTAACAAAACCCTAACCCTAACATTAAACCTAACCCTAACACTAACCCTAAACCTAAGCCTAACTCTAATCCTAACACTAACCTTAACCCTAACCCTAACACATAACTACCCTAACACTAACCCTAACCCTAACCCTAATCCAAACCATAACCATAACTCTAAACATAACTCTAATGGTAACCATAACATAAACCCTCACCATACCCTAAAACTAAACCTAATGCTAAACCTAACAAAACCCTAACCCTCATTTTATTCTAACATGAATACAAACAATAACCCTTAACCTAATCTTAATCCTTAACCTAAACCTAACCATAAACCTAATCCTAACACTAACCTTAACCCTAACCCTAACACTAACACCAACAGTAACCTTAACCATAACACAAATGCTAACTCTAACCATAACCCTAAACTAACACTAACCCTAAACCAAAACCTAACACTTTCACTAACCTGAAACTTTATCCTAACCCTAACACTAACCTTAATCCTAACCCTAACATGAACCCTGAACTTAACCTTTATCCTAACCGTAACACTAACATTAACCCTAACCCTAACTGCAACCCTAACCCTATCACTAACCCTAACTCTAATCCTACACTTAACCCTAACCCTAACCCTAACACTAACCCTAAACATAACCCTAAATATAACCTAAACCTATCCCAAAACCTAACAATTACCCTAACCCTAGATATAATCCAAACATTAAACCTAAATCTAAACCTTACCCTAAAACTAATCCTAACACTATATCTCACCTTTACCCTAAAACTATCCCTAACCCTAAAGCAAAACCTATCACTTACCCTAACCCTAACGCTATCCATCACCCTAACTCTAATGCTCAAACTTAACCTAACCCTAACACTAACCCTGATCTAAAACTAACACTAAACCTAACCCTAACACTAACCCTAATGTAAAACTAAACCTAACCTATCCCTAACCCTAATCCTAATTTTAATCATAACCATAATCATAACCATAACTCTAACCCTAACCCTAACACTAAAGTAAGGCTAAACCGAAACCCATGACTAACCCTAACCCTTACCCTAAAGGTAATCCTAATTCTTACTGTAACCCTCACCCTGAACCTAAAACTTCCCTAAACATAACCCTATTTCTAATTGTAACATTAACAATACTGCTAAACCTAAACTTAACCCAAACCCTAACCCGAACCCTCACACTAATCCTAAACTTAAACCTAAAATTAACGCTAACCCAAACTCTAACACTAAAACTAAACATAACTATAAGCCTAACCCAAAACTCTAATGCTAAACCTAACCCTAACCCTAACACTAATACGAACCATAACCCTAAATCTAAACTTAATACTAACACTAATACTAACCCTTACACTAACATGAACACTCACCCTATTTCTAAAATTAACCTAACCCTAACCTAAACCTAACCCTAAATCTAACCGTAACACTAAATCTAATTCTAACCCTAACACTAAATCTAATTCTAACTCTAACCCTAATACTACTCCCAACCTTAACCCTAAAAGTAACCTAACACTAACATTAACCCTAACTGTAATCTAACCCTCACCCTAAAGCTAACCTAAAAAATAAACCTAATCCTAACCCTAACACGAACTCAAACCCTTACCCTAACCTGAACCTAATCCTAACACTAACCTTCAACCTAATTCTAAAAATAACCCTAAAGATAACATTAACACAAAACCTAAACCAACACTAGTCTTAACGTAACCCTAACGATAACCCTAACCACCAAAAAGCTAACACTAACCCTAAGATTAAACCTAAACCTCACCCTAACTCTAAACCTTTACCTAACACTAAACCTAACCCTAATGTAACACTAAATCTAACCCTAATTCTAACCCTAAACCTAACACTAACACTAACCCTAAAACTAACCCGAACTCTATGCTTAACCCTAACCCTAATCTTTACCCTAACACTTACCCTAACACTAACCATAAACTGAACACAAACCCTAAACCTAACCCTACCCTAACACTAATTCTAAAACTAATGCTAACCCTAACCTTAACTCTAACACTAACCCTAATGCTAACCTTATCCCTACTCCAAATCTTATACCTAACTCTATCTGAAACCCTAACCCAAACACTAAGCCTCACCCTAACCCTAAACCTAAACCTATAACTAACCCTAACCCTAATACTAATAGTAACATTAAACCTAACTGTAACCCTAACCTAAACACTAACGCTAACCCTAAACATAACTCTAATCCTAACACTAACCCTAACTTTAATCGTAATCCTTACGTGAAACCTAAAATAAATGCTAACACTAACACGAACCCTAACTCTAACCCTATCCCTAATTAATTCTAAACTTAATGCTAACATTAAACCTAACCCTAATTCTAAAACTAACCATAACACTAACCAAAATTCTAACCCCAAACCTAACCCTAACCCAAACCCTAATCATAACACTAATCATAACAGAAACCTAACTTTAACCAAACTAACCCTAACCCTAACCTAAACCTAGCAAGAACCCCAAAACATACCCTATCCCTAACACTAACCATACCATAACCCTAACCTTAAGGGTAAAAAATAACTTAAACTTTGACTTAATGATAACACTAAACTTAAAACTCTCCCTAATCATAACACTAAACCTAACCCTAAACTTAACCCAAACACTAACAATAACCCTAACACTAAACCTAAAACTATCCCAAACACAAAACCTAAACCTAACCCTAACCCTAACACTAACTCTAACCGTACCCTAACACTAACCCTAAGTGCCAAACACTAACAATAACCCTAACACTAAACCTAAAACTATCCCAAACACAAAACCTAAACCTAACCCTAACCCTAACACTAACTCTAACCGTACCCTAACACTAACCCTAAGTGTCACCTTAACCCTAACCCTAACCCTAAAACCAAACCTAATCCTTAATCTAACATTATCCCTAAACTTTACTCTAACACTAACCCAAACACTAATCCTAACCCTAAACATAACATTAAATGTAACACTAACCCTAACCATTAACCTAACCCTAAACCTAACACTAACACTAACCCTAACACCAACCATAACACTAACACTAACACTAAACTTAACCCTAACACTAACCCTAAAACTAACCATAAATCTAACTCCAAACCTTTTTCGAACCCTAAACATAACCCTACCACTAACCCTAACCCTAACCATCAGCCTAAAGTAACCCTAAACCTAATCATAACCATAACCCTAACACAAAGCCTAACCCCTTACATAACCTTAACCCTAACATAACAATAGCCCTAACAGTTTCCTAACTTTAACCCCAATACTAATCCTAACACTAAACCTAACATTAAACCTAACCCAAATCCTATCATTAACCCTAAACCCATCCCTATCCCTATCACTAACCCTAACCCTAGCCCTAACCCTAAACCTAACACTAACCCTATCCCTAACCCTAATATTAACCCTAACACTAAAATTAACACTAACCCTAACCCTAATCCTAAGCTACCCATATCCCTAATAGTTAACCCTAACATTAACCCTATGCCTCACATTAACCCTCTTACTAAACATAACCAAAAACCTAAATCTAACTTTAAACCTAACACTAACCCTAACCATAACACTTACCATAACACAAATCATAACTCTAACCCTAATACTAACCCTAACTCTAACTCTAACCCTAATGCTAACCCTAACTCTAAAACTAATCCTAAACATAACCTGAACCATAACTAACTCTAATTCTCACCAAGAAACTAACCATAAACATAAATGTAATCCTAAACCTAAACCTAAGTTTATCCTAACCCGAAGTGTAACACTAACCCTAACCCTAACCCAAAAAGTAACCCTAACCAATCCCAAACCCTAAACATAACCCTAACTCGAACCGTAAACCTAACCCCAACCCTAAGCATAACACTAACCCAAAGCCTAACCCTATCCCTTAAACTAACACTTACCCTAACCATAACACTAACCCAAAAGATAACCATAAGCTAACAATAAACATAAACCTAACCCTAATCCTAACTGAATGAATAACCATAATCCTAACCCTAACCATAACCCCAATGTAACCCTAATCCTAACCCTAACCCTAACCGTAACCAAAACCCTAACCCAAACCATAATCCTAATCCTATCCTAACCCTAACCCTAAGCCTTACATAACCCTAATTCTAAACCTAAAACTAATTCAAATTAAATCTTAACACTAATCCTTACTCCAACCTTAACCCTATACCAACCCTAACCCTAACCCTAAACATAACACTAAACTTAACCCTAACTATACCCTAAAACTAACACTAACCCTTGACCTAACACTAACCCTAACCCTAATTGTAACCCTAAAACTAAATCTAAGCCCCACTCTATCCTAATACAAACCATAAAACTACAACTAAACCTAAACCTAACACAAAACCTAAACCTAAATTTAACCCTTTTATAATCCTAACACTAACAGTTAACATAATCCTAAACCTAACCCTAACCCTAATCCTAATTCTAACCCTTATCCTAAACCAAAACCTAAAATTAACTCTAACCCTATCCCTAACACAAACCCTAACCCTAATCCTAACTCTAACTAAACCCTAACACTTACTCTCTCCATAACACTAATCCTAACCATAACCTTAACACTAACCCTAAACTAAACACTAACCTTAACCTCACCCTAAGTTTAACATTAACCATAACCCTAATCCTAACTCTAAAGCTAACCATCAGACTAACACTAACACTAAGCCTCACCCTAACCCTAAACTTAAACCTACACTAACCTAACCCAAACACTAAACCTAACCCTAACCCTAATCCTAACCGTAACACTAACCCTAACCCTAATCCTAATACTATCGCTAACACTAACCCTAACCCTAACACTTAATATAATCCTAACCCTAAACCTAACACTAACTTTAAACCTAAACCTAACCCTAAACCTAATTCTTACACCAACCCTAACCTTAATCCTAACATGAACCATAAGTCGAGCCCTAACCTTAATGTAAACCAAACCTAACCCTAACCATGACATTAATCTTAACCCTAACCTTAGCCTCACCCTTACACTAACCCTAAACCTAAACCTAACACTAAAATTAACCCTAACCCTAACACTAAACCTAAATATAATCCTAACCCTAAACCTTACCCTAACACTAACCCTAACCCTAAAACTAAACCTTACAAAAACCCTAACCTTAATTCTACCATGAACCATAAATCTAACCCAACCATAATTTAACATAAAACCTAACCCTAACCCTAACACTTATCTTAACCGTAACCCAACCCTAACTGTAACACTAACCCTAATTCTAACCCTAACCCTACCTTAACCCTAACCCTAAACCTAACTCTAACCCTAATCTTAACCTTTATCATAAACCTAACCATAACCTAACCCATCAACCCAACACAAAACCTAACCCTAAATGTAACACTAAACTAAATGCTAACCCTAACTATAACCCTAACCCTAACCCTAAAACTAATACTAAATCTAACCTTAATCCAAAACCAAACCAAAATTTTTTCCCTAAACCTAACACTAGCACTAATCATAACCCTAATCCTAACACAAAACATAACCCTAAAACTAACTGTAACCATAACAGCAACGTTAATCATAACCCTAACATTTACCCTAACACTAACCTTAAATTTAAACTTAACCCTAACCCTAAAACTAAACCTAACCCTAAGCCTATCACTAACCCTAACAATAACCCTAATATTAAGCCTAACTCCAACCTTCACCCTAATTCCAACCATATGGAAACCCTATACCTAACCCTTATCCTTAAACTAACCTTAAACCTACCTATAACCTTAACCCTAACACTAACTCTAACGCTAAACCTAAGTTTAAATCTAAAGCTGACACTAACCCTACTCTTAACCCTATACAAAACCTAACCCAAACCCTTACCTAAACCTAACTCTAAACCTAAACCTAACACTAACCCTAAACCTAACCCTATCTTGAACCCTAACAGTAACTTAAGCCTAACCCAAACCCTAACCCAAAATTTAATCCTAACTGTAACCAGAACCTTAAACATAATCCTAACCATAACCTTAAAACTAATCCTAACCCTAACCCTAACACTCAACCTAAACCTAACCCTAACACTAACCCTAACCCTAACCCTTACCCTAAACCCTAACTTAAACCTTAACCTAACTATAAACCTAAAAGTAACCCTATTACTAACCCTAAACCTAATCTGAACAATAACACTAACCCTACCCTTAAACCTAACACTAATTCTAACACTATCCCTAACTCTAACTTTATCCCTATCCCTAATACATCATTAACCCAAACCCAAACACTAATCCTTAAACTAACCCTAATGCTAATCTAACAGTAACAATAACCCCAACACTAATCCTGTCACTAACCCTAACCCTATCTCTAATCATAACACTAACAGTAACACTAATACTAACCCTAACACTATATCTATCCTACCTGTAACCATAAAACTAAACTTCACACTTACACTATGCCTCACTGTAACCCTCTTCCAAACCATAACCCTAACTGTAACACTAACCCTAACTCTAGCACTAACACTAACCATAAACCTAAAGAAAACACTAATCCAAACACTAATCCTAAATCTAAACATAACCATAAATGTAACACTAACCCTAACACTAAACCCATCTTTTAACGCTAATACTTAAAGAAAACTTAAACCTAAACTGTACCGTAACACAAACTATAATTCTTACCCTAACACTAACCATAACCCTAACCTTATGGCTAATTCTAAAATTATCTCTAACCCTAACTCGAACCCTAAACCTAACTCTAACATTAACCAATCCCTAACCCTACCATAACACTAATTCTATTCCTACCTTAACCTTAAATATTACACTAAACATATCCCTAATCCTAATACTTTCCCTAACTTTAACCCTATCACTAACACTAAAACATACACTACACCTAACTCTAACTCTAACCCTCACACTAAACCTAACCCTCACAAATTCCCTAAACCTACCCTAACCCTAACACTAACCGTAAATCTAACACTAAAACTATCCTTCCTGTAATCCTAAAACTAATCCTAAACTTAATCCTAGACCTCATTCTAACTCTAATTCTAACCACAACCAAAACCCTAACCCTATTACTAAACCTAACAGAAACCCTAAAACTAACCCTTAACCTAACACAAAACATATCCTTGAACCTACGCCTAATATTAAAACTAAACCTAACCTTAAACCTAACTCTAAACCTAACCCAATAACCTAACCCTAAACCTAAAACTAACCCTAAACATAACCCTAATACTAACACTAAAACTAACCCTAACACTAACCATAACCCTAATCATAACACTAACCCTAATCCTAACCCTAGCCCTCTCACTAAACCTATCCCTAACCTTAACACTATTCCTAACCCTAACACTAAAGCTAACCAAAACCATATCCTATCCCTAACACTAACCCTAACCCTATTTCTAACCCTAAGCTTAAACATAAACCTAAAGCTAACACTAACCCTAATAATAACCTTAACACTAACATTAACCCTAAACCTAACCCTAACCCTAACACTAACCTCAACCTTAAACTTAAGCCTAATAATAACAGTAAATCTAACACTAACTCTAACACTAATACTAACTGTGATGCTAACCCTAACCATAACCCTAACAGTAATCCTAACCCTAACCTGAATCCTAACAATAACCCTAACACTAACCCAAACACTAACCATAACACGAATGCTAACCCTTAATTTTAAACTGAACCAAACCTAAACCTAAACATAACACTAACCCTAAACTGTACCCTAAATATAAAACTAAACCTAACCTTATCCCTAAACCTTACACTATCTCATAACCTATCCCTAACCCTAAAACTATTCCTAAACCTAACCCTAACACTAAGAGTAAACCTAACCCTAAACCTAATGCTAACCCTAACACTAACCCTAACCCTAATCCTAACACAAAGTGTAATCTTAACCCTAACAATAACAATACGTAAACCCTAAACCTAAACGTAACCTAAACCTAACACTAACCATAACCCTAAATCTAACCCTAAAACAAACTGTAAACCTAACCGTAATTCTATCCATAACCTTAACACTAACCATAACCCTAAACGTAACCCTTAGTCAACCTAAATTTAACACTAACCAGAACACGAAATTTAACCCCAAAGGTAACCCTAAACCTAACACTAACCCTAACCCTAACTTAATCACAACCCTAATTCTAATCTTAATCATAACACGAACCCTAATCATAACACTAATCCTAAACCTAATGCTAAACTTAACCCTAACACTAACCTTAAGCCTAACACTCAACTAACCTAACAGTAACAATTACTCTAATCATAAGCTTAACTTTAACCATAACCCTTACCTTAAACCTAAACCTAACACTAACAATATCCATAATCCTAAAACTAACACTAACGCTAATATTAACACTAACCCTAACCTAACTCTATTTCTAATCAAAACCATAAACTTAAAACTAACCCGAACCTTAAAATAACACAAACCCTAATACTAACCCTAACTCTAACCCTAACACTAACCCTAAACCTAACACAAACACGAAACCTAACCATAAACCTAAGCATAAACTAACTCTAACACTTACATTAACCTAACACTAACCCTAATCCTAACCCTAACCCTAACTATTACAATAAATCTATCCCTAAACCTAACCCGAACACTAAATCTAATCCTAAAATTAACCCTAAACCTAATCCTAACCAAAAACCTTACACCAACCCTATCTCTAACACAAACTCTAAACCTAACCCTAACAGTAACCCTAAGCCTTACGCTCTACCTAACCCTAACTCTAACCCTAAACATAACTTCAACATTAACTCTAACCCTAACCCTAACCTGAAACCTAATGCTAACTATAATCCTAACCCTAAACCTAATTCTAATCCTAACCATAACACTATCCCTAACAATAACTCCAACCCTTATCCAACCCTAAACCAAAACCTAAACCTACACCTAAGCGTAGCACTAACCTTAACCCTAAACCAAATCCTAACCCTAACACTAACCCTAAACCTAAACCTATCACTAACCCTACGTCTAGCTGTAACCTAACCCTAATTCTAAAACTAATCCTAAAACTAAACCTAACACTAACCCTAATCCTACCGTAATATGAACCCCAAAATACCCTAACCTTAACCTAACCCTTAAATTAACCATAACATGAAACCTTAACCTAACCCTAAACCTAACCCTAACCTTAACCTAATCACAACCTTAACCCTAACCTAAACCTAACACTAACATAACACAAACACTAACCCTAACCCTAACACTAATGCTAAATCTAACCATAAACCAAACACTAATCCTAAGCTGAACCCTGACTCTAAACTTAACACTAACCCTAACCCTATCTCTTACACTAACAATAACCCTAAAGCTAACACAAACCCTAACCCCAACCCTAACCATAAACTTAACCCTCACCTTAACCCTATCGTTATCCTAACCATAAACCTAACACAAACCCTAACCCAAACCATAATCATACCCCTAATCTAATCATAACCCTAACACTTACTTAATCCTCACCCTAACATTAACACTAACTCAAACACTGACCTAACCCTAAACATAACAATAACCCTAACCATAATTTTACACATAAACCTAACACTAACCCTAATTTTAACACTAACCCTAACTGTAACCATAACCCTAACCCTAACCCTAACACTAACCCTAACCCTACCCTTAACCCTAACACTAAACCTAACCCTAACCCTAACCGTAACTCTAACCATTATCCAACCATAACTCTGAACATAACCCTAGCACAAATCCTACTCTAATCCTAAACCTAATACAAACTATACCCTAACCCTAACACTAAACCTAACACTATCCCTAAACCTAACCCTCACCGTAACTCTGACAGGAACCCTAACACTAACTGGAAACTAACCCTAACCCAAACCCTAACAACAACCCTAACCCTAACCCTAACCTTTATTCTAACACTAAACCTAACCCTATCCATAAACTTAATGTGAACCCTAACTCTAACTGTAACACTAACCCTAACCCTAAACTTAACCTTAAACCTATACAGAATCCTAAACCTAACACAAAAACTAACCCTAACCCTAACACTTATCCTAACCCTAACTGTAACATGAACCCTAAAACTAACAAGAACCCTAACCCTAAACCTAAAATTAACCTTAACCATAACTCTAAACATAACTATAATCCTAAACCTAACCCTAATTGTAACCATAAACCTTACTCAAAACTTAACCCTAACCCTAACCATATCCCTAACACTATCTCTAACCCTAACTCTAACACAAACCATAAAACTAACTCTGACCCTAAGAGAAAAACTAATCCTAACCCTAAATCTAATTCCAGCCAAAAACTTACACTTAACCCTAACACTAAACCTAGCCCTAACCCAAACATGAAACCTAACACTAACCTTAACAGTAACCCTAAAAAACCCCATAACCTAACACTAAATTTAACACAAACTCTAACCCTAACCCTAACCTTAACACAAATTATAACCCAAACTACAACCCTAACCCTAAACTAACCATAAATCTAACCCTTACTTAACCCTAAACCTAATCCTTACCCTAACAATTACCTAACCCTAACCCTAACCCTAAAACTAACACTAACTTTAAACTTAACCCTAACACTAACCATAAACTAAAACTAAACCTAACCAGAACACTAACCCTAAACTTGCCCTTACCCTTAAAACTAACACTAACTCTAACCCTAACCTTAACACTAACACTAACCCTAACCCTAACCATAACATGAACCCTAACCCTAACACTAACCCTAAACCTAATCCTAACCCTAATCCTCACCCTAAACCTAACCGTAACCATAACCATAACACAAACACTAACATTATCCCTAAACCTAAATCTAACAAAAACCCTAAACATAACCCTAACCCTAATCCTAACCTTAACACAAAACCTAACCCAAACCCTACAATGAACCCTAAAACTTAACACGAACAATAAACCTATGACTTACCAAAAACCCATCCCTAAACCTAACACTAAAATTAAACCTCACCCTAACCTTAACCCTAATTTTAAACACATCTCTAACACTAATCCTAACCTACTCCTAACATTAAACCTAACCCTAACCCTTACCCAAACACTAATCCTAAACCTAACCCTAACGCTTAGCCTAATTCTACTCTTAACCCTAATAATAACCCTAAACATAAACTTAACCCTAACTCTAACCCTAATCCAACCGTAACCCTAATTCTAACCCTAACCCATCCCTAACCTTAACCTAACACAAACCATAACCCTAACCCTAACACTAAACTTAATACTAACACTAACCTAATCCTAAATCTTAAACTAACACTAACCCTAACCCGATCCCTATCCCTAAACCTAACTCTAAACTTAAACCTATCACTAAATCTAACACTAACTCTAACCCTAACCCTAAAACTAACCTTAAAACTAACCCTAACACTAATTTAAATCTAATCCTAATACAACCATACACATAACCGTAACATAACCTTCCCCTAACCGTAATCCTAACCATAAACATTATTCTAGCCCAAATCCTAATTGTAACCCTAAAACTAACCCTAACTCTAAATTTAAATGTACAACAAACTATTATCCTAAACCTAAAACTAACCCTAACCCTAACTACCCATAAATCTAAATCAAACCCTAAAACTAACACTAACCATAACTCTAACACTAAAACTAACACTTACCCTAACCTAACCCTATATCAACCCTAACACTAATACTAACCCTAACCCTAATAATAACCCTAAACCTAACCTAACACTAAACCTCACCCTAACACTAAACCTAACACAAACCATATCCCTAACCCTAACACTAACACTAACCTAATTCTAACATTTAAACTAACCCTAACCCTAACCTGATCCCTATCCCTGAACCTCACTGTAATTCTAAAACTAACCCTAAACCTAACCCTTAACCATACAAAAACTAACCCTAACACTAACCCTAAACCAAACACTAACACTTACACTAATCCTAACACTAACCCTACCCTAACCCTAACAATAACTCTAACACTAACCCAATCCCAAACTAGAACCCGAAGTCTAAACCTAACAATAACCCTAACCCTAATCCTAACAGTAAAACACACCCTAATGCTAAACCAACATGCAAACCTAACCCTAAC